>NC_041410.2:2639249-2987583 GCF_900747795.2 Erpetoichthys calabaricus | reverse complement strand
GTGCCCTGTGGGAATCCGGGGCAATGCTACACTGCAGGAAAGCTGCCATCTAATGTCTTGGGGGAAGTAGTGTCCCAAAGAGGTTGCCATTCCCCCATCCCGGCCAGGTTGAGCAATGCATAAGATGAACTCCGTAGTAAAAAAAATCTAAAAAGAAATATTTAACCACTGATACTCACAAGCTAAAAAGCAAGTGAATCAAAGTGCATTTTTAGCAAAAACTTAAAACTATGAAGTGTGGGAGCTGACCTTATTACGAGGGGCAGACCGTTCCACAATTTAGGACCGGCCACTGCACAGGCCTGATCGCCCCTCAGCTTCAACCGCAATAGCTGATCTGAAGACCTCCGCTGCCTGGCTCACAGATATGGGACAATAAGATCAGCCAAATACGGTGGAGCCAACCCATGAAGGGCTTTAAAAACAAACACTAAAGTCTTAAAAATTCATCCTGTAACTAACAAAGAGAGGCCATCCGTTTTGTTTTTTGGCTGGTTAAAATGCTAGCAGCTGTATTCTGCACCATTTGCAGGCGAGACCGTGTCGTATGGGATACCCCGACATACTGGGCATTACAGTAATCCAAACGAGGCCTAACAAAAGCATGAAGGAGCTTTTGTAAGTCACTGATAGACAGCTTGGCTTTATTGATCACCCCGAGGTAGAAAAAAGCGACTCTTTACCACAACATTGACCTGTTTGTCAAATTTCAAGTTTGAATCCAAGATCACCTCGAGATTTATAGCACAAGGACAAGTGGACCCAACGTGCTAGCAATGTTTCAGGTAACAGTAGGCTGACCTACCATGAAATGAGTCAAAAACTCATTCTGTTTGGAAGTTAAGTGCCATCCAGTGTTTTAGATCATCTAAGCAGCTGAAACGCTTTGCCACGGGGCTCCATTTCAGTAAATTTGGGTGTCATCAGCGTAACAATGATAGGGGATGTTGTACTTGTTTAGTATTGCCTAATGTTGTTTTTATTTTTTATAAACTTTTCTTCCTTCATCTCGTAAAGGACTTTGAGCTCCACCATTTGTATGAAAACGTGCGACAGAAGTAACTGCCGTTACTGTTCTACTATGTGTAGGAACGTAAGATGGTCAAACTGCTTGGAGTGATGGCAGCCGTCCTGTTCCAGTTCACGCTGGTGAAGCGAGAGCGGACTCTGAACACAGAACTCTGGCTTTGCTGGTCAATCTCCATACCCAGTCCTCCCCTAATGGTTGACAGAACGAGACCACAGGCCTCTTCACAGAGATAGGTGCAGTGTTTGCTGGGACCCTCAGAGTGGATGTCGTTGCTCTTCCGGCTTCTGAGCAAGTGGTTTGGGTGTGTTGTAAGGATGCCCCCCTGCAAACACACAAGAAGAGTTATTCTGGGCATGTCGTACTGGGTGGAGACCCTGCAGCAGTCCCAGGACATGCCAGAGGGAATGCTTGGGAATCCCCCAAGAAGAGCTGGAAACTGGGGACAGGAACATCTGGGCGGGCCTGCTGACGTCACGACACTCGGCAGGAAAAGTGGGTTAAGAAAATGAAATGAGAGATGAATGTGAGGCCAGACCAGGGGGGAGCTGACAAAACAACACAAAATGTTCACTGAACTATTGAGAAGACCCCACAAGAAGGAGAATAACCGTCAACCCCTGGGTTTATAAGAAAAAAAGGGGGTGAGGAGGGATCTTTTATAGATCAAAGATATATTTATCAAGAATAGGCAACTACTGAAAAATGATCCAAAGAGGCAAAAAAGGCAATTCACAGCAAACACAGTCCGTGGGCAGAATCCAAGAATTTCACAAAACCCCCGTAAATCCGAACAGAAAGCAGTGCTTACAGAGACTCCGCAATGAGCCAAGTGATCTCCGACTCCTGAGCCTTCTTACACAGCCAGTGGGCGGGCCCAGAAGTGGGCGTGTATGGATGGCCCCACCTCCTGGGGCTCCACCCACAGACAACAAGGAGCATACGTACGGCTAACGAGACCGCGCACTTGACTGGGGGGGCCACAGAGTTTTCATTCTGATGTTTACTTTTGAAATCCCCATTCACTTTTATTGTTATCCATTACTTTGTCCACCATTTTGTCTTCTTATGACTTGCTGCCATTTTGGCTTCTGTCATCAAGGAATTCTGAATTTTTCTGTAAATTTAATTTGGCACAAATAGTTGTGCTCTTTGCTATTCATCGCATTTTCAGAGCCGCACCTGGTGTTATGTATCCTAAAGTGGGGAAAAATGTCAGGATACCAAATTTATGGTGTAAAAATAAAATTAAAACCCCAAGGGTCGCTCCAGAGATCAGGTGAAGAAAAGAAGGCTAAAGGGCGATGGCTGAATGTTGTACATGTGGATGGTGGTGACATTGTCATTCCTCACACTTCTTTTTGTATCTTCCATCTCTCAGCTATGATCGAAGGAGGCAGCATTGCAGTCAGTCCTCAAACCCCAGCAGCAGGCAAACCCGTCATGTTGACATACGCCACCACCCAAGGGGACGGCGTGGCCACCTGGAAACTCAACGGAGTCCCCCTGACCAACGACTCCAACCACGTCATCTCTGGCCACTCCCTGACCATTAACAGTGCCAGCCAGAAGGACAACGGGACCTACACCTGCCTGCTGCAGAACCCCTTCAGCAGTCAAGCCTTTAACACGACTGTAACCGTAGCATGTGAGTAACCGGGGGGCCGCAGCCGCCGATGTCATGGGACACGTCTCGATGTCTATCTTCTCTGAAGGTGTTCTGATTGTTTCATTTGATTAAATGGGCCTGCTGCAGTATCCGACTTCGCATTGCACACACTACTTTGAACAACTGATCTTCCCTGTCTTCCCGATTTCTTCGATTATTTCAAGTGTTCGATGTTGAAGATGCTGTGATCCGGCTTTCTTTTTAATGTTTTACAGTTGCTGTTTTTTTTCTAAAAATAGCTGAAACTCCCTTTGTGTGTTTTTAGAGGTCCAGGAATCAGGTTATCTCATTTGTTTTTGAATTAAATGCATTTTTGACTCGGTTAAAAAAAATTATGCTGCATTCACGTGCCATTGGTCAGATGGTGAATACGAGTTTCTGAGTTTGTGAACATTCTATGAACTCAAAGCTCAAAGTCGGGGAAATTTGGAGAGAAAAAAAAGCTACCCTAATTCAGAGAGTCAATTTTTGTATACCAGAAATGCAGCGATACAAAGATTTAGACACACATGTATAGTTTATTTCCACAAAAAATTATTGCTTATAATTTAACAAGCTGGGCTACTCGCCTAAGACAGGCTGAAAATGTAAGTACAGACCTTAGTGCTAACGTTCACAGTGCACCATCTATTGGAATGTGCTTTGTAATTCCTGTAATTAAAAAGCACATTGCATTCTCCATTCCAACAGATGGTGCATCACAAACATTTGTAGTCATAAAATTCATTGCATTTTTCATCCAAACAGATGGCATATCACATAATTTTGTTGTAATAACATGCATTTCATTCTTCATTTCAACAGATGGCACAACACAAACATTTGTACTAATAAAATGCATTGCATTCTTCATTCCAACAGGTGGCACATCACAAACATTTCTAGTAATGCATTGCATTTTTCATTCCAACAGATGGCACATCACATACTTTTGTATTCATAAAATGCATTGCATTCTTCATTTCAACAGATGGCACAACACAAACATTTGTAGTAATGCATTGCATTCTTCATTTCAACAGATGGCGTATCACAAATGTTTGTAGTAATAAAATGCATTGCGTTCTTCATTCCAACAGATGGCACATCACAAACATTTGTAGTAATGCATTGCATTTTTCATTTCAACGGATGGCACATCACAAACATTTGTAGTAGTGAAATGTACTGCATTCGTAAATCCAACAGATGGCACTTCACTATGGGTGAAAGAGAAGATACAGGTAGCATCAGCCCCTCCTCTAGTCCTCTTGCCTCTTCAGAGCCCGCATGGTGGTCACCAGACTCACAAATGCATAACAATGTTTATCAATTAACAAAATCCTTTTAGTCCTTCATGTGCTGTCAAGTAAATCCATCCATTCATCACCAACCTGAGCCCCAAAGATTTGAGGCTTGAATGACACCATCTCAAAATCTCAATATTAAATAACTGAAATAAAACTACAAAGATTCTTAATTTATAGGCATCATGTTTCAGCCAGGATTCCTCCCATGGCTTGGGTTTGATTTCTTGTTTACTGTTCATTTTTGATTGTTTGGTCTCTATTAGTATTGTTATGCACTTCGTTTAGTTTATGTGTATTTATGAAGCCTTTGTTATGTGCTTTGTTGGTGGTCCCCCAAGAGATGGGACCACGTGCTCATCACCGCCAGGGACTGTCCTCCACCATATAAAGATGAGTGTTTCCCACAGTTCATGGTGGTTCATAATAATAATAATAATAATAATAATAATACATTTTATCTATATTGCATCTTTCTCATTCACCGGGAGTCTTTGAGTGTTTGTCGAGGTTTTGCTCCGCCTTGTGCTGTTTGTGTTTTTTGGATTTTTGACCATTTTGTTGTATGTTTTTTCTTTTTTTAAAATTATTTATTTATTTATTTTACTTTTTTTTTGGTTTTCTTGATTGCTTATGGACTTGCCTTTTTCTGGTGTTGTATGCCTTTGTGTTCTTTGGACCTTCACATTGTGAAGGTGCCTTTTTGTGATAATACACTTTTTATTTTTAATAAAGATCCTATGCTTGCCTTTGTTTCTAGCCAGTAAATCTCCCCCTAGTGGGCATTGTTGGAACTCTAAAGTGCTTTGAGCTCCATGTTCATAACAGTGGGTTTTTATCACTGGACTGCAGGCAGCGCCCTCTTTCTGTGCGATGTGAGCCCTGCAAAGGACTGGCGTGGGTGACTGAGGACTGGTGTGGTGCCACACTGAGCCAAACAGCTGATTTTTCATGAGAATAGAATCGGGATTACCAGTCCAATGACTCTGTTAAGGCCTGTAGGTGGCTGTAAGCTGCCACTCACTACTTTTCATTCATCTTTTCCATGCCCGGGTACTGCCAAAGAGTGTAATGACCCATCTTCTCTCTCTTTATTTATTTACAGATGGGCCCAACAACGTTGCAGTGCTGTCATCCACAGGCTCCAACTCTACACCCATCAGCTATGCCCTCGTGGGCAGCAATGTGAGTCTGCAATGCAATGCTGACAGTTACCCCCCGGCCACCATACTGTGGAGCGTCCCGAACTCGCCCAACAACCAACTGGTCAACACGAACCCTCTGAGTTTAACCAACATCCAGGCGAGCCAGGCTGGGAATTATACGTGTACTGCCTTTAACAGTGCCAGCAGCAGTGGTGCCACCAGCTCTTATACGCTGAACGTGTACCGTGAGTATCACACTGGAGATGAAAGGATTTAAAAAGATTATAAAGAAAGCGATCTGTGAATCAGGAACAGCAACAGAGGCAGCGTTTGTAAACCACTTCACACCTGCCGGCCGTTGTTTCAGCCACATCCTAGAATTCCTAAACACAAGAAATCCCAAACAGGGACTCAAAATGTCCACTAGAGAGGGAAATCCGTCAAACCCTGGCAATGAAGAATCTGTAAAAATAAAATAAGGCTCTGAAGCAACGAGGCCCAGCAGGGTTACCAGAAAGTCCAAAAAAAGCCACAAATCCATAAGACGAAGTCAGGAACTGAGCATCCGGTCGGCTTTCTTTCGGTTATTCCTGGTTCCTAGAGTTTTTGTTCGTATTCCTGACTTTGCCTTGGGGTTGTGTTTGGGTTTTGTTCACCTCAGATTGCCTTTGACACAAATCCTTTTTTTTTTCTTTGCTCTTTCCTGATTTTTATTAATAATTTTTCATTGATTCCTAGTTTGGATTGTCTTAACAAGCCAGGGTTTTACGTGTCCTCTCTCCCTTGTGTCATGATTTATAATTTTGTTTAAGTTATTATTCTTTTCCTGAAGTCTTTACAGATGTTAAGTGTATTCCCTCCAGTGATTTTTACCCTGAAGGGTCAGGGACACCGAGAGTGGAAGTCACAGTTTAGATCTCCATATGGAGACAAATCTGAAGGTCCAACAGTGGAGCTCAGGCCATGAGTGCAGTTTAGATCCTGGGCCACACTTTGTTCTTCTAATCCTAAAAGTGTTTGATTTCCTTCAATTTCTTTCTCTCTTTCTTTTTTTTTGTTCATGTTGTTATCACAGAGTATCCTGCTAGTAACATCAGCTGCTCCGTCTCCACACTGAATCTCATCAGTCTCCAGTTCCTCTGCTCGTGGCCTGGGGCCATCCCTGCAACCTCTCTGTCATTTCTGGGGTTGAATCCCCCTGTCACTGGCACTGGGTCCCTCACCACTGTGGTCGGCAGCTCCTCCGCACCAAACCTGAACGGCAAAACGGTGACGTGTGTGGGGGTCCACCCGCTCCTAGCGGAAAACTGCTCACTCCAGATCAGTAAGTACAAAGTGGGGACAGAAAAGGGGGCACAATCTGATTCTGCGACAAGTCAGCACCAACTCGCCTTAACTGAAGGGTGTTAAAAAAACTTACAGCTGTCAACGGGCAGGATGGGCAGCTCAAGTTCACCTCTGCCCACAGCCAGCAGCGTCTTTGAGGGGAGGCCTGACAACAGCCCTCATGTCCTAGGCTGACATCTTACAGGCGTCTCTTTCACTTCCTTCACCTCTTAAAATGTAGCATATTGACATTCATGGAAAGCGCTTTGAACCTTAGGAACTTCTCATCCTCATCTTCAAATGCCTCATGTTTTATTAAAAAGACCAACGTGAAACGTTACATGGTGGGAGTGCCACCTCCACGGTCAAATTGTACTCTGCATGTTGGACAGACTTTGTGTGATGTTTTATTGTGTCGTGCTAAATGTGTTCTTGGAGCAAACGAGCTATCTATCTGTTTTATAGTGCCTTTCACATCTGTCTATCAGTACTTGAATTATATAGTGCCTTTCATCTATCTATCTATCTATCTATCTATCTATCTATCTATCTATCTATCTATCTATCTATCTATCTATCTATCTATCTATCTATCTATCTATCTATCTATCTATCTATCTATCTATCTATCTATCTATCCTGCCTACTACACTACATTTCTGTCTGTCTGTCTGTCTCCTTTCATATCTTTATATTATTATATATATTATTATATCTATCACTCCTACTGTATGTCATGTTCTCTTGGTGTCTTGTCTCATATGTTATGTGCCTTTTAATTGTATTTACTTTCTTATATGTTTGGCTGTAACACCAAGCAAATTTCCAAGCGATGATCTTACCTGATATTAATGTTGAAGTTAATTTCAATTTTGCCTAATTGTAGCAAAGGTGGTCTTGACCCAGCAGCCTAAGAGTTTAAGATTTTTCTGCCCTCACCACAGTATGCCCCCCCCCCCCCTTAGTTGTTGCACAATCCTCCATGCCGCTTGTTCAAGTCCTTTGCCCCACCTGACTCCTCTGTTATCCTGTCTTCTGCTTTCCTAGGTGGTCCGCCTGCTTTCAGCCCCCTTCACAACGCCACATGGGACCCCACATCTGGCAACGTCTCCCTGATGCTCTTTTACCCCACCAACGTTCAGCCACCCGCCACTTTCCAGTGGTTTAAGAATGGAACTCAGCTGAAGTCGGGTGGCAATTACATAATAAGCAACAACAGCAGCATGCTGACCGTCCTCAACCTCAACACCTCCACTGACCTGGTCACGTATTCCTGTGTGGGCAGCAGTCCTGTGGGAAATCAGACAAACACCTTCCAGCTAACAGGTATTTACTAATTATTATTAGTATTATTATTATTAGTAGTATTATGATTATTGGTAGTATTATTATTATTAGTAGTAGTATTATGATTGTTCAAAACGTATTTGGGGATTGTCCCGTTGCCACCGCCTGTATCGTCCAGGGCCGTGACATCTTTTTTCCGGGCTGTGTGTATGTGTGTAGATGTTTTATGTTGTCCTCGCAATGTGACCTTTCTGTCATTTTCTGGCTGTGTTTTGGTTTCTCTGTCATGTCTGTAGGCCTTTCTGTAGCATCTGTGGGATGACACCAGTGCTGAGGGGACACTACAGTGGGCCCAGTGGTCCACTTGTCCATTCTCCATCAGTGGTGTGTTTCTCCAGTCACTTCTGCGTTTTCTTTGTCTGTGTATTTTGTACGTCGTGTGTGTTTGGTACGGCCGTGTCAGGAGAATCTGTCATTCTGTTTGTCACGACTGCTCTGTTATGGTGGCTGCTCTTTCCTGTCCCAGTCAAGTTTCTGTGTGCCATTTTCTGGTCCTCCTTACCTGGTCTGTATGTGCCCACTCATTTGTGTCACAGTGCCAGCTCATGACGTCTGCCATCAGATTGTGTGTGTGTGTGTCATGCCGTCTGTCTGATGTGACACCTTGGACTGTTTCTTGTGGCCATCATCTTTAAGCTTGGCACTGTTAAGAATCTAATCTCTGCAGTTTCTTGTGTTTACAACTTGATCCCATGTGGCCCAGCATAAGCTCTTCTGTGTCGCCACGTCTTGGACCCATGCAGGGTCTGAACTTGAAGACATTAGAGATGGCCGTTTGACGCCATCTTATCCACACCATGCTAGTCAAGTTCATGAAACTGTCTGACACACGGTGATTGCTCGGTCCAGGCTTGTGTGTTTGTGATGTCCTCCTGTGGCATGGAGGTCAAGTGGTGTGGACTTTGTGTCTTCAGGGCCTGATGTGCGTGCGTGTGTGTGTGTGTGTGTGTGTGTGTGTGTGTGTGCGCTCCTCTTAAATTCTAAATCTATGTGCCTCCTTCCTCCCTGAGTTGTTCTGTGGGTGCTTTGGGGTGCAGCTGTGTGGCCGGGTGTGGGAATGACAGGTCAGGATGCAGTGAGGAAATTTTGGGGTGCCAGCCAGGGTCGTCCCTTTTAATAAAACTGAAATAAACAAAAATGAACACTCAAAGGCGTGCCCTGCAGTGGGGATCTCAAAAATGAATAATGGCTTGTGGATGTCCCAGAGGATGGACGGGTGTCCTGGCCATGATGGAATAAAATCCCTTACCTGGCCGGGGTGCCGTAATAGAGGTATGCCACACTTATGGACATTGCCTTCCTTGGATGTCTTATAATGCCCGTCCTGATTGGGATGCCCATAGAGACAATGGATTGATAAGGACTGAAGGTGAGGAGCAGTGCGTTCCCCTCAATACTTAATGGCGACTTCCCTCACATATGGTCCCAGTTTGGACACCCGCAGGCCTGCATGGGATTTGGAGTCCAGGGGTGCAGCCCTGTAGGGGTCAATGAGGGACAATAGACGGTGCTGCTAAGGCAGGACCTCCCTGGCTTCCATATGACCCAGGAGTGCTTCCAACGAGCTATGCTGTGTCACCAGAAGTACCCCCGGGTCCACCATAAAAGGAGCCCGCTGCAAAGACACTGGGGGTCCGAGTCGGGAGGCAGTGCCCTTTACATCAACTTGGTCGAGGAGTAGGAGAAGAAAAGAAAGCATTTTGTGCAACCAGTTGTGTCTCAAGTGTTGTAAGTCACCTAGGGTAAACTTGCACCATCATCATCATCATCATCATCATAAAGGCGTCTGCCAAATAAATGCAGATTTATGCACATTGTTTCTATTTTTTGTTATGTTTGAATGATTATTTTTCAATTTTTTAATGTAATTTCTGTTCTTATTTAGTATTTATGCTCCATGTGTTTTGTGGGTGGTGCTGCAGAGGTGTGGCCACCATGATGTCACTGCTGAAGCTCCGCCCTCCTCCTTTATGTTTGAGTTTGGCGAGTTGGTCCTTCGGTGCTCCATTGATGTTTGGAGGCTTTCTGGTTTTGGGTTTGTTGTGATTGATTAATGAATTCCTGATTATTTATTGAACTTTTTTAGGCAAATACCGTTTTTCTTTTTTATCCTTTTTTTATTTATTGTTTAATAAATTTTCTACTCATCAAGGTTATTTTTTTAGTCTTATTGAGCCAGAGATCTGATGGCTTCTCCCCCTTGAATGTTATTTAGTTGTATTTTAAAAGCCAGGGCTTCACTTTAGGCCTTTGTAGGCCTAAGCCTGCCTGTGATGGCTGGGCTCCTGTCGTGGGTCTGATACGCCGGGATGAGCTTCGGCTCCGTAGATTTGAATTCTTTCTCTTCAAGATGGATGGAGAGTGGGAGCTGGCGACTGTGTGGCGGACTGGCATCCCTTCCTGGGTTGGTTTTGGGTTTATTTATTTATTTTTGCTGAATAGGATCACTTAACCCTACAAGGGTCCCCATTCATTCTGTGCCAAAGACTCATTGTGTGACCCCTGAGCTGCACAGTTTAAGGCCAGTTAGGTATGTGGCTGATGGGAATAAAAGGCATTGATTTACCATCTATATGTTAATCTTAAAAGGAAATGTAACGAATTATCGACACTTTCATGACTGAATTTGAAATTCTGTTTGGGTGGAAGGCATGAAGGGGCTTCTCAGTTTGTGTCCTCAAGGTCACCTTCTCTCACCATCTCTCTTCAGGTCCGGCCATAACAAGATCTGGGATTGTGGCTAACAGTAACCGCACCATCATCACCCTGACCTGGGAGATCCCACTCACCTCGGTGGTCTCAGGTTTTCTTGTGCAGAAGTTGGGTCCAGCTCTACAGAGACATGCCCGAGACACCACGACATCCTGGGGGACCATTCACACCAAAGGGCCCAACGATCGCAGTGATGACGTCCTCGGCCTCAGCCCCGATCTGACCTACCAGTTCAGAGTCATACCTGTGCTCGGCCAAACGCAGGGGTCACCTTCAGTGGTGCAGACCATCGGGCCGGGTGAGTGAATTGAAATGGGGCTTTGGGGCTTTTAGAAAATCGGAGACGTCAGGAAGACCACACCATCGCTGCTGAGCCTTCGCCTCCTTTCCCCAACCGCGAAAAGACAGAAGTTCTGACTTTGTTAAATGTTTCAGTGTTGAATTTGTTTTCCAGTTCTTTTCCTATTTTGAAGCGTTTTTATAGAAAAGACAAACTGATATAAAATGAACAACATAACACAGACATAAATATAAAAAAACAAAAACAACAGGATCAATCAGTGGAGGTGCATGACAGATTGATAGACTTGAAAAGTACAAAATGAAAAGAAAGATAAATGGATACGGTGCTGTACTGTTAACTGATCTATAGAAAGGAGCTATATAATAGAGAGGGAGATATCAAAGGTACTATGAGATACACAGACAGACAGACAGATAAGAAATGCAATATATGATAGATGATAGATGAAAGGCACTATTATATTGTAGGGAAACAGATATGAAAGGCACTATATAATAGGTAGGTAAACACTATTTAATCAATAGATAAATTAAGAGTGATAGATCTGGAAAGCACTATATAATAGATAGATAGATGTCAAGTGCACTGTATAATTAATAAATAGATTGATAGTCTTTCACATCTATCTATTAATTATAGGGAAAATGATATGAAGGCACTATATAATAGGAGAATACTATATAATCGAAAGATAAATTAAGAATGAAAGATATGGAAAGCACTATATAATAGATAGACAGATGTGAAAGACCATATATTAAAGGGTGGTAGTCATGAAAGGCAGTACATAATAGATAGATAAATAGATCTGAAAGGCACTATAAAATGTTACATAAATTTGAAAGGTATTCTATAACAGATATGAAAGACATACATTTAGGTCCATAAATATTTGGACAGAGACAACTTTTTTCTAATTTTGGTTCTGTACATTACCACAATGAATTTGAAATGAAACAACTCAGATGCAGTTGAAGTGCAGACTTTCAGCTTTAATTCAGTGGGGTGAACAAAACGATTGCATAAAAATGGGAGAACAGAACCAAAATGAGAAAAAAGTTGTCTCTGTCCACATATTTATGGACCTAACTGAAATGTAATAGTTACTGTAAACAGATGTAGAAGACCTGCTGTTATAGGGAGGTGGATATTAAAGGCACTATATGACAGAGAGAGATAGAAAGACACTATGAAATGTTAGATAGATGTGAAAGTCGCTATATGCACAGGAGAGATAGCTAAGACACTGCACAGCAGATACAGTACGCTACCAGTCAACACTCTGCACACATGTAGACCTTTTCATGTTTTAGATAGAAACTGATACTTTTTTTTTAATATATAAATCAAGACTCAGTTCGATTGTTTTCAAAATCCAGCTCAGACGTTCCTATTGTTTCTGAAGGCTATCACTGCCGATTTTTACTTTCTTGTTCACGCTGGACTGCAGAGCCGTGTTTTCATCAGCGGTTCTTTCAGAGTCCTCGTGGTGAACTCCCTTAAATTCTCTCTAGTTTGATGTTTGACGTGCCGATCGGTTATTAGAAAATCCTCGGTCATTGCAGTAGCGCCGCTGACACTCATCACTCTCTTCACTTGGGCTGTGAGGTGTTCCTGGTATTCCTAAAGTTCAATTCTGGGTTCAGAGATGAGTGAAACTAAACCTCTTTGTCAAGTAACATGTCCGCCTATTGTTTCCTTTTTTTCCCACCAGCGTCGTCCGGCCTGAGTCCCGGTGCGATTGCTGGCATTGTCATCGGCTCCGTCTTTGGTTTCCTCCTCCTGTTGCTTCTCCTGCTTCTTCTCATCTGCTGCTGCTGCTGCCGCCGAAAGAGACAAAACGAAGGTGCGTATTTGTGCAGACGCCTCTGGTTAGTTCTTGACAAACAACTGGGAGAAATGAGCACCAGGGAGTCAAGTCCACTTTTTCTAACTATTTCATAAAAACTTTGTTAACACTACATGACCACATACAGCACCCTGAGTGACGCGCCCCCTGGTGGTCGGCACTCTCAGATCTGCTCCTAGAAGCTCAATTCTGTTCATCACATTTGTTAACCCTTGTTGCTATTGCTGTTTTTTTTTATTAGCAATTGTTGTTATTATTTATTTATTTATTACTATATATTTCCATTTATTTCTATCTCCTCCCTTAGCTATTGCTTACTAGCCGGCGCATAATTTTGTATTGATGGGTGAACACGTCCTGAACGACACAGTTGTCCAAATGGGGTGGGTTTGAGGATACGACTGTAGGTGAATGAAAAGATGGAACTCTGGAGAGGGCAACATACAATTGTCCGTGACTGAGAATTGGAGGACCGCCGTCGCACGCTCATACAGCGATTCACATCCGCGACAAACATGATTTTTCTTAGATGGTCCTATCGCGTCCATCCTCGCACCTCCTGGTCATGTGCCCGCTCGCAAGAGCAACTCATGGAGACCCACCCACCAACTCTAAGACCATGGCATGTAAAACAGTTTGTGATGGTGGAATAATAAACAATAATGAAAACTCAACATGGCTCAGAGGTGCATGTGGACTGTAGCAGAGACAAACGCGAATGACGCCGTGTGTTGTGAGTTGCTGCGTCCGAGTTGGTGGGCGTGGCTCTGCGAGTTGTCGTCGTATCCAATGGTCTTAGAGTTGGTGGGCGTGGCTCTGCGAGTTGTCGTCGTATCCAATGGTCTTAGAGTTGGTGGGCGTGGCTCTGTCCTGCGTGCTCCATGGGTGTCTTGCTTGCGCTGGCGGTGGCTTAGTTAATTATATATATAGATTGTTTTTTAATGTATAGTGTTGTGTAACATTACTTGTTTTCCACTCGTCCCGTGTTTATGTGTATGTTGTACCGTGGTGGTCCTGTTATTTCGTGCCACCGTATGCTGCAATGTGGTGTATAGTGACAGTAAAGACACTTGACTGGACTTAATGGGACTGGGCATGGAGGACAGAGCTGACAGCTTGGAATGCTCAGGAGATGAAAAAGCTTTTTTATTTTTAACGGCACAGACAAAAGTGATAGTTGGGGGGAAAAAAAGAAAAAAAAACTTGCCAGGGTAAAAATATCAAAAATAAAAAATAAAAATTGAGCATCTCATCCAAAATAAATAAATAATGGTGGTAATGAAGTAGGCGGCATGGTGGTGCACTGGGTAGCACTGCTTCCTCACAATTAGGAGACCCGGGTTCGCTTCCCAGGTCCTCCCTGCGTGGAGTTTGCATGTTCTCCCCATGTCTGCCTGGGTTTCCTCCCACAGTCCAAAGACGTGCAGGTTAGGCGGATTGGCGATTCTAAATTGTCCCTAGTGTGTGCTTGGTGAGTGTGCTGTGTGTGTGTGTGTCCTGTGGTGGGTTGGCACCCTGCCTGGGATTGGTTCCTGCCTTGTGCCCTGTGTTGGCTGGGATTGGCTCCAGCAGACCCCCTGTGTTTGGATTCAGCGGGTTGGAAAATGGATGGATGGGTGGTTAAGAAGTAGTGGTAAATATACAGCAAAAAGTAAAATAAAAAAAGAATACTAATGATAAAGTTACAAACCTTTTATTTATTATTATTATTATTATTATCAATATGCGGACAGATGATCCACTGTGGCAACCCCTAACTGGAGCAGCCGAAAGAAGATTATTCTTATTATCAGCGGGTTGGAAAATGGATGGACGGATGGATGGATTATTTTTAATAATATTTAATATTTTTTTACCAAAACTAGGCTAGTTGAATGTGCTTTTCTGAGATCCTACCTTTTCAATGAGGTCAGATGAATGAAATGGCCATGCAAGCCACAAACAAAATGGCCACAGAAATGGATGACGACCTTCTCAAAATGGCGTCAGTAAAGGGGCCAAAACAGCAGTTGAAATGCAGAAAAATCAGACCACTCAGAATCAGCCGGAGGCTCAGGACACTTTTTAATTTGGTGCACTCCTCATTAGGCGGCACACATCGACGTAAGAATATTACTTGTATTTTCTCATTTCGTATACACATTTGCTATAATTTTATTTTTTTTAACCACCAGATGATTAAAATGCTGCGGTGGGTTGGCACCCTGCCCAGGATTGGTTCCTGCCTTGTGCCCTGTGTTGGCTGGGATTGGCTCCAGCAGACCCCCGTGACCCTGTGTTCGGATTCAGCGGGTTGGAAAATGGATGGATGGATGATTAAAATGACAGGTCAAAAAGCACAAAAATGTTTTTTCTAGAACAGCTAATGGGACAGAAGAGAGCGACAGGGCTGAGCAAAGGAGTAGCTGAAAACTGGGACAAAAATGTTTCATTGGGAATTTCAGACCTCTGAGCAAAACCGGGAGATCACATAAAGACAGCAAAAAAGAGTCAAAGCCTGGAAATCGGAAAACAGCAAACAAAACGCGAGGCAAACTTTACAGTCAGAGGGTCCGAGCAAAGGGGCCAAAACCGAATGAAATTCACAAGTCGTATATTAGCAAAAAAATAAAAAAGTTTTCTTGTTATCCATAGATTGGATAAGGAAGAGAACCCCCAGGTAACCTTTTATCCCGTTGCACTGATTTGAAACAGGTCACGACCTCTGAGGCCACGCCCCTAGAAACACTGGGCACAGAAATAACGAGGGGCACTCAAAATGGCGTCAATCGAAGGACCTAAAGTGGTAAAAAAAAAAAAAGCACACAACACTTAAACCATTAGGAAAATCAAGCAAATAACGAGGGGAGTGGAATGCTTGACCCCCAAAACCCCCAATTCAAGTAAGAGCTGGAACCATTTACTATGCAAATGAACAAAGGAGCCAACAGGCAAACCAAATCACGACCACGCGCCGCCATTGTCTTCAACCGCCAGTAACCACAGGACCTCAGCCGAAATTTCGGGGGGCTAGCCGGACCACCCTGTCTACCTCTTTGATCCAAGAACAAAATAACAAGAGCACGATTGTGCAAAAAATCAGACAAATCAATAAAGCCGTCGGCTATTACGACGTTTCTTAATCTGGCTTGTTGTCGGATTTCCTTCCTGCATGGTGGTCTTCTTCCAAGGGAGAGCCCTCTGTTTATTGCTCCTGGTCTGGAGGGGCGGCGTTAGTTGCCCTCACTGGGCCGATTGTCTGGGTTGACATTGGAAGAGGAGACAAGGCAGTTAGCGATTGCACTCCCTGGTGTCCCTGGGTGGTAGGAGCTGAGAAGGTGACCCTCTGATGCACAGGAGTGGCACCTTCTTTTATACTCTCATGGCCGATGATGCCACAGGCACCAAAATCACCTCGCTTCAGATGTGCTGCGCTATCTGCTACATGGCCTGTGCAGGAAAGTCGCCGAGATGGAGAACATCTGCTCATTTTCAGCGAGGAACCTTTTAGAAAATGGTGATTACGTCCCGTGATGCTCCGAATGTCTTTGTTTGGTGAGCTGCTTGTTTTTGACCACCCGTGTTGAAGAGGTGCTGCCTCATGGAGCTTGAACTGGTCTGTCATCTCCACCAACATTAAAAACGATTCTTTAGGAAAGAATACTAACGTACAGAATAGCACGCAAAATCTAGACGACGGTGTGGATGAACCTTCTGGAGGTCACCAGAAATCATTGAGACCCTCGGCGTGTCCTGCACTCTGCTAATCTCTTGTGTTCTTGTCACCCTTAGATAAGAAGGAGAAGATACCTGTTGGCCAAAAGCCCGTGCAGGTAAGCGTTCCTCAGTCCTGTCTGTCTTTTGTTTGTTTCAGTAGGAGTTATGGACCCATCAAGGCCGAGTCTGAAGGCCCCGAGCCTGAGTAGCCACACTTCTGTTTTTTTGGTGTCTCTTATAATGGCGTTCTGGCTGATGATGGAAGTTTTCATTTTGTAAGTCTGCAGTGAATTTGGGAGTGGATGACGTCCTACAGGGGTACACGTCAGGCTGTTAGAGGTGGCATGGTGGGCTAACGCTGCACCTTACAGTCCCGATTTCCCGAGTTCAGATCGCAGCCCCTTTCTCCTGGTACTCCAATGTTCCCCACCAAAGACACGAATGTTTCATTAACGGGTACAGCTAAACTGACCTCTGATGTATGACCTCCACCCTGTCCACCGTTAGTTCCTGCCTTGTGCCCATGGGATACGGGACAGACTCCTGCACCTATATATATATATAAGTATAGACGGCTTTCCAGTAAGCCAAGACGCCAACACTCTTGGTATGAACGTCCTCATTAAAAACCAGGAGGAGGTTCAACCAGTTGGACCAGACCAGGTGAAGCCCATTACCATGGGTGACGTATATTTAAAATAAAAATAACAAGCGCAGTCATTCCTTTACTGAGCGCCCATTTAATCAGCGATGGGGGATCTGATCCTCATGTGGTGTCCAGGATTACGGATCCTCAACAGTCAAGTCAGCCTCGCCTTCCATGGTGGCGTTCTATCGTGTCCAGAAGTGAACAGACTCTCTCTCTGGGCTCATTGGTTGGATTGGTTGGCATCAAAGTCTTCTGGATTGTTTTCCAGAAGTTTCATCTTCTTTGTTTTTTCCTTTTCCAGACACATCGGAAAACTCAGCCAGTCCGAACCCCCAATCCGCAGCTAGTTGGTGGAGTCATACCCACGAGCAATGGGGTCTCCGCCTCTGTCAGAAGGACCCCCAGTCCAGTCTCCACACTGAGCCAGGTAAGCATGTGTCCTCCTTTGTGGGTCAAACGTTCATTCAGAGTTCTCTAATTATAGTGTGGCTGATAACTTCAAGCCCACCCTTCAGCACAAAAGTGACAAGGGGTGGGTCTGCTGTCTCACCGATGCAGTGTCCTGGGTTCCGGTCTTGTGTTCTTGTGAAGTGTGCACATTCCCCCCAAAACGGTCAGCGTGGGGATTCCTTCCACATTACAATGATTTTGATGAAGAATAGCCCATTCATACCTACAGTCCTATTCATCTAGAATCTCCAAAGTAACAGCAAATTGAGATTTGAAGGTCCTGTCACACACACACCCCAGGGGGGTTCAGGCTAATGCTGAAACTCCAGTATAGGGGGCCAATCAGGCGTACTAAAGCCAACTGTGACTGACCTCACTTCTGCTCTCCTCTCCAGATGACCCGCCTCTTCCTTCCCCACCACCTTTGCTCTGCACTCGGTCCTCTTTGGTGACTCGGTCCCAATTGACTACTCGGCAGAGTGTCATGCAGCTCTGTTCCCTTATCAAGGTCTTGCGCTATACAAGGTGGATCCCCAACCCTTTATCTTTGTGTTCTCTTTTCCTTACAGTCCCTAGTGTCCTACTCGACCCCGGACTACTTATCCCTCCATGGTCTTCCTTGATGGTCTGCTGCGGTTCCATTCACATCTCAATTTTCCTTTTCTTGCCTTTCAGTTTTCATCACAGGAGTCGTCGTCCACCGAACCCCCCAAGCCAGTCATCCGTGCGGCGACCATCTTGTAGCTGTGGAGGCCACACTCCTTCTCCATTCTTTGCTATTCCTGGAGCTACTGTACGTTTTTCTTCATTTTTGTCAACTATCTCAGTCCCAACTTCTCTTGTGCTCCCCAAAATGCTTAAGAACATCAAAACAAACAAAGTGTCGGCAAACAGGAGGAGACCACCGAGCCCATCAAGCTCATTTGGCCGTCTAATACCCGAACTCTCCCAACATGTCATGCGGATACTTTTTGAATTTTGACTCCATGACTTGACAGGTTCTTCCAGGTGTGCTTCCTGGCTTTCCACTTGATTTCCATTACAACACTGTGGTAATTCCACATATGGGTGAAGATCCTTTCCTTGCTGTCACCTGGAAGAATGGCATGGATTAGGGATGTGTTGCAGGACAATGAGAAGAAAAGGATCATTTAGTGACTTGAAGCCCCTAGTCCTAGTTTACAGTTTTGAAGGACCTTTTGCCCAAGGATTAATCCAGAGGGTCAGCACTGTCTGCTAGCTCCACGGCGCCCCCATCTGGACCACCCTCTAGTTTCTCTTTTTCTCTCTGTAGTTTTGCACATGACTTCATAGTGGCACTGGCTCCAAAGGTACGTGGCCTTGGACATTGGGTAGCCCAGAGTGAGTCCAAGAAGAAGAAGAAGAAGAGGAGGAAGAATGGACCACAGAAGAGAGGCGTGACCCTGCTTTGGGCTTAAGGGTCATCAAAAATATTTTTGATATGATTTGTAAATATTTGAAAATGTATTGTAATCTTTCTTAAGTATTAACAGCGTATCTGTCATTATTTTAGTGATCTCGGGCCCATCGTCCTTAATGGGTCGTACAATTCAACTCGGAATAATAAGACCCTTGAAGATTAGCCTCAAGCATTGACCCCTCCTGAGTTTCAGTCCTTTGCTTGTGCCCTTCATCTCCTCAATGGAGCATCTCGAGCTCTTCTTGCCAGGCTTTGTGTTACCTGGACTGGTTACTTGCTCGTGGTTTTCCTCACATATGGCCATTATGATGTATCGGTCCCAGACTAACCTCTGGTTCCGGCGTTATTCATTAATATTCTATTACTGAGAGGCGAGATGGTGTTAGTTTGGTGATGTGCAGAGGAGAGATGCTGGGTATACTGAGAGAAGGGTACTAAGGATAGAGCTGCTAGGTAAGAGGAGGAGAGGAAGACCTAAGAGAAGGTTTATGGATGTGGTGAGAGGGGACATGGTGGGGGGGTGACAGAACAAGATGACAAGGACAGGAAGAGATGGAACAAGATGATCTGCTGTGGCAACCCCTAATGGGAGCAGCCGAAAGAAGAGGAAGAGCAGCATGTGTCCACTTGAACTGTCCGGTGATGAAATTCCAGTTCAGTTGTCCAAATGTCTGCCAGCATATCATGAATTGTGTGAAGAAGAAGACGAAAGCTTTAATTGGGCATAATGGGGGTACAGTGCACGGCTGTCTCTTGCTCTAAGTGAATATCTGGGGTGCCAGCTTATAGAGAAAAGAGGGGTGAGGACCCCAAGGGGACTAGAAATGGCTCTGGTGCCGTAGTTCACATTGATGGGAGGTTCTTGTTTAGTTCAGGTAAAGCTTAGCGAGTCCCAGGCTTGGATGAGTTTCAGCTCCATTGTGTTAAGCCCGATATGACTTGGGCTCGGAGGTCTGTGTAATTACGGTTAAGCCCGAGTCAGAGTCGGGGTGATGTGTACCGATCTGCTTTTAGAGCAGGGGTGTCCAACTCCGGTTCTGGTGGGCCGCAGTGGCTGCAGGTTTTCATTCTAACCCTTGTCCTAGTACGTTTTTGCTGATAATTAACTCCTTTTCCCTTCCTTTTCATAGCCCTGTTTTGATTCAGTCCTCTGAATTGATTTGTTTCTTTGTTAAACAGAAATGAGACGTGAAACGAGTTGACCGATGACCAGCTGAACCAGAACGTCAACCGCTAGCCAATTTCATTCCAACCAGTTCCTTAATAAGAAGTCGATTCTTGCTGTTAATTAAAGCCGTTATTGAATATTAGGACTTGTTGCTGCTCTCGTTCTGCCACAGCCGACTGTCGATTTTCTGTTTCTCCTGAGACCACCGTCAAGATGTTTGGGTGACATGAGCAGACCAACATGACCGAGACCTTCGCCTTTCTTCATTTTCAAGTGAGCTGGTCAGGTGGCGGCTCGTTTTGGGTCTCATTCTTGTTTGGCTGCTCGTTAAGGAAAAAGAAACAATTAAGGGGGTCTGAGTCAAGTCAATTAGAAGCGAAGGCAAAACAAGTGAATCCGCAGCAAAAATGGTTCACTGATTAAAACAATGGTGAGAATGAAAACCTGCCCACCAGGATCGGAGTTGTTCTCCCACCCCATAAGTGTATTAAGCCTAAGTAATGCTCAGGACAGTATTCTGATGCCACCTAGTGGATAAATGAACTGTAAGCTGCAAAGAGATCATCAAGATTTCTATGCAGGCACTTCATTAATATTTATGAGTTGGGCGGAGCCTCCAACCACAACACAATGGCGTGTTAACGTACATATGAAAGGAACCATATAATTGATAGATAGATAGAAAAGAAAGGCACTATATAATAAATACTGATTCAGTAGAAAAGGCACTATAAAACTAAACTAAAAAAAATTAATAAAAAAAGAGAAATAGATGAGAAGCCACTATATTTAGATTGATAGGAAAGGCACTATATAAATAGATACACATATATGAAAGGCACTATATAATTGATAGATATGAATAAAAGCACTTCATGATAGATTGGAAAGGCACTATATAATAGATAGATATGAAAGGCACTATATAGATAAATAGATATGAAAGGCACTATATAATTGATACATATAAATGAACAGCAATTCATGATAGATTGGAACAGCACTATATAATAAATAGATGTGAAAGGCACTAGATAGATAGGTAGATAGATAGATACGAAAATAACAATATGTGAAGCATGCAGCTATACCACATTATAGTGCCTTTCATCTTACTTATCAGTTTAAATAGATATGAAAGGCACCATATAATTGATAGATAGAAAAGAAAGGCACTATATAATAGATAGATAGATTCAGTAGAAAAGACACTATAAAACTAAACAAAAAAGTAAAAAAGAAAAGAAAAATAGATGTGAGGGTACTATATTTACATAGATAGGAAAAGCACTATGTAGATAGATGTGAAAGGCACTATATAGAGAGACTGATAGATAGAAAAAATACAATATGTGAAGTATGGAGCCATACCACATATTTATAGTGCTTTTCATATTACTTATCAGTTTTAGATAGACCATTACACAGATATGAAAGGCACTATATAATAGAAAATGTGTGAAAACTACAAGTGTGAAATATTAGTCATCGACTGAAGATATGCCTGTCCTAAATGAGTATATTCCCCATATTTAATTTATTGTGTGTTCATTAAAACCAGAGCACAATTTCAGTGTTCAACCAACAGGCCCACCTGATTACCAAAGGGTATCTCGCATACTTTAAAACTACAGAAAAAAATATATATATTTCTGTTTTTCTTATAGATGATTTCTTATAGACCTTTCTAAATGCAGAATAAAAAGAGATAAAAAACAAACCCAGCTAATCAAATGAGAGCAATTTGACAGAATAAAAAGCAGGGAGAAACAAAAACCTGCCACCAGGGGACGCCACAAGACAGAACGTGGTGTTCGGACAGTTTTGGCCTCATAGTAACAGCGAATCACCTAAAAAAAATCTCATGTGGAGTCCTCCCAGAGGGGATAGAATTCTGCTGTGACATCGTCCACAGCTCACTTGTGTCTCACAGTTTTGAACCCACCTTCCATAATGAGCATACTGAGGTCTTCATCTATCATGTGCAATGAACCAAGCGTGCATGAAAACAACCTTCTCCAAGCTGATTTGTGCAATTTAGGGATGTAGTGGGGCTGGAGCCTATCATAGCAGCACCGAGCGCAAGGCAGGAACCAACCCGAGATGAATAACCCCCTTTTTCGGGGCTATCTTGGCTACAAGCAAAAGTCAGGGGCCTGCTTTCAGTGAGAGAATCGGTTTATATGGCGGATGTACTTGCGCCGTTTCTGTGGCCGCAGGAGACCCCGAAGGGATTGAGGCGATGCAAGTGCTTTTGGTGTTTATCTGATGGTCTCAGAAGGCTGAATATTCTGCTGACTTTCTTTAGTATCAGAAATAGAAACGCGATAAAGAGTTCAAGATGAGCGGCTCGGGCTTCGTGGAAACGATAAAGAGGCGGCCGCCCTCAGTTTGGGCTTTGTCGTCTCCCTTTTAGGGGCATCGATAGGTGCACTTTTTATGTTATTTTATGTTTTTTTTTTTATTTATTTGTTTGAAGATTCTGGCTTATTTGATTTAATGCTGGGCGGCACGGTGGCGCAGTGGGTAGCACTGCTCGTTTCCCGGGTCCTCCCTGCGTGGAGTTTGCATGTTCTCCCCGTGTCTGCGTGGGTTTCCTCCCACAGTCCAAAGACATTCAGGTTAGGGGCATTGGCGATTCTAAACTGTCTCTAGTGTGTGTTTGGTGTGTGTGCGCCCTGCGGTGGGCTGGCACCCTGCCCGCGGTTTGTTTCCTGCCTTGCGCCCTTTGTTGGCTAGGATTGGCTCCAGCAGACCCCCGTGACCCTGTAGTTAGGATATAGCGGGTTGGATAATGGATGGATGATTTAATGCTGAAGATGGAGGCTCCCTATCTACTTACGTTAAACGCCCCTCTGATGGCAATTGCGTTAACGGGCTCCCAATGGTGTCTCTTTTATCCATCCATTCATCCATCCATCCTTCTTTCCAGCCTGCTTATGCAGAGCCCTTTATTGATTTTAAATAAAGCTATTAAAACGTGTTGTATTTTGTCAGCTTCTGTCCATTACAGTTACTGTGTAATATTCAAATGGCATTTTCGTTTTGATTTACCGTCATATTCGTACGATATAATTGTGCAGAAAGTTGCAGAAATAATAAACTGAAGGCTTATAATAATTAAAAAAAGGTAACTAATGCTAAAACCAATTCTAATTACCCATCACAATTTTTACAGTTCTGCATGCAGCCACCATTCTGTTGAGCTGCCAAACGCCATCATCGCGACGGACGAATTCTCGTTGACATCACAACGCCATGTCAGTCGGTGCCCGAGCGTCACTGTTAATAATCACAATTCACAAAATCGGGGCATTAGGGGGCCCGTCAAAAGTCGCAATCCGAGTCAAAAACGACGGAGGGGCTGCAGTGCTGAGACACGGACTGTGCCACACAGCAGGTCTAACATCAGAAACGGTGTCTCCCACATTTTAAAACGAACAAATCAATAATAAAAAGTGTTCAACACCAAATGTCCCTATACTCTCCTATGTACTGCAACGACAAGGACATCTGGAAACGGGACAAAGCGTGAACAGGTCGATCCTGCCAAAAATAAAAAATAAAAACGTTAAAATGAAAAGCTCAACTTGCGTTAAATGTCTCATCATTTGTACCCTGCACGTCTGTCACCGGAGCGCAGACTTGTAGACGGCTGATAGCATCGCCAGCGTGCCGCCCACCGCTCCGCTCTTCACTGCCTCGGCTGCGCATTCACTTCGACTTGTGACTCAAAACGCGGACCACGCCGGTAAGTTTGTCCTTTTTTGTCGCGCTTTTTGATTCTCTGCCACATCATGAAAAATAATTTAAAGGTAAAAACAACGCGCTCGGAGCGCAGGAATGTCCTCCTAATTCTTATTGCTTATGTGTGTGTGTTTTAAAAACCTTTTAGACACAAGACAGCCCGTGTGCAGTAGTAAGACAGACGGACTAACCGGTAAGTCTTTTGTTAGTTTCCGTTATTGTCACTTTATTAATAATAATCCGTCGATCTGCACACATCTCAAGAAGACAAAGTCAATCACCTTAAAAGACGAGACAGGACTGCGCTCTGCTTTGGCTCCGTGTTTGTGCGGTGCCAGTGAGAAACGTGAAAGAGAAATAAAGGAGTGTTGTGTGCCGCCTGCCTATGTCGGGGTTGGGGCGGCTGGAGCTCCCCTGGGCACCACCACAGACATCGATGAGTACGGACAGTCGTCCTCCTTACCAAAAGTTCCCAAGTACGCTCAACAAACGCTAATTTTCTCCTACGATTTTCTTCCTGTTACAAAATCGGACTGATTTGTGGGCACAACTCTTCACTCAAGTAACTCGCATTCTTGGTGTGTTCTTATTTCATCTCAATGTTCTTTATTTTAATTTTCTCTCCTCAGATTTCCAGTCATGCTGCCCAGAAGAGGACGCTTCTTCGTTTGCTTCACTCCTCCTGGTAGGTCCTTTCTATGAGAGCGGCAGGTGTAGCCATCTCGGTGGTGGGGGGTTGGGGTTGTATGGGGGCAATGCATATATCTCTGTTACATGTCATTTGGTATGTGATTCGTAAAAGCAGTGTTAAAATTTATGATGCACCATCTGTTGGAATGACAAATGCAATACATTTTATTACTACAAATGTTTGTGATTTGCCATCTGTTGGAATGATGAATGCAATGTATTTTATTAGTACATGCATTACAAAATGCATTTCAATAGATGGTGCACTGCAAACATTGTCTCTGGAGTCTACGTTGGTTACTTAAATTTTAGCCTATCTTAGATGAGTAGCCCCGCTAATTAAATATAAACTATTTTTTGTGGAACTAAACTAAACACGTATAGTAATAAAATGCATCACTTCAAATGTTTGTGATGCACCATCTGTTGGAATGATGATTGCAATGCATATGTCTTTGTTACATGTCATTTGGTATGTGATTCGTGAAAGCAATGTTAAAATTTATGATGCACCATCTGTTGAAATGACAAATACAATAAATTTTATTAGTACAAATTTTGTTATGTGCCATCTGTTGAAATGATATATGCATTGTATTTTATTACTACATGCATTACAAAATAAATTCCAATAGATGATGCACTGCAAACGTTGTCTCTGAGGTTTACTTTGGTTACATACATTTTAGCCTGTCTTAGATGAGTAGCCCAGCTAGTTAAATATAAACTAGTTTTTGTCTACTTACTATTCACCTTAATAAAAGGACAAGTGTCTCTGTGTCTGCATATTTGTGTGTCCATGCGGTTGCTATGTTTCTGTCATTTCAACAGATGGCACATCACAATTTTTTTTTTGTAGTAATAAACATTCTAACAGATGGTGCATGACAAAGATTTGTAGTACTAAAATGCATCACTACAAATGTTTGTGATGCACCATCTGTTAGAATGAAAAATGCAATTTATATGCCTCTGTTATATGCCATTTAGTATGGGATTATTAAAAGCAGAGTTAATGTTTGGGATGCACCATCTGTTGGAATGACAAATGAAATGCATATGCCCCTGTTATATGGCATTTAGTATGGGATTATTAAAAGCAGAGTTAATGTTTGTGATGCACCATCTGTTGGAATGAAAAATACAATGTATATGCCTCTATTATATGCCATTTAGTTGGGATTATTAAAAGCAGAGTTAATGTTTGGGATGCACCATCTGTTGGAATGAAAAACACAATGCACATGCCCCTGTTATATGCCATTTAGTATGGGATTATTAAAAAGCAGCGTTGTTTCTGTTTTGACAGCACCTTTCATTTGTAAACCTTTAATGGGATGCCATGGAGGTCCCCAACTCTTTGTGTCATCTCCTTACTATCCACCTTAGTGTCTGTGTGTATGTTTGGTTGGCAGGTCTTTCTCATTCCAGCAGATGCCACATCACAAGCATTTGTAGTAATAAAATGTGTCTTTTATTAAGGTGGACAAGTTTGGTATTTTTCAAGTCAAAGAGATTTTGTCACAAACATTGTATGTGCGTATTTTCCGCAGGAAATTGTGTTCAAAAGTCAAGCATTTGCTATAAATTCATAGCCAGTCCTTGCATATTACAATGCAGTCTTATATGGCATGAGGTGCCACTGGAAAATAAAAGCCTAAAAACTTACTGATGAAGTAAGAAAACACGCCTTCTGTGTTTGAGACGCATGTTTGTGATAACGAAAGAAATCTGGAAATTATCGTTTAATCGCATATTCCTGGTGCTCTTTGCGCGAGGTAAGGAGACGTTTTCTGTTCAAGTGTGTGCGTTGACACACAAGTGTGAAAGCTAATCAAAACGAAACCAACCACATGACATGAAAAGTCAACTGTGATTTGGTCTTTCAAGAGGAAACCCCGCCCCCCCGGAGGGTGAAAGGTCACGGTAGGAGAAGGTAAACGTTGAGGTTGCACCAACAGCTGGTCTTCTTTTAAAATGGCTGAGTTTCATCGTTTTGGCGTTAATGTTTTGTTTAAACTCGTGTGAAAAGGTGCTATATATGCGCCCGACCCGAAACACAGATTCATACGGAGGCACGTGTAAAATAAGCAGTTATTTATTTTTTTCTTCACCTGTGGGCGCACATCTTCCTTGTGTCCCACAGACATTACACAGTCCCAAAGCACAGTACACAAATACACACAGTTTTCTTCCTCCACCACTCCTCCTCCCTGGCAACCTCGTCCTCCTCCACTCGATTCTGGTCCCTGAGTGGTGGTCGCTGGCTCCCTTTTTTGGGTACCTGGGTGAGGCGAAACCAATGCCCACTATAAAACGGCAGAACTGGCTGTGCATTTAAAAAAATTGATAGAAAACGCTTAACTTTAGGACACACTTTCACGTGGCAAATGCTTCAACAATTGTGAAGAAATAACTTTTGACTTGGAAAATCCCAAATGTCTTCCTTTAAGTGATTTCTAAAGCGTGTGTTTCTTGTTTTGGGGTTTGTAACTGGTGGCTTTCTTTCATTTTCCCTGCCAGGCCTTTTGCTAATGGCTTTGTGGGGAGCCAGCAGCATGCCAGCTTCATCTTCAGCACCAGACCAAGACTCCTGTCTGCCCATCCACTGCACCTGCAACTTCTCTGCAGCTGCAGCCCCCCAGATTGTAACGGTGGTCTGGCACCAGTATGCGGATACACTGCAAAGCACTCTGGGGCCTAGTGATCAGCATCTCATGGACGGCAAAGACATTCGAGTTAATTGTGGCCTTCTGGTGGACAACTGTAACGGGACGTGTGGCGCCACTCTGTGCTTCAGGACTCACTCGCACGCCTCTGGTAGGGATGCAAGTTTAATGTTCGTTTACACATGATATGTTAATACATGAGTAGCACAGCTAGTTAAATATAAAATATTTTTTGTGGAAATAAACTAAGCATGTGTAGTAATAAAATGCATCATTACAAATGTTTGTGATGCACCATCTGTTGGAATGACAATTGCAATGCATATGCTCCTGTTGCAGGCCATTTAGTATGGGAATTGTTAAAGCAGTGTTAACGTTTGAGATGCACCATCTGCTGGAAAGACAATTGCAATGCATTTAATTCCAACAAATGTTTGTGATGTGCCATCTGTTGGAATGATATATGCAATGTATTGTATTAATACATGCACTACAAAATACATTCCAATAGATGGTGCACTGCAAACGTTGTCTCTGAGGTCTATGTTGGTTACTTAAATTTTAGCCTATCTTAGACGAGTAGCCCAGCTAGTTAAATATAAACTACTTTTCGTGGAACTAAACAAAACATGTGTAGTAATAAAATGCATCACTAGAAATGTTTATGATACACCATCTGTTGGAATGACAAATGCAATGCGTATGCCTCTGTTACTTGTCATTTGGTAGGGGATTCTTAAAAGCAGAGTTAATGTTTGTGAAACAATAAGCCAAATTTCCCCCTGAGACAAAATGAAATTCTCACTATCCATCTCTCTATCTAGACCTCAGAATTAATGTTTAACAATAAAATGCATTGCATTTCTCACCATGTAGTTTATTTTGCCCCCATCGTCTGTTTAATATTCACCTTAATAAAAGAACAAGCGTCTCTCTGTGTCTGCATATTTATGTGTCCATGCGGTTGCTACGTCTCTATCATTCCAACAGATGGCATATGAACATTTTTTTTCATAGTAATGAGCATTCCAACAGATGGCGCATGACAAAAATTTGTAGTATTAATAAATGCATGCTACAAATGTTTGAAATGTGCCATCTGTTGGAATGACAAATGCAATGCATATGTCTCTGCTATATGTTGTAAAAGCAGTGTTGCTACTGTTTATGCCTTGTAACCAACTTTTTAAACTAAAAGTGATATTTTAATAAGCAGCTAAATTTAAAAATGTGCTTTTCTGTTTCTTCTTGCATATAGAATTGAGATAAAGCAAACTGATAAGATAGCCACTACTGAGTTGGGTCAGCATTATCAAGGCCCTCGTGCTCTCGCCTGTTACACACGCTTATCTGCAGGAAGCTTCGGCCGCTACATGTCTGACGCTGTGTGTTTCAATGGCTATCCTAGATTCAGCAGTTTACGCTTATATTTACCCGCATAAGTGACATGCAGTTGATCTCTGTCCATAGTGTGCAAGGTGACCTGCTCAGGTCTGTGAATGTCAGCAGAAAGAGCTCTTAGCAGACAGGACATGGCCACTAAAGCTCTGAGAGAGAAGGACGGAAAGGCACTGGGACAAAGACAGGCCTGGCTAGTGGTGATAAAGGCGCCAGTAGAGACCAATAGAATTTTGTAGATTGTTATTTGTCCCCAGGGGGACATTTAGTGGAGTACTCTGCATGAAATGCATTAGGCAGTGGCAGCCCTCGGACCGAGAGCACAGAGCAGAGGTGGTAACACCTCCCGGCCACTAGAGGGCACACGATCTTCATGCTGAATGATTAAGTTTGTGCTTCCTCTCAGCAGCAGAGTTACTTGCCAGATCTGCTTCATTAAAGCTTTTGGGCAAGGTGGGGCTTCACTTGTCAAGCACATCAAAGACGATGATTAAATGATGAAGAACAATAAAGAATAAGCAGACAATAATAATGATAATTCTTTGCATTTACGTATATAGCGCTTTTCTCACTACTCAAAGCGCTTATCAATTTCAGGTTAAGGGCTTTGCTCAAGGGCCCAACAGAGCAGAGTTCCTATTGGCATTTACGGGATTTGAACCGGCAACCTTCTGATTGCCAGTGCAGATCCCTAGCCTCAGAGCCACCACTCCGAGGCAAGACACTGAAAGAAACAGGCAATCAAGACATAATCCTGAATATGGCCCAATATGTTCTGGAAATTCAAAAAATTTGGCGGGTGGCACTTTACTGGTCTATTATAATAAAAGTATGGCCCCCCTGCAAGCTTTTCTATTGATGACCCCCCCCCCCCCAGGACAAGATACATGCATGCAAGTGTATGTATGGCATTCATTGATCGCTGAAGTGATGGCAAAACCAAGTGATTGCTGCCATGATGGCAGAAAGAAAAAGAACAGTGGTGACATCTGCTGAGTGTCAATCACATTGCACAAGGCAATTCATTGATAAAGAACAAGAACGAATAAAAATCCAAAATGCTGAACCACATCGAGGAAAAAAGAAGTAGATAGATAGATAGATAGATAGATAGATAGATAGATAGATAGATAGATAGATAGATAGATAGATAGATAGATAGATACTAATTCTGAATATGGAGCAGTAGGTGAACTGGAAAGCTCATAGACTTGCAAGGCAAAGTCCAAGATAGAGAATGTAAGAAGGAGAACAAGAGAGGAAGATGTGATGACAATCAAGAAGATCTGCACATCGTTGGAACTTCTGATCATATGAAAGCTTTGCCTTTACATCTTTACAGTGATGTTTCTTTGAAGGGCACTGCTTTAGCTATGGGAGACTATTTGCGCCAAAATAAAACGCAATCCATCATGTTAACTACATTGCCATGCCATTTATATGCCCGCGGTGCATTTCATTTTCTGAAGGTTCAATCATGTGTCACACATGCGTGTCAGAAGGTCACCTTCCAGGCTTGTCAGAAGTGTAAGCACTAGGACACTAGAGGGCGCGATCACAGACTCCTCTTTTGTTGTCCACAGCTCAGAGGAGACGCCCATTGAGGGCACCTGGCCCCGCCCCTTCTGGTCCAAGAGCTTGAAAGCAGGGCGCTCCCGGTAGCCGAGATTAAATGACATTTATTCCACTTTTGCTTGTTTCCTGTGAGACAGAACTTCTTAATCACCTTGTAACCCATCAGAGGGCACTAATGCCATTTCATGTCGTCTTTTCTCTGATGACCAAACAGATCTGACTGTGATGCTACGCAGAAACAATGCCACATTGTTGGCCAGTGACAACGTGTTTATGTCCTGCTACAGCCGTGCCAGTCTTCCTGCTACGACACACCTGAATGGGACCAGGATGGTCGGCTTAACTTGGCTCTCCAAGGACCTGACGATATCGGATGTGGAGCGAGGTAGGAACATCTCCTTCCACAGGGAACAGAATGAAACAGGCAAAAGAAAATTGTTTGCCCCCCTGATTCCGACCCATCTTCCACTTTTACTTGCTTTATTTTTGGACATTTCCAACGATGAGATGCCCGAGGGAATCTGACTGGAAGCTTAGCTGACAGTGAAGTTAAGCAGATTACGTCTGCTGTGCTTATTTAAGATACCCTCCATCTTCGAGGAATCTCCCAGGTATGGAGTTTAGGGAAAAATACAAATTGGAAACCTGGGGTAGCAGGGTGGTGCAGAAGTTAGTGCTGGGAGAAATGGAGGCCTGCCTTTGATTACTGGACTAATTACTGCTGAGGTGGAATTTGCATCTTCTCCACATGTTCTTGTGAGTTCATTTCCATTGTCAAAAATGAACAACAACAAACATGAAAAGTGTGGGAGTTCCTCCATGAAACTCTCCGTTTAGTGGCCGTAAGCCTATAAGGCGTTGAGGTCATCCCGGCCTTAGGATAAGACAGCAGACAGTAGGCCTGTGGTCACCTCAACGCCTCACCTCCCCTGTGTGGCATTTAAATCAGACTCACTGCCCCCTCTGTCCTCAGGACCACCCCGTGTATCCCCAAAGACAAGAATGACAGTGAGAATGGAGAAAGGCCAGGGGTGTACTGCACATAGTACGGTGACCTGTTCATGTCCTTTGTTTTTCTTTCAGTACCAGAAACAAACCTGACAGCCACAGCTCTTATTTTAGTGGCCATCGTCGTCATCAGCATTCCTGTGATATACAAGGTGTACAAAAAAATGTAAGTAAGCAAGACGTCTGACCGTCAAACCAGTTGGCTTCTTCAGCTCCTCCATTTACCTGCTGTGTCTGTGAGAATCTACAGTGTGACTGCCCCCTGGTGGTGCCCTAACAAAAGTGATCGGACTGAAAGGCAGTATATGACAGATCGATAGATCGATAGATCGATAGATAGATAGATAGATAGATAGATAGATAGATAGACGTGAAAGGCACTATATAATAGATAGATAGATAGAAAGATAGATAGATAGATAGATAGATAGATAGATAGATAGATAGATAGATAGATGTGAAAGGCACTATATAATAGATAGATAGATAGATAGATAGATAGATAGATAGATAGATAGATAGATGTGAAAGGCACTATATAATAGATAGATAGATAGATAGATAGATAGATAGATAGATAGATAGATAGATAGATAGATAGATAGATGTGAAAGGCACTATATAATAGATAGATAGATAGATAGATAGATAGATAGATAGATAGATAGATAGATAGATAGATAGATAGATAGATAGATAGATAGATAGATAGATAGATAGATAGATGAAAATGAGTAATGGAACTCTAACATATAAGGTAGGTAGGCTGGTTGGTTGATTTACTTTTAAATGTCCACTTCTTTTTTTACATATTTCAAATTCAGTGTCTGTAGATGCTTTTACACAGAATTACAGTAAGTCTTTCACCACTTTCTCTCTATAGAGCCTTTCATATTTATCTTTATATATATATATATATATATATATATATATATATATATATATACATACATACATATATATCTAAATGCAGACACATTTTAAAGTTAATAGGAAATATATAAACATTAATATCACTAAGCATATATTTATTTAAGTTAACTAATAACATTGACACCTTCATGTCCATCTTCAGTGGCTCTTACTCACTTGTCTTGTTGACCCTTTGTGAGTTTTGCTGCTGCTTCAGCTTTTTGTACTCGGTGGTGCTGCTGGCAAATGGGTGATGTCCTGGTGCCAGTCAGCATGGTACTATATGATAGGTAGATAGACAGTAAATGTACTATATAGGATAGATTGATTGAGGTGAAAGGCACTATATAATTAATAGATAAATAGATAATAATACTTTATATTTATATAGCGCTTTTCTCACTGCTAAAAACACAGTCCATGGAGGGAGGACCCAGGAAGCAAACCCACAACCTCCTTACTGAAAAGCAGCAGCGCTAGATAGATAGATAGATAGATGTGAATGGCACTATATGATAGATAGATAGATAGATAGATAGATAGATAGATAGATAGATAGATAGATAGATAGATAGATAGATAGATAGATAGATAGATAGATGTGAATGGCACTATATTATAGATAGATAGATAGATAGATAGATAGATAGATAGATAGATAGATAGATAGATAGATAGATAGATAGATAGATAGATAGATAGATAGATAGATAGATAGATGTGAATGGCACTATATAATAGATAGATAGATAGATAGATAGATAGATAGATAGATAGATAGATAGATAGATAGATAGATAGATAGATAGATAGATAGATAGATAGATAGATGTGAATGGCACTATATTATAGATAGATAGATAGATAGATAGATAGATAGATAGATAGATAGATAGATAGATAGATAGATAGATAGATAGATAGATAGATAGATCTTTATTTGTCCCAAGGGGGATGTGACAGTTTTTGAAAGGAAAGTGTGAATGTCTAGAGAGACTTAGACAAGCACTAAATCAATCAATAAACTTATAAACAATGGATCCACAGATTTTATTTCCTGGTCTAATGTTCTGGTTTGGATGTTTATTGGAGGAGCCACAAGTCACAGGTGACATTGCAGTGGTTGTGCTGCTGCTTTACAGTAAGGAGATTGTGGGTTTGTTTCCCAGGTCCTCCCTGTGTGGAGAGCGCTTTGAGTAGTGAGAAGCGCTATATAAATGTAATGAATTAGTATTATTATTATTATTACTAAGTCATTGGAAGGTTAACATCAACAACAACATAACTGACTGACATTGCAGATTTCAAACATTAACAAGCTATGAAATGAAAGCAGATCTCTTAATGGTAAGGACTGGTTTGCGTTTATTCCATCAGATTGGAACTAAAACCCTGCAGCCACTGAGGCCCCCCAAGACCAGCGTTGCTCAGCCCTGCCTTAGATGAGCAGCGCCCCCTACATGTCCACCACAGCACGTCACTTGGACTTTCCCAGGACGTGCAACTTCCCCTTCTGGAGGCGTCTGGTGTTTGAATCTTTTTATTTTTCGGTGTCACGTGTCATTTTGAGCTTATGCTTGCTGTTTGTCATGTTTGCATATTTTTATTGTTTCGACAGAGCTGTCCGTCTGTTACAGATTCGTATGAATTTATGTGCATCTCATAGTTTATTGATGCTTTTGAGATGTTATCTTTATGCTATTTGGAGAGCACTCGATCCCAACACATGCTCGATAAACACCAAACACGGACCCTCCGGCTGTACCCAAGCACTCCAGTCTTTCACTTGACTGTCCAGCATAAACGTTTATGGCCGGCACAACGCTGTATACAAAGATTATTCCTTATTTGCCACTGAGAAGGCCTCTCATCTTTAACATTTTCCTTTTCTTTATTTTTCAATACAAACATTGCTTTCAGGTCTGCCCGGACTCCCATTGTTCCAAAAATAACGATTGATACGGCGGAAACAACGAAGAAGGAGTCGACGTACGTGAACAGTAAAAAGCTGAGCGATGACGACGGTGAGAAGTCTGCAGAACCTCTGTACAAGAATTTACAGGAGACTCCCCAAATGAAGACCATGAAAAAACTGGTAAGAACCGGTCTCATCTGCACATATCTAGCGTCCAGGATTCCCGGACATGGGCTATGGGGGTCTACATGTCCTCCTTAGGTCTTTATGGGTTTGATTGGAATGGTAAATCTGTCTGGTGGATGGATGGATGGATATAAGTGTACTGTTTGTGGACAGCCGTCCAAATGGTGGAGTTCAGGTGTTTCATTGTGAGCAGGTTCATCAAAGCCATGCAGTCCCCATTGACAATGAAGAGCCCAGAGCTGTCGCTGGATGTCACCTTTGTCACAAATGTGCTCTACTAGATTTGCCCCGGTCAACTGTCATTGCCATTATTGAGAAACGTCGAGGAGCAACAGCAGCTTGGCCATTAAGTTGTCAACAGAGCCACAGAGTACTGAAACCTGTGAAAATCACTCGCCACACAAGAGTCCAGGTGGCCTCCGGAAGTGACATCAGCTCAGGAACTGTGAATCAGGAGCTTCACGGAAAGAGCTTCCATGGCCAAGCCTAAGATCACCATGGGCAATGCCAGACATTGGCCAGAGTGTTGTGAAGACCACCGCTGTTGGATACTCGAGATGTGTCCACTGGATGGGCCAGTCTGGCAGTCGGCCTCCACCTTCTGGACTGCATGGTACCTGCTGTAAAGTAGGGGAGGGTTTGGGCTCGGCCCCCTTGGTTCCAGTGAGGGGTCCTGTTAATGCTACAGCAGACAAAGACATCTGAGACAATTGTGGCCTTTAGTTTGGGGAAGGCCCCCTTTTCTGCTCCGGCGTGTGGTCCATGAAGAGATGAATGAGCTGGAGTGGTCTTCTCATCCAACACCTGATCTGAATGGCCACAGACACACCCCAAAATCTCGTGGAAAGAAAAGTGGGGGCGGCCATAAGGCGGCCAACTCCATACTGACGTCCAAGGCTTTGGAATGGGATATCCAACAAGCTCATATAGGTGTGATGCTCCGGTGTCCACAAACGTTTGTCCATTTAATGCATAAATAGTGGCAGGATGGCACTGGCATGGTGATGAATGCTGCTAAATTACAGTTCTGGGAGGCTGGGTTCAAATCCTACCTCAGCTCTCCCTCATCATCAAGTTAGCAATTCCCAACTGGCAACTGTATGGCAAGCCTGAAAAACAGGAAAACGAGAGGGCCTGACTAGACCTCGGGCGGGGGCAGCGGCATCACTAGGGTTGGTGTCGCCAAGGGTGGTAATCAAGGCCGCATTAAGATCCCCACAGGTCCCCGTGGGTGACTTAATGAAAGGGGCTTCTTACCCAAGAGTTCCTCATACTTTAAACAATGCGGACGTTTATTAGTAATTCCCACTATTAAGAGCGAGCCAACTACTCGATCATTTCATCGAGTGGAAGTGGGGGCACAAAACATCTACAGACAGTCATTAGGTGTCACCCCCTCTGATGGTGTGACCAGGTGCGGGTCCACCCCCACCACTGAAACAGAGGTCAGGCTTTCAGATTTAAAACTAAAGCACTTTGAACTTTAGCTGACCAGAGGGAGATCTGTGAAAACTCTGGCTGGAGAAGACATAAGACCACCAATAATCTTTTACAAAACAGGAGGTTTATTATACGAAAGCAGAATTTAAAGAGCAATAAAGGAGTTGCAAAAAACAATCCAGAGTCAAAAAACACAATACGTTGTAAGACAAAAAAAAATCAGAAATCACAAAGAAAGCCAAAACTTATAAAAACCCGCGACATCAGAGCGCTTTTACAATGAACCGCACCGGACTTGAGTTTCCAGCCTGACTTTATAGGGCTGGGGGCGGTCCTTGAACTGTGATGGACGGGTGGGGGCCCCGCCTCTTAGGGAGGTCCACCTACAGAATACAAGAAACATAAAAGACCTGCAAAACACACAGAGATACTACAAAATAACGAAATAGGGAAAAAAATAACACAATTAGGCATGGGAAAAACGAACGGAATAACACAACATAAATAAAGAAGAGCCAATAAAAACACACAAAAGCACTCCTGCGGTGGGATCTGTTTTACACCAGTAATTCTTAGCGGTGATTTTAGTCCTGTCTGAGTCACTCCATGTCAGCAGGGGCGGCCTTAGGCCTGTGCAAACTGTGTACCTGCACAGGGCCGCCACGCCAATATATATTGAATATAAAACAGAAAGAGAAAATAACGACACAGCTGACGGCAATGTGGCCGAAAGACATTGTGTTTCTAGTTAATTAGTACGCTGTATTTACTAATGTCGCTAGAGTCGGAGCAGTAAGCTATATGGAGTATTATAACGTTCTGCCGTAATGAGAATATCATGGGCCGCCATTTGGTTTTCAAGTTACGGACACGCACATATAGAAGCGAAGCTGGTGCAAGTGGGCGAGGCGTCTTACAAGTTAATAAGATACCATACTGACATTGGCGGGCGAAGGGGCCACCGATTCTTTCTCTGCCCAGGGCCGCCACGAGTCTAGAGCCGCCCCTGATGTCAGACTGTGTGTCCTCGTCTCAGTAAAGATTACAGAGCCTTTTAACTCGTGTTATTATTCACACATGAGTTGACGTGTCAGTAAAATGGCATCATTTGGGTGATTCGGGCAGGACTAACGTTCCAGAGGTCCTCTGGTTAGAACAACTTCTTAATAAAAAGTGCCTGAAGTGGAGATCAAGAACGGCCTGGTCCCCCAAATTGTGCCTGCTGGAGAACGGTGGTGGTGGTGGTGGTGGTGGGGTATCTCCAGGGTCCGAAGACGCGGTGAATTATATTTCTTTATAGCTTGGGGTCAGTAATGTTGGCCGAACAGGCGTTACTCACAGGGTAGGAACTGGGAAATGCTAGGATGGAGTCCCAGTTCAAAGACTAACGTTAGTCCTCAAATCCCATTAAATAGGACAAAAGGAAGCACTTTAGAGAGGAGCCATGGAGGAACCCGGGCTTGATTGGGGTCATTGTCTAAAATGATGGACAACAGCCTGTTGATTTTGCTTTAATGCGTTTTTTCTTGTTTATTAATCTTTTTCAGGAGAAGATGAACAGACAGCGGCAGGCAGATAAGCACCTTTATGAAAACGTTGCTCTCACCTAATAACGATAATAATGACGATTATACGAGTAGAAACGCCTGAACGAGACATCCCCCCAGAAGAGGACTCCGACAAACCCCGGGTGCTTTCCTGAATTCCACTCTCCACCCTAAATGAACTCGCCAGCTGACCCTTGACGTTTCAGTTTGTGTTTTTATCCCTTCGCCCCTTTGTGTTGTTGCTCAATTGCCGTCCGTGGGCCTCTCATCAACTTCACCGCGTTCACTCGGGTGCTGCTGTGTCTAGGGCTGCAGTCACCTGAGTCGGCTCTTTAAGATGCAGCCACTCCGCTCTGTAATCAGAGAACTTTGACCCCTTTTGTTTTTTTTTTTTATTATTAATTTGATTGTAAGGGAAATTTACTGCGTATTTAAAATTTCATATACCAGATGATGTGACGAGTGGTGACACAGTGGCCACATGGTCTGGCTATGTTATGGCTTTTAGGTTTTCTTAAATTCATTTCTGTTTTGTTTACTTTTATGGCCTTTACATGTCACATGACATCAAGCCTGTGTGTCATGTGATCTGCTTCTGTCTCGTGATTGCAGCTTTGTGTCATTGCTCTGCACTTCCTGATTGGTGGAAATGTTCTTGTCAAGCCAATTATGGCTGGGATAATTATGGCCACGCCTCCAATGTTTAACATTCCGTGTGAAAATCAGACGGTTTTAGGTTGCGATCGGCTCTTCTGGTTTCTCAACTCCTTTATTTTTTGTTGTTTTGATTTACTTCTCTGTTTTCCCTTTTTATTTCCTTCCTTCACTTGGTATTCATCTCTCTTTCTGGCTTCTGACGACCACCCGCTCCTTTGGACTCTTGGCAGCCTCTTATTGCAGGGTGGACCCCCAGAGTCATATCGAGATATCGGAGTCGGCTGTTGCCCTGCTAACTTCTCCAGACTTCCCCGGGAACATGAGCTGTGTGACATCTTTAGGGTGACCCTATAAATGGAGTGGCAGGTTAGGGCAGTGGGTCTCAAACTGTGGGGCGCAAATGTTGCCATATGTGGCGTAATTTCACTATTCGTAGGAAAATTTTAAACTTGTAGCGGTGTATCGGCAGCAAAAAATATAGCAATACATTTTATTAGGGTTTCAAAAAAAACATTAGGGGGGCGCGATTAAAACTGTTATGAAACTCGGGTCGCAAAAACTTAAAGGTTGAGAAACGTTGGGTTAGGGCTTCCTGTTTTGAAAGTCCTTGGCTTCGGTTGTAGGATTTTATCCCCTGACGTATCCTTTGGGTTCATTTGTTTCTGAAATCTACAGTAGTTATAGTTTGAATTTGGATTTGTTATTTGTGTTGTTACGCAGCTGCCATTCTGATTCCACTGTTGTTTATTTCTATCACTAAGCCCGTCCCAGAGTGGGCGTGTCCTTATAGGGTGTGGCCTGTCACTCACCACATGACGGGATAAAAGGTCATCCAGCGGTCAGCCTCCTCATTCCGACTGTATGGATTCCTAAAGCCCTTCATAACTTTTTGAATATTTTCCTTGATTTTTGAACTCTCTGTGCTTTTTTCCGTCTTCGGTTTTGTCTCGTGATTCTTGGTTTCCCTGTTCTTCGGGTTCTGACCCCGGTTTCGTTTTTTTTTTTGACTACATCCTTGTCTTTCAGTTGCCTTCTTCAATCTCATCCCTGCCGGCATAACGGTGCTGTTTGGATTATCAAACGACTTCATACGCCTGTGTGCTCCTCCGCGCCTTTTCATCTCCGCTTTCCGATTCGCTTTTCATCTTACGCCTCTGATTCTCGTCTACGTTTCCAGCTTGACGAAAGAGCAAATTGGCGTTTTGGAGTTTCGACCCCTGTGCGCACTTGTCCTTGATCTCGTTACGTCTTCTGATCTTTTAATTCAAATTCTTTCGACTGAGACAGAACAATCTCAAACTCTTGGACTGACGACACAGTGCGGTGTAGTCAAATGCAGTTTTACGTGTGCTACCATACCGGCCGTTTCTCGTGATGCTTTCGGGCAGACGCCTCAGTAATTTAGTGTATTGTGGTTCATTAAAAAATCTGTCCATGCGGGAAACAAACTTTTTTATTAAGATGTCAGTTAATGTTGAAAAATAGGATCATCATTGTCTTGATGTTCAATATGACCAGACATTTTGTTTTTGGCTTCGAGAAAAAAAAAATCGTCGAAGTCGCGCAGACGACTAAAGAACAAACATCAGAAATATGGTGTGTCACACCTGTGTGATTGGGAGGCAGCCAGAGGGCCTAAATAATAGTAGTACCATGCCTGACCAGGGGGTGGCGAGCTGAACTAACTTTCTCTCTCCATCCTGCCGACTACGCTACTGTAACAAAGATGGCCAAGAGACATCAAAGGTTTGGGGCAGCCACCCATATAATATTCCCTGGTTGCAAACGGGTATTTCAACCTGAACACAACTCACAAAAAATACCCGTTTGCAGCCAGGGGATATTATATGGGTGGCTGCCCCAAACCTTTGATGTCTCTTGGCCATCTTTGTTACAACGGACTCGATCAAATCAGCACGACGTCACTGGCGGACTGATTCAAAAGAGTGTAGGCATACCCTACCTCGCAGCTCAGTCCATAACTACACCCTACTATTGACCGATTTCGGGAGTTTATGGGTCCCCCATCGTATGTGCGATCCCTCAGATCTGACTTAATAATCTACATCAGTTGTGGTGGACAGCCAGGGGCCCTTGCCCAGCTGGGACTCCCCTATAATGGAAGGACCAGGGCATATTCAGGGCATTACCTCCCCCGGAATGCTAGAGGGCAGTCCCCCTGGCTTGCAGTGGGTGTCACACAGGTTTGGAGCATGGAAGCTCAACCCTGCTGAGGCCTGTGGCCACCACCCGGGGGGCGCCTGGACGTTTGCTGAGCCCTTTAGTGCAGCACCTCCACCACACCTGGTCATCAAGCATCTGGAGCACCTCTATAAGGGTCCTGGACGTCAGAGTCAGGAGGTGGTGGACAAAGCTTCCTAGGAGGAGTGGCGGCCAAAGGATTAAGAGAAAGAGAGAGAAAGAGAAGAAGAAGAAGAAGAAGAGAATGGTGCTTTGGTGCTGTCTTTGTACTGCGAAACCAAAGTGTTCCCAATAGAAATAAAGTGCTGGAACTCGCGTCTCTGCCTGTCTGTGTCGGGGTTTGGGGCGGCTGGAGCGCCCTGGTAGTCCACACAGAGTTAAACAGCTTCTTTTGGTGTCGTGACCCATTTTTTGCTACGTAACTGTCTTTGTGACCCAGACAGGGGGGAGTCCCCCTCTCCGTCCACCTTGTTAAATCAAGTGTGGTCATTCAAGTGGGGAGGGTTATCCCTTTCTTGGTAAATTGAGCCTGATCATCCGACTGGAAGGGGTGTCCCCACCTAGTGAATTGAGTGAGTGCAATACTCAGAGTAAGGGGCGGCACCCCTATGTGACTCGAGTTTGATCATAAGAGCTACGAGGAGATTTCAAGTGGGGGGGTGGGGGTCTTCTCCCTGGGTGAATTGAGCGTTCGAATCGTATCACCTGTTGGTGACTCGAGTGGGTGACTTGAGTGGTGAGCGGATATCACCGGCGTGCTGCGACCCACCTCATGAGCCATCACGACCCGCTGCCACCATAAACGAGAGCAACTCGCTACCCACCGGCGCCAGATCTGACTTCATAAAGGGCGACCATAGTGGAGCCGCTAGAGCGGTGATATCAGCCGTTATTAAAGCAAATTGCATCGACATCCAACCATTAATAACTTGGAGTTTTGGGATTCCTCGCCTTTGCCACTTTACTCGACTTTCTTTTTAGTTGCATAATTTGAAAAGTTTCTCTGTGTTTGTTAAATTGTTCACTGAATTATTCAGTTTCTTCATTACTTTGTTCTTCATCTTATTGTTATAATTATTGAATATGTTCTTCTTAGCATTTAAAACTTTTGAAATCTTTCTTGTACTTTTTAAAAAATATATTCAAATAAAATTAACAGCATTGTGTTGTGGAGAGTTTTGGTCTTTGTGTGTGGGGAAAACTCACAAAAAATCCATTTACCTTAAAGAATTAAGTTTGTTGTTATTAAAGTTATTCTCTTGTAATCGTGTCATACATTCATTTGGCAGGAAGAGGAAAACAAAGTTAAAAAAAAAAATTCTCATGTCTAAATTTGAACCCTGACCGTCAACCTTCTCGGTGCCTTGGCCCAGAAACTTGTCTTGTAAAGTGAAATCCATCCATCCATCCATCCATTATCCAACCCTCTACATCCTAATTACAGGGTCACGGAGGTCTACTGGAGCCAATCCCAGCCAACCCAGGGTGCAAGGCAGGAACCAATCCTGGGCAGGGCGCCAGCCCACCACAGGGCACATAAACACACACACCAAGCACACATTAGGGACAATTTAGGATCGCCAATGCACCTAACCTGCATGTCTTTGGACTGTGGGAGGAAACCCACGCAGACACGGAGAGAACATGCAAACTCCCAGGCAGGGAGGACCCGGGAAGTGAACCCAGGTGTAAAGTGAAATTGCATTCATAATCTGATTACATTATAAAATGCTAACATCTATCTGTGTGTCCCAGTCCCTCTAAGAAATCTGATTGGTCAGTGTAGCTTTGCCCTGATTGGTCAGTTTCACTGGGGTTGCTCAGTCAAACACAATCGAAACAGGAATTGACTCACTTAACGCTCTGACGCTCTGGTGATCACATGGGATGCCACCCCCAAACTTGAACTATCTCATTTGGTTCACCTAGGGGGACCACCCCATTGCCCCCATTGTTCATTAGACACCCCTGGAAGGTCGCAAACACACTAGCAGGTGAATAACCCAGTCTGTGACACTACAAAGACTGAGAAGCACTGCACTATTAGACAGATAGATACTTTACAATGGATATAAGGCAGTGTGATGTAGTGGTTAAAACACTGGACTTCAAACATCAGGGGTTTTCAATTCAAATCCCACTTCTGACACCAGGTGTCCATGAGCAAGTCACTTCACCAGCCTGAGCTCCATCTGGAAAAAACAAAAGAAATGTGTAAAATCGTATCTCACGTGTGGAAAGTTAGCTTAAGTAAAGGCGTGAGCCAAATAATAACCAATAATAAAATAATAGATAGATAGATATGAAAGGCATTATATAATAGATAGATAAAAAGGGCACTATAGATAGATAGATGTGAATGGCCCTATATTATAGATAGATAGATAGCGTAGTTGGCAGGATTAGATAGATAGATAGATAGATAGATAGATAGATAGATAGATAGATAGATAGATAGATAGATAGATAGATAGATAGATAGATAGATGTGAATGGCACTATATTATATATAGATAGATAGCGTAGTTGGCAGGATTAGATAGATAGATAGATAGATAGATAGATAGATAGATAGATAGATAGATAGATAGATAGATAGATAGATAGATAGATAGATAGATAGATAGATAGATGTATGTGAATGGCACTATATTATAGATAGATAGATAGATGTGAATGGCATTATATTATAGATAGATAGATAGATAGATAGATAGATAGATAGATAGATAGATAGATAGATAGATAGATAGATAGATAGATAGATAGATAGATAGATAGATAGATAGATAGATAGATAGATGTGAATGGCATTATATGATAGATAGATAGATAGATAGATAGATAGATAGATAGATAGATAGATAGATAGATAGATAGATAGATAGATAGATAGATGTGAAAGGCACTATATAATAGATAGATAGATAGATAGATAGATAGATAGATAGATAGATAGATAGATAGATAGATAGATAGATAGATAGATAGATAGATAGATAGATAGATGAAAATGAGTAATGGAACTCTGTAACATATAAGGTAGGTAGGCTGGTTGGTTGATTTACTTTTAAATGTCCACTTCTTTTTTTACATATTTCAAATTCAGTGTCTGTAGATGCTTTTACACAGAATTACAGTAAGTCTTTCACCACTTTCTCTCTATAGAGCCTTTCATATTTATCTTTATATATATATATATATATATATATATATATATATATATATATATATATATATATATATATATATATATATATACATACATATATATCTAAATGCAGACACATTTTAAAGTTAATAGGAAATATATAAACATTAATATCACTAAGCATATATTTATTTAAGTTAACTAATAACATTGACACCTTCATGTCCATCTTCAGTGGCTCTTACTCACTTGTCTTGTTGACCCTTTGTGAGTTTTGCTGCTGCTTCAGCTTTTTGTACTCGGTGGCGCTGCTGGCAAATGGGTGATGTCCGGGTACCAGTCAGCATGGCACTATATGATAGGTAGATAGACAGGAAATGTACTATATAGGATAGATTGATTGAGGTGAAAGGCACTATATAATTCATAGATAAATAGATAATAATACTTTATATTTATATAGCGCTTTTCTCACTGCTAAAAACACACTCCATGGAGGGAGGACCCAGGAAGCAAACCCACAACCTCCTTACTGAAAAGCAGCAGCGCTAGATAGATAGATAGATAGATAGATAGATAGATAGATAGATAGATAGATAGATAGATAGATAGATAGATAGATAGATAGATAGATAGATAGATAGATAGATCTTTATTTGTCCCAAGGGGGATGTGACAGTTTTTGAAAGGAAAGTGTGAATGTCTAGAGAGACTTAGACAAGCACTAAATCAATCAATAAACTTATAAACAATGGATCCACAGATTTTATTTCCTGGTCTAATGTTCTGGTTTGGATGTTTATTGGAGGAGCCACAAGTCACAGGTGACATTGCAGTGGTTGTGCTGCTGCTTTACAGTAAGGAGATTGTGGGTTTGTTTCCCGGTTCCTCCCTGTGTGGAGAGCGCTTTGAGTAGTGAGAAGCGCTATATAAATGTAATGAATTAGTATTATTATTATTATTACTAAGTCATTGGAAGGTTAACATCAACAACAACATAACTGACTGACATTGCAGATTTCAAACACTAACAAGCTATGAAATGAAAGCAGATCTCTTAATGGTAAGGACTGGTTTGCGTTTATTCCATCAGATTGGAACTAAAACCCTGCAGCCACTGAGGCCCCCCAAGACCAGCGTTGCTCAGCCCTGCCTTAGATGAGCAGCGCCCCCTACATGTCCACCACAGCACGTCACTTGGACTTTCCCAGGACGTGCAACTTCCCCTTCTGGAGGCGTCTGGTGTTTGAATCTTTTTATTTTTCGGTGTCACGTGTCATTTTGAGCTTATGCTTGCTGTTTGTCATGTTTGCATATTTTTATTGTTTCGACAGAGCTGTCCGTCTGTTACAGATTCGTATGAATTTATGTGCATCTCATAGTTTATTGATGCTTTTGAGATGTTATCTTTATGCTATTTGGAGAGCACTCGATCCCAACACATGCTCGATAAACACCAAACACGGACCCTCCGGCTGTACCCAAGCACTCCAGTCTTTCACTTGACTGTCCAGCGTAAACGTTTACGGCCGGCACAACGCTGTATACAAAGATTATTCCTTATTTGCCACTGAGAAGGCCTCTCATCTTTAACATTTTCCTTTTCTTTATTTTTCAATACAAACATTGCTTTCAGGTCTGCCCGGACTCCCATTGTTCCAAAAATAACGATTGATACGGCGGAAACAACGAAGAACGTACGTGAACAGTAAAAAGCTGAGCGATGACGACGGTGAGAAGTCTGCAGAACCTCTGTACAAGAATTTACAGGAGACTCCCCAAATGAAGACCATGAAAAAACTGGTAAGAACCGGTCTCATCTGCACATATCTAGCGTCCAGGATTCCCGGACATGGGCTATGGGGGTCTACATGTCCTCCTTAGGTCTTTATGGGTTTGATTGGAATGGTAAATCTGTCTGGTGGATGGATGGATGGATATAAGTGTACTGTTTGTGGACAGCCGTCCAAATGGTGGAGTTCAGGTGTTTCATTGTGAGCAGGTTCATCAAAGCCATGCAGTCCCCATTGACAATGAAGAGCCCAGAGCTGTCGCTGGATGTCACCTTTGTCACAAATGTGCTCTACTAGATTTGCCCCGGTCAACTGTCATTGCCATTATTGAGAAACGTCGAGGAGCAACAGCAGCTTGGCCATTAAGTTGTCAACAGAGCCACAGAGTACTGAAGCCTGTGAAAATCACTCGCCACACAAGAGTCCAGGTGGCCTCCGGAAGTGACATCAGCTCAGGAACTGTGAATCAGGAGCTTCACGGAAAGAGCTTCCATGGCCAAGCCTAAGATTACCATGGGCAATGCCAGACATTGGCCAGAGTGTTGTGAAGACCACCGCTGTTGGATACTGGAGCACTCGAGATGTGTCCACTGGATGGGCCAGTCTGGCAGTCGGCCACCACCTTCTGGACTGCATGGTACCTGCTGTAAAGTAGGGGAGGGTTTGGGCTCAGCCCCCTTGTTTCCAGTGAGGGGTCCTGTTAATGCTACAGCAGACAAAGACATCTGAGACAATTGTGGCCTTTAGTTTGGGGAAGGCCCCCTTTTCTGCTCCGGCGTGTGGTCCATGAAGAGATGAATGAGCTGGAGTGGTCTTCTCATCCAACACCTGACCTCACAAATGCTCCTTGTGACTGAATGGCCACAGACACACCCCAAAATCTCATGGAAAGAAAAGTGGGGGCGGCTATAAGGCGGCCAACTCCATACTGACGTCCAAGGCTTTGGAATGGGATATCCAACAAGCTCATATAGGTGTGATGCTCCGGTGTCCACAAACATTTGTCCATTTAATGCATAAATAGTGGCAGGGTGGCACTGGCATGGTGATGAATGCTGCTAAATTACAGTTCTGGGAGGCTGGGTTCAAATCCTACCTCAGCTCTCCCTCATCATCAAGTTAGCAATTCCCAACTGGCAACTGTATGGCAAGCCTGAAAAACAGGAAAACGAGAGGGCCTGACTAGACCTCGGGCGGGGGCAGCGGCATCACTAGGGTTGGTGTCGCCAAGGGTGGTAATCAAGGCCGCATTAAGATCCCCACAGGTCCCCGTGGGTGACTTAATGAAAGGGGCTTCTTACCCAAGAGTTCCTCATACTTTAAACAATGCGGACATTTATTAGTAATTCCCACTATTAAGAGCGAGCCAACTACTCGATCATTTCATCGAGTGGAAGTGGGGGCACAAAACATCTACAGACAGTCATTAGGTGTCACCCCCTCTGATGGTGTGACCAGGTGCGGGTCCACCCCCACCACTGAAACAGAGGTCAGGCTTTCAGATTTAAAACTAAAGCACTTTGAACTTTAGCTGACCAGAGGGAGATCTGTGAAAACTCTGGCTGGAGAAGACATAAGACCACCAATAATCTTTTACAAAACAGGAGGTTTATTATACGAAAGCAGAATTTAAAGAGCAATAAAGGAGTTGCAAAAAAAATCCAGAGTCAAAAAACACAATACGTTGTAAGACAAAAAAAAATCAGAAATCACAAAGAAAGCCAAAACTTATAAAAACCCGCGACATCAGAGCGCTTTTACAATGAACCGCACCGGACTTGAGTTTCCAGCCTGACTTTATAGGGCTGGGGGCGGTCCTTGAACTGTGATGGACGGGTGGTGGCCCCGCCTCTTAGGGAGGTCCACCCACAGAATACAAGAAACATAAAAGACCTGCAAAACACACAGAGATACTACAAAATAACAAAACAGGGAAAAAAATAACACAATTAGGCATGGGAAAAACGAACGGAATAACACAACAAAAAGAAATAAAGCAGAGCCAATAAAAACACACAAAAGCACTCCTGCGGTGGGATCTGTTTTACACCAGTAATTCTTAGCGGTGATTTTAGTCCTGTCTGAGTCACTCCATGTCAGCAGGGGCGGCCTTAGGCCTGTGCAAACTGTGCACCTGCACAGGGCCGCCACGCCAATATATATTGAATATAAAACAGAAAGAGAAAATAACGACACAGCTGACGGCAATGTGGCCGAAAGACATTGTGTTTCTAGTTAATTAGTACGCTGTATTTACTAATGTCGCTAGAGTCGGAGCAGTAAGCTATATGGAGTATCATAACGTTCTGCCGTAATGAGAATATCATGGGCCGCCATTTGGTTTTCAAGTTACGGACACGCACATATAGAAGCGAAGCTGGTGCAAGTGGGCGAGGCGTCTTACAAGTTAATAAGATACCATACTGACATTGGCGGGCGAAGGGGCCACCGATTCTTTTTCTGCCCAGGGCCGCCACGAGCCTAGAGCCGCCCCTGATGTCAGACTGTGTGTCCTCGTCTCAGTAAAGATTACAGAGCCTTTTAACTCGTGTAATTATTCACACATGAGTTGACGTGTCAGTAAAATGGCATCATTTGGGTGATTCGGGCAGGACTAACGTTCCAGAGGTCCTCTGGTTAGAACAACTTCTTAATAAAAAGTGCCTGAAGTGGAGATCAAGAACGGCCTGGTCCCCCAAATTGTGCCTGCTGGAGAACGGTGGTGGTGGTGGTGGTGGTGGGGTATCTCCAGGGTCCGAAGACGCGGTGAATTATATTTCTTTATAGCTTGGGGTCAGTAATGTCGGCCGAACAGGCGTTACTCACAGGGTAGGAACTGGGAAATGCTAGGATGGAGTCCCAGTTCAAAGACTAACGTTAGCCCTCAAATCCCATTAAATAGGACAAAAGGAAGCACTTTAGAGAGGAGCCATGGAGGAACCCGGGCTTGATTGGGGTCATTGTCTAAAATGATGGACTACAGCCTGTTGATTTTGCTTTAATGCGTTTTTTCTTGTTTATTAATCTTTTTCAGGAGAAGATGAACAGACAGCGGCAGGCAGATAAGCACCTTTATGAAAACGTTGCTCTCACCTAATAACGATAATAATGACGATTATACGAGTAGAAACGCCTGAACGTGACATCCCCCCAGAAGAGGACTCCGACAAACCCCGGGTGCTTTCCTGAATTCCACTCTCCACCCTAAATGAACTCACCAGCTGACCCTTGACGTTTCAGTTTGTGTTTTTATCCCTTCGCCCCTTTGTGTTGTTGCTCAATTGCCAGCCGTGGGCCTCTCATCAACTTCACCGCGTTCACTCGGGTGCTGCTGTGTCTAGGGCTGCAGTCACCTGAGTCGGCTCTTTAAGACACAGCCACTCCGCTCTGTAATCAGAGAACTTTGACCCCTTTTGTTTTTTTTTTTTATTATTAATTTGATTGTAAGGGAAATTTACTGCGTATTTAAAATTTCATATACCAGATGATGTGACGAGTGGTGACACAGTGCCCACACGGTCTGGCTATGTTATGGCTTTTAGGTTTTCTTAAATTCATTTGTTTTGTTTACTTTTATGGCCTTTACATGTCACATGACGTCAAGCCTGTGTGTCATGTGATCTGCTTCTGTCTCGTGATTGCAGCTTTGTGTCATTGCTCTGCACTTCCTGATTGGTGGAAATGTTCTTGTCAAGCCAATTATGGCTGGGATAATTATGGCCACGCCTCCAATGTTTAACATTCCGTGTGAAAATCAGACGGTTTTAGGTTGCGATCGGCTCTTCTGGTTTCTCAACTCCTTTATTTTTTTGTTGTTTTGATTTACTTCTCTGTTTTCCCTTTTTATTTCCTTCCTTCACTTGGTATTCATCTCTCTTTCTGGCTTCTGACGACCACCCGCTCCTTTGGACTCTCGGCAGCCTCTTATTGCAGGGTGGACCCCCAGCGTCATATCGAGATATCGGAGTCGGCTGTTGCCCTGCTAACTTCTCCAGACTTCCCCGGGAACGTGAGCTGTGTGACATCTTTAGGGTGACCCTATAAATGGAATGGCAGGTTAGGGCAGTGGGTCTCAAACAGTGGGGCGCGAATGTTGGCATATGTGGCGTAATTTCACTATTCGTAGGAAAATTTTAAACTTGTAGCGGTGTATCGGCAGCAAAAACTATAGGAATACATTTTATTAGGGTTTCAAAAAAAACGTTAGGGGGGCGCGATTAAAACTGTTATGAAAACTCGGGTCGCAAAAACTTAAAGGTTGAGAAACGTTGGGTTAGGGCTTCCTGTTTTGAAAGTCCTTGGCTACGGTTGTAGGATTTTATCCCCTGACGTATCCTTTGGGTTCATTTGTTTCTGAAATCTACAGTAGTTATAGTTTGAATTTGGATTTGTTATTTGTATTGTTACGCAGCTGCCATTCTGATTCCACTGTTGTTTATTTCTATCACTAAGCCCGTCCCAGAGTGGGCGTGTCCTTATAGGGTGTGGCCTGTCACTCACCACATGACGGGATAAAAGGTCATCCAGCGGTCGGCCTCCTCATTCCGACTGTAAGGATTCCTAAAGCCCTTCATAACTTTTTGAACATTTTCCTTGATTTTTGAACTCTCTGTGCTTTTTTCCGTCTTCGGTTTTGTCTCGTGATTCTTGGTTTCCCTGTTCTTCGGGTTCTGACCCCGGTTTCGTTTTTTTTTTTGACTACATCCTTGTCTTTCAGTTGCCTTCTTCAATCTCATCCCTGCCGGCATAACGGTGCTGTTTGGATTATCAAACGACTTCATACGCCTGTGTGCTCCTCCGCGCCTTTTCATCTCCACTTTCCGATTCGCTTTTCATCTTACGCCTCTGATTCTCGTCTACGTTTCCAGCTTGACGAAAGAGCAAATTGACGTTTTGGAGTTTCGACTCCTGTGCGCACTTGTCCTTGATCTCGTTACGTCTTCTGATCTTTTAATTCAAATTCTTTCGGCTGAGACAGAACAATCTCAAACTCTTGGACTGATGACACAGTGCGGTGTAGTCAAATGCAGTTTTACGTGTGCTACCATACCGGCCGTTTCTCGTGATGCTTTCGGGCAGACGCCTCAGTAATTCAGTGTATTGTGGTTCATTAAAAAATCTGTCCATGCGGGAAATAAACTTTTTTATTAAGATGTCAGTTAATGTTGAAAAATAGGATCATCATTGTCTTGATGTTCAATATGACCAGACATTTTGTTTTTGGCTTCGAGAAAAAAAAAATCGTCGAAGTCGCGCAGACGACTAAAGAACAAACATCAGAAATATGGTGTGTCACACCTGTGTGATTGGGAGGCAGCCAGAGGGCCTAAATAATAGTAGTACCATGCCTGACCAGGGGGTGGCGAGCTGAACTAACTTTCTCTCTCCATCCTGCCGACTACGCTACTGTAACAAAGATGGCCAAGAGACATCAAAGGTTTGGGGCAGCCACCCATATAATATTCCCTGGTTGCAAACGGGTATTTCAACCTGAACACAACTCACAAAAAATACCCGTTTGCAGCCAGGGGATATTATATGGGTGGCTGCCCCAAACCTTTGATGTCTCTTGGCCATCTTTGTTACAACGGACTCGATCAAATCAGCACGATGTCACTGGCGGACTGATTTAAAAGAGTGTAGGCATACCCTACCTCGCAGCTCAGTCCATAACTACACCCTACTATTGACCGATTTCGGGAGTTTATGGGTCCCCCATCGTATGTGCGATCCCTCAGATCTGACTTAATAATCTACATCAGTTGTGGTGGACAGCCAGGGGCCCTTGCCCAGCTGCGACTCCCCTTTAATGGAAGGATCAGGGCATATTCAGGGCATTACCTCCCCCGGAATGCTAGAGGGCAGTCCCCCTGGCTTGCAGTGGGTGTCACACAGGTTTGGAGCATGGAAACTCAACCCTGCTGAGGCCTGTGGCCACCACCCGGGGGGCGCCTGGACGTTTGCTGAGCCCTTTAGTGCAGCACCTCCACCACACCTGGTCATCAAGCATCTGGAGCACCTCTATAAGGGTCCTGGACGTCAGAGTCAGGAGGTGGTGGACAAAGCTTGCTAGGAGGAGTGGCGGCCAAAGGATTAAGAGAAAGAGAGAGAAAGAGAAGAAGAAGAAGAGAATGGTGCTTTGGTGCTGTCTTTGTACTGTGAAACCAAAGTGTTCCCAATAGAAATAAAGTGCTGGAACTCGCGTCTCTGCCTGTCTGTGTCGGGGTTTGGGGCGGCTGGAGCGCCCTGGTAGTCCACACAGAGTTAAACAGCTTCTTTTGGTGTCGTGACCCATTTTTTGCTACGTAACTGTCTTTGTGACCCAGACAGGGGGGAGTCCCCCCCTCCGTCCACCTTGTTAAATCAAGTGTGGTCATTCAAGTGGGGAGGGTTATCCCTTTCTTGGTAAACTGAGCCTGATCATCCGACTGGAAGGGGTGTCCCAATCCCGTGAATCGAGTGAGTGCAATACTCAGAGTAAGGGGCGGCACCCCTATGTGACTCGAGTTTGATCATAAGAGCTACGAGGAGATTTCAAGTGGGGGGGTGGGGGTCTTCTCCCTGGGTGAATTGAGCGTTCGAATCGTATCACCTGTTGGTGACTCGAGTGGGTGACTTGAGTGGTGAGCGGATATCACCGGCGTGCTGCGACCCACCTCATGAGCCATCACGACCCGCTGCCACCATAAACGAGAGCAACTCGCTACCCACCGGCGCCAGATCTGACTTCATAAAGGGCGACCATAGTGGAGCCGCTAGAGCGGTGATATCAGCCGTTATTAAAGCAAATTGCATCGACATCCAACCATTAATAACTTGGAGTTTTGGGATTCCTCGCCTTTGCCACTTTACTCGACTTTCTTTTTAGTTGCATAATTTGAAAAGTTTCTCTGTGTTTGTTAAATTGTTCACTGAATTATTCAGTTTCTTCATTACTTTGTTCTTCATCTTATTGTTATAATTATTGAATATGTTCTTCTTAGCATTTAAAACTTTTGAAATCTTTCTTGTACTTTTTAAAAAATATATTCAAATAAAATTAACAGCATTGTGTTGTGGAGAGTTTTGGTCTTTGTGTGTGGGGAAAACTCACAAAAAATCCATTTACCTTAAAGAATTAAGTTTGTTGTTATTAAAGTTATTCTCTTGTAATCGTGTCATACATTCATTTGGCAGGAAGAGGAAAACAAAGTTAAAAAAAAAAATTCTCATGTCTAAATTTGAACCCTGACCGTCAACCTTCTCGGTGCCTTGGCCCAGAAACTTGTCTTGTAAAGTGAAATCCATCCATCCATCCATCCATTATCCAACCCTCTACATCCTAATTACAGGGTCACGGAGGTCTACTGGAGCCAATCCCAGCCAACCCAGGGTGCAAGGCAGGAACCAATCCTGGGCAGGGCGCCAGCCCACCACAGGGCACATAAACACACACACCAAGCACACATTAGGGACAATTTAGGATCGCCAATGCACCTAACCTGCATGTCTTTGGACTGTGGGAGGAAACCCACGCAGACACGGAGAGAACATGCAAACTCCAGGCAGGGAGGACCCGGGAAGTGAACCCAGGTGTAAAGTGAAATTGCATTCATAATCTGATTACATTATAAAATGCTAACATCTATCTGTGTGTCCAGTCCCTCTAAGAAATCTGATTGGTCAGTGTAGCTTTGCCCTGATTGGTCAGTTTCACTGGGGTTGCTCAGTCAAACACAATCGAAACAGGAATTGACTCACTTAACGCTCTGACGCTCTGGTGATCACATGGGATGCCACCCCCAAACTTGAACTATCTCATTTGGTTCACCTAGGGGGACCACCCCATTGCCCCCATTGTTCATTAGACACCCCTGGAAGGTCGCAAACACACTAGCAGGTGAATAACCCAGTCTGTGACACTACAAAGACTGAGAAGCACTGCACTATTAGACAGATAGATACTTTACAATGGATATAAGGCAGTGTGATGTAGTGGTTAAAACACTGGACTTCAAACATCAGGGGTTTTCAATTCAAATCCCACTTCTGACACCAGGTGTCCATGAGCAAGTCACTTCAGCAGCCTGAGCTCCATCTGGAAAAAACAAAAGAAATGTGTAAAATCGTATCTCAGGTGTGGAAAGTTAGCTTAAGTAAAGGCGTGAGCCAAATAATAACCAATAATAAAATAATAGATAGATAGATATGAAAGGCATTATATAATAGACAGATAAAAAGGGCACTATAGATAGATAGATGTGAATGGCCCTATATTATAGATAGATAGATAGCGTAGTTGGCAGGATTAGATAGATAGATAGATAGATAGATAGATAGATAGATAGATAGATAGATAGATAGATAGATAGATAGATAGATAGATAGATAGATAGATAGATGTGAATGGCACTATATTATATATAGATAGATAGCGTAGTTGGCAGGATTAGATAGATAGATAGATAGATAGATAGATAGATAGATAGATAGATAGATAGATAGATAGATAGATAGATAGATAGATAGATAGATAGATGTGAATGGCACTATATTATAGATAGATAGATAGATAGATAGATAGATAGATAGATAGATAGATAGATAGATAGATAGATAGATGTGAATGGCATTATATTATAGATAGATAGATAGATGTGAATGGCACTATATAATAGATAGAGGCTGTAGGTTCAGATCCCACCGCTGACACCATGTGGCCTTGAGCAAGTCACTGCACCTGCCTGAGCCCCAACAGGAAACACAAAAGAAACGGGACCAGCTGTAGCTCAAATATTGGATGAAGCCGTCAGCCTAATAATTGTAATCATACACAAGACTGTAGAAACACAGAACCAGTGTGTCACATTCAGAAGTTCTGGTGGCTTCCATCTTGAGTCAAGTGTAATTTTGGGCCCAGTTGTACTCACAGCAGGCAGGTAAGTTATAAGAGAGGCCAATGATCCTCATTTGTTTTCCTGTGGGATGTGAAGGGAAGCTGGCGTGCCCCTACTACTAGGGCATTAGAGGAATGTGCCAAGCTGACCAGGACATGAGCCCAAATCTTTGGGGCTATTTGTTGATTTCTCACACAGGTGTGCCACCCATATTCCCTAGAAGCTTTTCTCAGACCCCTAACTCTTAATATCAGGGTTGCCCCAACCAGAAATGAATGCATGCCAATGAGAGCGTTGGCTTCACAGATGGCGCCCATGACGTTTCTGCTCCTCTTGTGGCCCCTTTGGTGTCTTGTTCAATGCCACCGTTCTCGTGACTCTCTTTTGATCCCTCTTTGTGTATAGGAGGGCATGCCTGCTTTTGTTTGCGTGTCGGCCCCCAGCCGCCTGTGATGTCCCACACTTCGGTGTCCTCTCTAAATGACTCTCTTCTTTCAATCATTTCAACAAAATTCATTCTGCAAAGCAGCGGTTTACACAGACTCGTGTGGCTAATGTCACGCCATTGTCCTTCTAATTGTTCTCTAAGTCCCGCTGGAGTGGCCCCAGTAGCCCCAGGGCACAATCGATCCTGTTGACCTCAGCAACTTCTTTTTACTGGTCAAGAGTGCAGCCTCTGCACATCGGCTTTCCAGAAGACCAACGCACCGCGCTGATAGGCCGGCGGGAGGTGGTCACATGACCCGGCCACGGCAGCCCGAATTCTTTCTTTCTTTCTTTCTTTTCTTTTCCTTTTCAGGTTCAAAAAAGGATTTGCCTCCATCAACAAAAACGTCAAAGGGATAACTTTTTGGAGTGTGGCCTAGCGGGTCTCTTTGGCTTCATGCTTGCATAGAGTTAGCATCACTCTGTCAACCTCTGAAGGCAAGGCATCCACACAGGTGAGTAGGGCTGCGGGCGCGATTCTTTATGGGATTGGGGACAATGATGCCACATCGAGCAAGTAGAGGTCAGGCGCTATCTGACAGAGAGCCATCAAATTAAACACAAGAATACCAGACAGAGGACAAAACGAAGGAAGGGCAATGGCAGCCTGCTGAAGTGGTGATTGGGGCACACCTGACTACCGGGGTATCAATTAAAATACAAATTCCGGGAGCAGTTTGGTTCAACTTTCGCTCCATTATTATGGACACGTTTTGAACGTACTGTGAATGATAGAAACTATTATGGGTTGGTCAGTGGTGCTGTACCTTAACTTAGAAGGCTGCTGCTTCAACACCTGGCGAGTCGCAAAACCTGCCCGGGCTGCCACTGTTAAAAAAGACGGGCAGATTACGGGCATCAGTGTACTGTGGCAAGGTGTCAGCTGAATATACAACTTAAATAAAAATACAAATACAAGTGGCCGAGTAATCGGAATTAGCCGAGGTGCAGGTCAGTTACCTTTAATATTCTTTATTGTATTCGCTGGCTTTATACTGACAGGGTTATATTAACGAAACTTAAAATTAAATGAAAGCTGTGCCATCCTCGTCTTAAACTATTATGGTAACGCTTTCTTTTTTTTCATTTGCTGAAGAAATGTACTGAATTACAGGGAGCCACCGTCCATCCAGGCGGCTTGTAAGTGAGTGTAGGACACCAGCCTGCCTGTGATGGCAGTTCACCCCTGGGCACACACACACACACTGGCGCTGGACAGTCAGCTTCAATAAATAATCAGCTTCCATCAACCAATCGATCAATCTTGATTTTGTATAGTGCCTTTCACAGATTCAAGGTGTGACCTAAATGTGCGTTATTAAAAATTTAACCGTGATTGGCTGAATAATTGAATCAGGTCGCTGTGCAGGCTCTCCTCGTGTTACACGTTTAAGATTTCTTTATTATGCAGCATAATGCTGACCTGGAACTGAAAAATTGATTGCTTTATATTAGCAAAAATTAAACACGAGAGGCTGAGTAGCTGAATCTCATCATTCTGCACTTACACTTTGAAGTGATGCCTATTATATTTTAAGTGATGTCTATTATATAACCATCATAATCATCCATTTTATTTATATATTACCTTTCACATGCCTATATACAGTATGCTGACATTATGCTATAACACAAATTGGCTTTTCCATGTGATCAAAAAATTCTTCCACACATTCAGATATCCACCCATTGCTTTTCTGAACCCTCCTGGTCCATTACAGGGCCACAGGGAGCCACCGCCCTTCCAGGCAACATACAAATGAGTGCAGGACACCAATCTGCCAGTGTACCCTTGGGCACACACACTGAGTCAGGATAGCCTAGACAGTCATCTTTAATAAATAATCATGTTCAAGCATGTAATCAATCAATCGATCGATCAATGTTCATTTCATATAGTGCCTTTCACAGAGCACATTGTCACAAGATTAAAGTTGTTCGCTAAATATGACTCATTGAAAATTTTTAAACATGATTGCTGAAATAACTCAACTTGGTCATTCTCTGTGTGGCACTGGGTCTTACACTTGTAGGCGCTCTTGGTTGTTTATGCTGGCATCATCCTCAGAGTATATTGCTGTCTTCCATCCATCCATCCATCCATCCATCCATCCATCCATCCATCCATCCATCCATCCATCCATCTGACCTTCCATACTTTCATTTTCTGAATCATTCCAGGCTCATGGAGAGAGAAAAGTCTAAAAGAGTGCAGGACACCAACCTGTCCGTGATGCCAGTTCACCCCTGGGCACACACAGGGAGTCGATTCAGACAGACCAACCAGCTTCAATGAATCGATCAGTCATCAATCTTTGTTTTTGTAGCGCCTTTCATAGAATACACTGTTACAAGACGTCAGCTGAATACTCCGTGTCACGTCCCTATAATTTAAACACAGCGGCTGATCTTTCGGCATGCAGTCCTTGTCTTACACTTTTAAGTGCTGTCTATTTTATGTACTGACACTAGACAGAGTGGCAGACTGGGTTTTTCCATCCATTCAGCCATCCACTCATTCCCAATCCATTACAGGACCACAGGGGAGCAACAGTCCACCCAGGTGGCATCTAGATGAGTGCAGAACACAAGCCCCCAAGTGATGCCAGTTCAATTTTGGACTCACCTATCCCCACACAGACTGAGTTTAGAGTGGCCAATCAGCTTTAATCAACTGATCAATCAGTCCAGTTCAAGTAGTAAACCAGCCACTCAATCAAAAAGTCAATCAATCGACCAATCAAGCCACTTTAAATTCATCTTTGACGCAGTGCCTTTCATAGAGTGCCCCATCACCAGGCTTTCAGCAGCTGAACAACACTGAGGAGGAGGAAGAGGAGGAGGAGGACGAGGAGGATATGCAGTGCCTCCAGGTTTGGAACTGACAGAACTGCAAGGCAGAAAAACTCACCATCACCGCGTTGCTGTGCTGCTTGCATTTCAACTCCATTAAACCATTAGAACGTCTATAGAGACATCAGCTGGTACTCCCTGTCACATACTGTCACGTGTCTGGAGCACATGAGCTGACATGACAGCATCCCGTGGCAGTTTGTGTGTTTAACTTTGAATTTTGGACTCTGAGCGGGTTCTTCCAGATGCTTTCAAACAGCATTTGGTGGCATGGAGGTGATGAAGGTTCACTTCAGTGTGTTCAGGTCTTTATCTGTGTGGAGTCTTCATCTTCAGCATGGGAAAGGCGTTATATAAATAAAATGTATTATTATTATTGTTTATCTTCTCCCTGTGTCTGCTAGGTGCTCTGGATTTCCTCTCACATCTTCAAAGATGTGCAGATTAACTGAGCAGTTTGTCTGAGGGCGCCATGTGCTGCGTGGGCCTGCTTCACCATAACATTAGTTTTCAAATCAGACATTAACTTTTATTATTTTAATTGGTACACACTAAGGATTCTTTCTTTTCACCTGTTTTCCATCATCCAACCCACTATATCCTAACTACAGGGTCACGGGGGTCAGCTGGAGCCAATCCCAGCCAGCACAAGGTGCAAGGCAGGAAACAAAACCCGGGCAAGGCGCCAGCCCACACACACACACACACACACACACACACACACACACACACACACCAAGCACCCACTAGGGACAATTTAGGATCGCCAATGTACCTAACCTGCATGTCTTTGGACTGTGGGAGGAAACCAGAGCACCCGGAGGAAACCCAAGCAGACACGGGGAGAACATGCAAACTCCACGCAGGGAGGACCCGGGAAGTGAACCCACCTTACTGAGAGGCAGCAGCGCTACCCACTGCGCCACCGTGCCGCCCTTCACCTGTTTTATAACTGTAAATTTTCTTTATCTCCTTGTAAACCTATTGATCTGCTCTTCACATGGAGAACCATAGACACATGGAATAAGATACCAAGTAGTGTGGTAGACAGTAGAACTTAAGGGATAATAAAATAAATGTTATCACTGCCATCTGCTGCCTCATACCCAGTGACGCTGAGATGGGCTCTAGTTCTCCACCATCCTGATTAGAGTTAAATGTACAGGCAGCTCGATGACATGGCCCAGAAATGGTGGTGTGCAAATGTTGGGTGCAAATCTCACACCTGGTGCTTGTCTCTGTGCAGTTTGCCTGTTCTCCCTGTCTATGTCACCTGTTAATAGGACCACTTGCTCTCGTTTCAGATTGAATTTTTCTCCTCTGGCTTTGTCTGCCACACTGGTTCAGTCCTCACGATGTACAGTTTCATGGGAGGTGGGCTGTTCTGTGCCATTGTTGGTAACATCCTTCTTGTGGTCTCCACGGCAACAGACTACTGGATGCAGTACAGACTGTCGGGGGCTTTCGCTCATCAGGGCCTGTGGAGGTACTGCATGTCGGGGAAGTGCTACATGCAGACGGACAGCATTGGTAAGGAGGACAAGGAGAAGGCACACTGTGTCACCTGATGTGACCACTTGATAACGAGGTCACTGATCCTATCTATCTATCTATCTATCTATCTATCTATCTATCTATCTATCTATCTATCTATCTATCTATCTATCTATCTATCTATCTATCTATCTATCTATCTATCTGTCATTATATACTGCCCTTCTATCTATCTATCTATCTATCTATCTATCTATCTATCTATCTATCTATCTATCTATCTATCTATCTATCTATCTATCTATCTATCTATCTATCTATCTATCTATCTATCTATCTATCTATCTATCTATCTATCTATCTGTCATTATATAGTGCCTTTCAATCTATCTATCTATCTATCTATCTATCTATCTATCTATCTATCTATCTATCTATCTATCTATCTATCTATCTATCTATCTATCTATCTATCTATCTATCTGTTCTACTTATCCAGATGTGTCTAGATGTCCATTATTCACTCTGTGTATTTATTTTTATGAGACTATGACAGGATGTCATCACATATTTTTACTTTTTAATTGTAATTCATGAATCCAATGCAGTACCTAAGAAAATAAAATGAGTTACCAAACTGAAACCAAATCAAATATTTATTAACTAAATAATATTAATACTAATACTGTGACCAGACACCATAGAATGGCTACTTAGCATCCTGGACATCTGGACTCCACTAGAAGTGCTCTAGAAATCACCGGCACAGCCGTCACATCTTCCTCTGATTAAAGTCGTCTGCCAAACATCTCAGGGTGCTGAGCAGGTGACTGACATGGCCGACATGACTGCAGTTGTTCCCGTTGAACTGAAGGGCTTTGTTTGAACGCATTGCCGAGTTTTTCTGTCCTCTCATGAAGTTCTTCTCTTTCTGCAGCTTACTGGAATGCCACAAGAGCATTCATGATCCTGTCCGCCATGTCCTGTTTCGCTGGGATCATCGCTGGCATCCTGTCCTTTGCTCACTTTTCTGCTTTCGAGAGGTTCAACAGGTCCTTTGCAGCTGGGATCATGTTCTTTGTTTCCAGTGAGTACCTCCTTTGAGCCCACAATAGCATTGATAGTCATTTGCTGTGTTTGCGTGGAGATGTGAGACCTGACCTGATGACATCTGAACAAATGACAGTAAGTCAAAAAGAAGGTGACAGGTACTTGAGATGTTCTGATGTGCAGTAGCACTGGTCCTTGGGGCCTCAAAAGAGCTCAAAAGAGGGCACAGTCATTGAGTGAATTCTTGGTCTCCAGCTATTTAAGATCACATTGGTGTAGTTTGGATTTATTTCCATATAATCTATCGTTATATCAGTTTGGACAGCAGCATCTCTCCTGTTTAATCAAACCGTTGAAACTCCATTTGAAAACGCCACCCCCAAAATCCTGCTATGGGACAGAGGCACCATTTTTGTAACTCAAGGGGCGCACGGTCCAGACACTGAGATGGACCCACACCCTCCATTCTTCAAATTCTAATAATACTGAATTTGTGATATCAACACAGAAGAAAGCTATTTGGCTAACTGAAGGGACAAGCATTCCAGATACTGTGGGGGACCCCCCCCCTTCAGTCCTTAAATTCTAATAATACTGAATTTGTGCTATGGACACTGAGAGATTCCATTTTGATACCTCAAGGGTCACATGCTCCGGACATCCGGGGGAAGCCTATAATATTATTATTATTAATTTTTATTTATATAGCGCCTTTCCTATGATCAAGACCCTCCATATGGGCTTTGACCGTCACTCGACATATTGTTTCAGTTTAAGCTTACTGGATGACGCTTACAGAATTTCTTTCCTCTTACATTCATTTCTAGATGGGTGACATTTTTCTGTGTGTGTGTGTTTCTGTACGAGACCCTCCACCAGAGTTTTGACTCACTTGTACTCAGGATCCGAGGGGCTGACAGGCAAAAAAATGATCAAAATGCACAAGTTGACGTAACTGCATTGCAGGGAAATTTGAAACCGTGAACTGATTCATAGTTGAAGCAGCACCGAACGTTTCCCCTTTTTACAACACACAAATTCGTCGAAGCTTTTCAAAGGGAGATTTTGAAACGTCTCAACTTTGTAGAGTACAATCTGTTTAAGATATCTCAACAAAAATTGATTTTGAGATGTGCCACATTTCAACAAATTTGGTCCACTGGAGGGTGATTTCATATCAAGCAGACAGATGGACAGACAGACATGGCTATTGCAGTAGGTGCTCCTCACATGCACCTGAAAACTGATAACATACTCTTCTTGTTAGAGAGTACAATCGTTCAGTTATAAGAATAATGGCAACATGATTATAAATGTTATGGTTGCCCAAGAAATGTTCTACACCTTGGGTGCTTCAGTCCAGAAGGTTTTCAACTTTGAAATGCGTCACCATTAAGACATGTAAAATGTAAGCACATCAGGATCCACAACATCTAATCGATGAACACCATACTCTGAATGAGGAGACCGAGGGTGAGAACCTCTCCTTGTGGATCGTCACTGAGGCTGAAACCAGAATCCATCTCTCTTCACTGGAGTCCAAAAAACAGTTGATGGAACACCACTTGGAAGAAGAAGTTTATAGTTACCCCTTGGGAGGGTAGAGGTTTAAGTCTATGATGTTGTACCACACAGTTAGTCTGTTAACTCAGATCTGCCTGTTCCAATTCTTAACAAGTGTTTAAGGATAATCGACCACCTCAAAAACTCTATCACTCTTTTGAAAGTCTGAAAATGTGGAAGGTGATTTCAAATCTTAGATCAGATGTTCTTCTGCCCCAACTCTACAGCCCTGTTCTCGTTTCCTCCGATTTCCACCCCTTAGAAGTCCACATCTGTGGGGAATGGAGTGACAGCAAAGGTAATGAAGAAGCTGCCATGAAGACAGGAGGCAGATGGGTACCATAAGGCTCGTTCTTTTCTCCCCAGTGTAACGTGTTGTGCCATGTTGATGAGTGACCAGAGGGGAGATGTAGTCAGAAGCTTGTCAAAGTCCTAAATCATAAACCAGTCCCATCTTTCATTGTAACACAAAACCAAAGCAAAGATCAGTCAACGCACAGGGGTTGACACCACCAGGGCTATTTGTTTAGGTCCATCCATCCATCCATTTTCCAACCCGCTATATCCTAACTACAGGGTCACAGGGGTCTGCTGGAGCCAATCCCAGCCAACACCGGGCGCAAGACAGGAAACAAACCCCGGGCAGGGCGCCAGCTGTTTAGGTACACCGACTCCAAAAACTGGGAAAGAGGATTCTAGAAAGACGCACAAGAAAAGGAGACGTTGTCAAGACTTGCAAAGTCCGGTGCTGAAAATCAATTCGCTCTTTTATCAAACCCTAAAACAAAAAGCAAAAATTTTAGTCCAAAGCAATTTCTGAAAATGTCACATACTGTACCAGAGAGTCAAAGAAACAGAATCGCACGACAGACCTGCAGACTTTATCCGCAATCTCGGATGAGTGCAGGCGTGAACTGCCTGACCTTAACACAGTTTGTGTGTCTGACGTCTCATTCTGTGCATTTCTTAGCAACCGGGACACAATGGTGGAGACCACGATAAACAACAATTCATCACAAAGAGACGATCAATATATTTCAGCAATATTACATTAATTTTTAGCACAAAAATGAACTACAAATTTTAAATCCTCATACTGAAATCCTCAAAATTCTGTGAGAATTTTGCACGTTCTGGTTGTGTGGTTTTCAGTTTAACTGGTCCAATTGGTTAATTGGTTAGTGGGTGCACGAGAGGACCTGTCCTGACCGCCCGGGATCAAGAGTGAGAGTTGGAATATTATGGTATGTAAGCATTCTATAGAGGGTGCTGTTAGGCCCATTGTCATGAACTGGAGTCCCAAGCACTTCCAATAATGCCCACTAGAGGGGGATATCATCCTCAAACCCCAGCAAGTCATATGGGCGAGCACCGACTCGTTATTCAATAAATTATGTATTCTTCACACAAAGTATTCCAAACGCTATGAAGTTCCATGGAACACAAAAGCAAAACTGCATTGCCTGAACGACGTAGGCCATCCAACTCAAACAAATTCCAAAGTCAAATTCAAAAAACAAGACAGAAATCGGAAATGTCAGAGATCCAATGATTAACCAAATTCACAACAAACTCAAGTAAACTCAGCGCTCCAAGGAACTTTTGGAATGAACTGTCGGGAATTGTGGGAGACACTCTGGATTTAGAAGTGCAGAGGGCAGTTCCTGGTGGGGAGTGGCAGGTGGCCCCACCTCTTGGGGGACCACCCACAAAGCACACGACACATAAGTCAGGCAGCTTACATGCATAAACAAAATCAAAAACAAAGGATAATAATAACAATAGTAATAATACCTGCGGTGGGCTGGCGCCCTGCCCGTGGGGTTTGTTTCCTGCCTTGCAGCCTGTGTTGGCTTTGATTGGCTCCAGCAGACCCCCGTGACCCTGTAGTTAGGATATAGCGGGTTGGAAAATGGATGGATGGATGGATAGTAATAAAACATTTTATGTATATAGCGCCTTTCCCATGTTCCACACAATCATCATAAATCAAAGAATCAAAAATGAACAAAAGAGACACAAACCACAGCTGGGGAAGAACCCAGGTGGAGACATGACAGCTCCTCTAATGTATTGGCCAGAACATAATTCTCTTACATGGCTGAACCTCTCACTTCCATCTCTGTCCCCTTTCTTTCTTCCTTCACAGCTTTGTTTGTGCTGCTGGCGATGGCCATCTACACCGGCGTCACGGTCAACTTCCTGGGTAAACGCTTCGGAGACTGGAGATTCTCGTGGTCTTACATCCTTGGCTGGGTAGCTCTGCTCATGACGTTTTTTGCAGGTGGGTTTTCTTTAAAGAACAAATTGTACTTCTTTGGAATAAGTTCTGTTTCATCCCGGGTTCCTCTTATTCTTATTTTATAGCTTTGTTAAATATCTTTGACGTATGTGTAGGTGTTCCTATTGCTTGGCTTTATGATTTGCATCATTCATTAGGTTTTGTGTATCCGCCTTTGTTGTGTGCCTTTTGTTCTGAGTTTGGTTCCCTATGCGGTGGGCCGACCTGCCCATTACCACCATAAGGGTCTGCCCTCAGCCCTGTACAGGTGAGGAATTCCCTCCCAGTCCCCTGCGGTTCATTGTGAATGCTGAACATTTCTTTTTTGTGGTTTCTAGAATTTTTACTTCCCCCATTGGATTACTATATTAAGACTTGGTTTTGATATCAGATCTAATCGGGTGGCCTTCGTTATTCAGGCCACTAATTTTGCCTTTGTGCACCTGTCAGCTGATGTTTGTGCTTCATAACATTTTTATTATTACAATTCTATGTGGGGCGGCACGGTGGCGCTGCTACCTCACAGTTAGGAGACCCGTCTGGGTTCGCTTCCGAGTCCTCAGTGCGTGGAGCTTGCATGTTCTCCCCGTGTCTGCGTGGGTTTCTTCCCACAGTTCAAAGACATGCAGGTTAGGTGCATTGGCAATCCTAAATTGTCCCTAGTGTGTGTGTGCCCTGCGGTGGACTGGCGCCCTGCCCAGGGCTTTGTTCCTGCCTTGTACCCTGTGTTGGCTGGAATTGGCTCCAGCAGACCCTTGTGACCCCGTCTTAGGGTATGGCAGGTTGTAAGATGACTGACTGACTGACAATTCTATGTGTCCCTCTGTATTATTAGTTGAGGTTTTCTCCCCTCTTGTGGCCATTATTGGAATTTGTTGTGACTTATGTGCTTCGGAACTCTCAAGGGTTTGTGGCGATATGCTGTGCTTGGTTTTCATCAAACATGGCACCCTGCATGGCAACCAAACATATCCACCTTGGACACAGCCGTCCAGAATTGTTGTCATTGCTAGCTTCTGTAAACAGAGACGTCTCACCTCAGGTGACAAAGAAAACGTCAGATCAGACCACATCAGGCAGAGCATGCAGCACATCTCCTGGATGAAGCTTTGGTCTTGTCACATCTGGACTAATGCTGGCAGGAGAAGTGGCATGTGTCACCAAGCCACAGCAGGCGATACAATGTTCAGTTGTGTTCAGCGGCACGTGTCACTTGTCTTGTGGTGGCCAGTATTGAGTTCAGATCCTTGAGGATAGTACAGAGGGACACCCCGGAGGTCCTGAGCTCCTTCTCACCCACTCAGATAGATGTGCTGAGGAGTGGTGTCAGGTGAGGACGCCTCCATGTGCCATCAGATCTCAATCCAGACTCTCTTCATGTGGTGCTCCAAGCTGCCCACCTCCATCTGACCTTCTGACCCCCTCAGCGTCTCTAAGAAGCATCCGAGGACTCAGCTGTGGTGAATTTCTGTTAACTGATATTAGCTGTCAGGTTTTTGTGACCTCGGATGTGTCACCTGCTGGCATTTTGTTCTGCGCTCCTCAATCCTGATGGTCAGTTTTGTACCCCTTGTCCTGTCACACTCGTTCCCACACTGTGTCCCAGGGTGATGTTTGTCACTTTGGATAGAAGTGTCTGTTAAACAAATCAATGTAAATGTAACAGGTATAAGCGGGTGGACCCCAAAACCATTGACAGTCATGTAAACTGACGATGGGCCATTTTAGATAAGTCCATGTGTGTGTCTCCGAAGTCATCCATCCCTGTGCTCCATCAAGCTTCTGCAGGGCGTTAGGAACGACTTGTCCTCTGCTTTCTCTTCTCTGACCCCACCGTTTGTTTTCCCCACCAGGTATATTTTACATGTGCGCCTACAGAATGCACGAATGCAGAAGAGTTTCCGGACCTCGCTGATAACATCGGGAGCTCGGAAACGACGGAGTGGTCAAAGTCAAGAAAAACAAGACGAAGGGTCCCGACACAAAGTTTCAAGCTTTTTATTTTTTCATTTTTTTTTTAAAGTCTCATTTACTTTGATTTTAAAAATAGAAATCTTACAACATTGTCATTATTGCACAACTGTTAAAAAAAATAAAAAAAAGAGAGAGAGAGAAAGAAAGAAAGAAAAAGGAAAAGGAAAGGTGGCGGTGCTCCTGGCTGTAACTGTTCTTCTAGCAGATTCCAGAATAAAGACTAAATGTGTCGAAGGCTCCCTGCTGCCTTAGCAATAAGAAAGGCCTGGGCTTTGATGAATCTGTCGATGGTCTTAGTCAAGAAGTGTGCGGAGTCTGCAGGAGACCACTTTGGGGTGGGGTGGGGTGGGGTGGCGGGGAGGGACATGACAGAATACTTCTGATCACAGAGCTCACACCACAGAGTCTTACACTTCAGTGCCTTAGCCACCAGGGGGCACCCACTGCCTGTTGGTAGCCCTTCATAAATTTGCCAGAAATGGACGGAGGGTCTGCTCAGCACCTCTCTTTGGGACAACAGATGGCAAAGTGTGACACTGCTGCCACCCTAACCACTTCCCTGTCATCTGTTCAGTTGCTGATGACATTTGAGTCCAGTTCAGAGTTTTTTTTTTGGGGGGGGGGCGGAGCTGGGGCTATCCTATCAGCGGGGGGTGCAAAACAGCAATAAGCCCTTAATGGGCACACGTGCCAGTCCACCACAGGGCACACTCACACACAAACCCACACTCAACACCTACTGGGCCACTAAGCTGGGAGGGGAATCAAAACTGGCAGCGGTGACACGGGTTCAAGGACCTTCAGGAATGGACATCCAAAACCTATGAATTTCATGAGGTTTTGCCCTACCCAATTTATAAACTTTTAAAGTGAGCAAAAAACAAAAATGTATAAAGCATAATAAAAAAGAGAAAAACAAAAATACAGAATTAATCCAACCAAATATTTGCATTTTAACACACACACACCAAAATCCCTTAAATGGCTATGCATTTTTAAAACAAAAGAAAACCCAACTGTTAATGAATAAAAGCGTCAACACACTTCTACACAATCCAGTCATACAGTGGTATATGTCCTCATATAAAATATATATTGCACAAAATATACTTTTTAAACAAATCCCTTTTTCCATTTATTTTTACAACAAACATTAATAATTTTCATACACTTGCTCTGAGTAATCACCTGCATCATTCACCTAAAACAGAAAAAGAAAAGAAAGTTAAAATCAAGAACAATGGCGCCTTTACCCTCATCTTTTTTGTATAGTGTGGACCCCCCGATCCCACTGTTTTCTCTTCATGGACTGACATTTTGAAAAGAACAATCATGATTGGTAATTAAGTTGGAGGGGCGTGGCTCAGTTTGTAAAAGTTCAAGCTGATTGGCTGTGTTATTATGTTTGGCCACGCCCCCTCCAAAGAACTTCCCTGCAATGTCATTGGCTAATCATGTGAAGAGCTGGTAAGGAGTTAGAAATGGTTAGACTGCACATAAAGGAAGTGATTTTCACAAAAACTTGGAAAAGCAAACAGAGTGGTTAAGGCTGTGGCTGGTGGTTCAGATCCCACTACTGACACCATTGTGTGGCCACAGTAACCAAGTATGTCAATCAGCCAAGTAATAGTGAATTATGGAAGAGCAGCAGGAATCGACTACAGGACAGTTTGCAATACTAGAGAAACAACACAAGCCTTGTAGCTGAGTGGGCGGGCAGCCCCATATTCACAGTCATAGTCAACACCGGAAATTTATTTCAGGTAAATCAGAATCATTTTCTTTAATAATAGAAGGCTTTCACTTTAATTTAGTAATGAAATTCAGATGATCTCACCACATGTGGCTTGCCTGCCATGACATTACATGCCTCATCGACCAAATGTTCTTATTGAGAAATGGTGTGTAGCTTCACAGTGGCAAAACGTCAGACAAGAGAAGCCAGTAGTGTCAACAACAAGAAAATATGCATTTAAGAACGACAAAGATGAATTTAAAAACAAGACATCTATGGGAAGAATGACAAGATGAAACTAATTATGCTGAGGCAAAACCTAAACAAGTGGCGCTTTGGAAATTGTGGTGGGGCCACATGGACCTAAGAGAGAAATACAGAGATGCTGTCAAAGGGGGCGGGGCCTAGAGGACAGATGCTGTCAAAAGGGGCGGGGCCATCCTGAACAACTGTGTAAAGGATCTGCATGAGAGAGGGAGGGAGGGAGAGAAAGAGAGAAAGAATGAGCGAGAGACACACAATTTTAAAAAGGGGTGGGGCCTACAGGACAGCCACTGTCAGAAGGGGTGGAGCCATTCCTGAAAAGCTGTGTAAAGGATCTGTGTGTGAGAGGAAGGGAAAGAAAGAAAGAAAGAAAGAAAGAAAGAAAGAAAGAAAGAAAGAAAGAAAGAAAGAGCGAGTGAGCGAGAGAGAGACAATTTTAAAAAGGGGCCGGCCTAGAGGACAGACAGTATCAGAAGGGGTGGAGCCATTCCTGAATAACTGTGTAAAGGATCTGTGTAAGAAAGGAAGGGTGGGAGAAAAAGAAAGAGAGAGAGAGAGAGAGAGAGAGAGAAAGACACAAGTGGTGAAGCGAGGAGTGTCAGCATTTTAGCGTCGGTAATCCACTAGGGGAGCCCCCTGGTGGATGGAGGTTTTTTTGCCGATGGTTACAACTAAGATGCATCTCCAGAGACGATTGTTTTTTTAGTTGCTCTGGGACAGTCAGCCTATGGGCCAGCTGGACAGAACGTTCCTGCTGTTGTCATCAGCTGTTTGCGAATTCTGTTGTTCTTCCGGCATTTCATCATCCTCTTGAACTTTAAGGACAGTGAGCCAAACTGTGATAATTTGGTGGAAACGGGTTATTGTTAGCGACAGCATCTCACATCCTAATTTGTGAATATCGGGAAGCGAATGAGAGAGAGAAGGACACATAATTTTAAAAATGGGCGGGGCCTAGAGGACAGACACGGTCAGAAGGGGGTGGATCCATCCTCAACAACTGTATAAAGGATCTGCGTTTGAGAGGAAGGGAGGGAGAGAAAGAAAGAAAGAGAGCGAGAGACGCACAATTTTAAAAAGGGGCGGGCCCTAGAGGACAGACACCCTCGGAAGAAGTGGAACCTGGGAGAGTGAAACTGTCAGAAGGGGTGGAGCCATCCTGAGGAACTCTGTAAAGGGTCTGTGAGCAACAGTTGGAGAAAACCAAAGAAGAAAGAAAGAGAATGTCAAAGAGGTGGAGCCTAAAAAAGAAACATTTGTAGAAGGGGTGGAGCCTGGGACAGACACACACTATGAGAAGGGGTGGGACCATCCGGAGAAACTCTGGGGGAGAGAGAGTGTGACACATTCATAAGGGGTGGAGCCATCGTCAGAAACCCTGTGTGAAAGGAATGGGGGAGGAGAAAACATGTAGAGAGAGAGAGAGAGAGAGAGAGAGAGAGAGAGAGAGCGACGCTGTCCGTCAAAAGGAGGGCAGCCATAAAGAGAGGTGATGACACACTTTGTGATCTGCACCTACTAGATCTGCTTCCCTGTTTAAGTCCACTGCCCTGGGTCCTCAGCCGCTGGTGACCTCAGGAAGGATGCTGGCTTGGATCAGTTTACAGAGTTGGAGAGCGTGAGTGCAGAGAGTGTTTCCTCTGACCAGAAGAGAGTGATGTGAAACAGAGTGGATGTGGCAGAGAAAGGACCATTGGAGTTGCACAGAAGGAGCCGTGATGGATGAGCGCGCTGGAAGGTGACCGAGGAAGGAGATGGCCTTCAGTAAACCTCAGTGCGAGGAGACAGGGAGAAACACGATATATTAGTCCGTTAGGAAACAGAAAGCCGAAGAGCCGACTTGCTAAATGTTTATGCATGCACGGTGGTTATGCATGTCGCCCGAGTGCCCGAGGGATGTGGATTCAAATCTTGTCCCAGTATGTGTGTGTGGACTCTGCACATTTTCCATTGGGCGCATATAGGGTTTGCTCAGCTTTACTCCAATTGTACATTTAACTGTTTGGAGATGTGAGTGTACCCTACCTACTACTGCCAAGGTAGGCTGTGACCCCCCAAAATGCATTGTGTGGGATGTAACTGCTATATTTAACATAGGGGTCTACATATTGGGGGATTTTCAAACTCATCCAGCGCTGAGAGTCTTTGCTACATAGAAGCCCTCTTGGGGTCTTAATTCTTATTTTTAATAAGGTGCCAACACAGCCGAGTCCCATTTTGTAGATGAGGCTGCAATGACATGGCATGACAGGCACTTAGGAGAGAGAAGTACAACTCAGTAGCACTTGTTACAATGAAGGGTTAAAGAAAGGAGCTGCCCTGGACCCTCTCTGGGGGTTCTGAGTCACCGGTCACATGCCTGTGGGGGGCTGCTGCACGCAGGGCTGTTGCCATAGATGGTTTCACTGGGTTGGTAGCTGTACTCGTTGCCGGCAGGGGTGTTGGCGTAGATGTCCTCGTCTCTTTGCTGGTCTCTTTCAGGTTTCATGTCCTGAAATGTCACCATCTTGTCAAACTCCGGCTTCTTCCTAACAATGTCACAAACAAAAAACAAAAATAAGTAAAGACAAATGTTAGTTCCAGGGACATAGCAGGGGGAGTCAAAGGGCAGCACCTCTGAACCACTTGAAACTCAGATGACCAGATCTCAGTGTGCTGATAGGGGATGTGCCAGGGTGCCCACTGATGAAGTTGGCATAACAGATGGCATCAAGCTAGAGCAATCTAGACTAGCATTAGAGCGTCAGATGAGTGCCCTGAGTGGACGCATGCTGTCCAGCTTCAAGCAGACCACTGTGTATTTATAGCTTGGGCTGAAGGCAGGGTTGCCCATTTTCTGCTCATGAGCAGCTCGTGCAGAGCAGCCTGCAACCATCAGATCAGGCGGGCATTGATGTCTCAAGCAGTGACCTAAAAATAGCAGCACTTCATGCCAAGGCTCTTTATCTTTCAAGTTCACTTTGTATCTTCAGGCCCCATTGGGTTAACTCAGCACTTTTACTTCTGTTATTTTATTTCTATCATACATGCATCTCTCTCTATAAGAGCTCATCAAACACAAACACAAAGTGAGAGTGTTAGGCCGTCACCCGGTCTCCAAATGAGGAACACAGAGGAGCAGGGGGTTCAACGGAGTGGGTTTCTGAGTTTCAATGCAGCCGCCACTAAGTTGGAGGTTAATCTCTGCTCTTCATTTTATTGGAAGAGTATAACAGGACAGCACCCCCTAGTGTTTGTAAACACTTTAAACAAGTGCCTGACCTGGCCGTTTTTTAAAAATATGTAATATACTATTTAAACCACACATGGAAGGAATGATTAAAGGGAGGGAAACATGAGATCAACTGGAGCAAAGGGTCAACTGGAAAGGGAGAAGTCTGACAGCTGCTGATTTTCATTCAAAGCAGACACTTAGTTAGAAGTTAATTGCTGGGTTTATTAAAGCTATTGCTGATACAGGGGTGTTAGAACAGAACGGCGCCCCCTGGTGTCTGTAAACCTTTAAGCAAAGAGCAGCATTTACAAACATTTCATTTACTATTTGAACATAGGGAATGGAGGATCATAGTAAGAGAAGGAAGGCTTCAGTAGTCCTGTGGAGCAAACGTTCAAAAGGAAATGCAGGAATCTGATAGCTTCTGATTTTCATTCCAACGAAACACTTAGTCAGAAGGGAGTTCCTGCACTTATTTAAAACTTGAATTATGCTGTTGTGTGATAACACGACAGCACCCCTTGATGTGTAAAAATGGAGTGTATTTTGTAGTAAAATGCATTACATTTGTCATTCCAACAGATGGTGCATCACAAACATTGGCATTCATAAAATGCATTGCATTTGTCATTTCAACAGATGGTGCATTTCTTATATGCCATTGCATTGGATTTGTTATTTCACCAAATGGTGCATCACAAACATTGGTATTCATAAAATGCAGTGCATTTGTCATTTCAACAGATGGTGCATTTCTTATATGCCATTGCGTTGGATTTGTCATTCCAACAGATGGTGCATCACAAACATTGGCATTCATAAAATGCATTGCATTTGTCATTTCAACAGATGGTGCATTTCTTATATGCCAATGCATTGCATTTGTCATTCCACCAGATGGTGCATCTGTTATATGCCATTTGGTATGTGATTTGTAAAAGCAGTGATGATGTTGGTGTCGCACCATCTGTTGGATAACAGACACAGTGCAGCTCAATGGAAACACTGATACAACACAAACAAACAAACACTTGTCATTTTATTAAGGTGGATGTCTATGTTGGAGTTTTACAACATGGTGGCAATGTGCTTACATGTAGGTTATAACAGGACAGCGCCCCCTGGTGCCTGTAAATCCTTCAACAGTGAACGGTCTCATTTGCTATTTAAGGCACATATGGACGGGGTGATTTGAGTGGACAGAGGGCTTAAAGAGAGACTTTGGGAAGCGAGTGCAAGTGGAAGTGGGCAAAGCAGGTAAGCCTGTGCACCGAGGCATGCTGGGGTAGCCGAGACCTTTGTGTTCTCCCTTTAATCATCCCTTCCCCGTATAATCAAATGATCCTATTTAGATAAAGATTTGGATTTTCGTTTTTGCCCCGGGTAAGGGTGGCAGAGATATGGTACCCCCTACCACAATATCACCAAACCTTAAAGATAAGAATAAAAGAGGATGATTAGGGGAAAAGGCTGCACCCTGCTTAAAGGAAGATGAGTTCCTTCTAATAACATTAACAGGACTAGGCTGCATTTATATAGCGCCTTTCTCATCCTTAACTAAAAAAAAATCGAGTGCTGTCCTTAAAGCTGACTACGCAGAGGGAGAATGAAACATGCTGCTGATATGGCACCTACTTGTGCCGACACATCTTGCAGGCAGCCGCGGTGACCATGACGCACAGGACGACCACAGTTGCCACCACAGCGATGACCACAATGAAGTTTTTCTCCTTCCACTGCTGACGTTTATCTGCCGTGACTGAAACAGAAAGAGGAGACTCCACTCACTCACCACTCATTGACCCCTCAAATGCCAGCAAACCCAGTTCCCCATCCACGGCCCCACGTCCCCAGCTTCCCAGAACAGGAGGCGTACACAGAGTTCAACACACCTGTGATCACCTCTAGGTGGCGCTCTGAGGACCCATGCTGGTTTTCGGCAATGCAGGAGATGTTCAGCTGTTCCACCAGGGACCCACTCAGTATTCCTGTCACCTTACCGCTGTCACTGGTAGTCTGGGTGACATTAAAGCCGCGTGTGTCTGCAGATCCGTTCTTGTTCCAGGTGACGGATGCTGCCGGCCGGGAGTCGACTTCACAATGGCAGCTGATCACATTTTCCTTGATAAAGCACTTGGAGTCCAGGCTGATTTCTGGGGGATCTGCCTTACAAGGAGAAGGACACAACAGCTCTCAGTTTAGCACACACATGGAGGTCATCGTGGTGAGTGACCATGGGGGGAATAATGAGAAGTGCAGGGCCATCAGTGGCAGTGTGCGTGAATCAGACAGAAAGAGCCCTTAAAGAGCCGCACTCGGGAGAGACGCTACTCGGCCTAAATCCATTGGCCCGGCTTCATGACTGTTGGGGAGTCTTGGGAAGGATTCTGACTTGGATTGGCTGATGGGAGTTTCGGAAAGTGAGTGAAGGAGGCACTGCCATCTACTGAATCAAGTGAAAGTGTGAGGTGGAGCAGGTGGTGTGAAGGTGCAGGCAGTGAACGTGGCAGAACATTAGAGACACGTTGAGGGAGCCATCAGAGCACTGGCTTTGATCTTACGTGAGGACGGAGGGGCGAGACACTGCGTCTGGTGAGGCGTTAGGCTACCAGCACCAGGGAGGATAAAATCTCAACTACGTAAAGCCATTAAAGGTGACACAAAATGAAGAGCTATGAGCATATTGTCATACAACACACCGAACAAAGGATGGGAATAAAAGACATCTCAAAATTAAATAATCAAAACCGAATGCAGCAACACAAAAAGAATATTTGATAACGATGATGACGACTTGTCCAAAATGACGAGATCTATAAGTTCATGCAGCCTTCAAACTGCGTCACAAAAACACCAAACAAAAAAATCAGTAAATGGGTCAAATGAGCTCCGGACTTGAAAAAGGGGGAACTGAAAACCGGGGAAACATCTAGTGAGAACACCAAGGGTCACAAGGGCCCACCTCTGCCACCCTGAAACGACTGGCCATGCCAGAAGGGTCTAACTGCTGACGCCCTGAGCTATGCTGAACAGCCAATTGGATTGCACGGTTTCATCACATGATTCGGGTAGTGGAAATGACACAGCTGTCTCGGTCTATGAGCCACAGTTCTGGCATATGACACGCCCACTGCAAGAACACGCCTGCTGAATAGTCATTATTATTCATGAGTCAGATAACTCCTCCCACATCATGAATCTTAACCACAGTGTAAGGAGGTTTCATAAAAATGAAGTACGAGGTACCGTTAAATTGGAGGGGTTGAGAAGAATAGAAATGACTCTCCGTGTGGTGTAACATTACTAAGACGTAATGCGAAGGCCACTAAACGTCATCCAAAGGCAAGACCACATTAAGACCCCACCAGAGGGTGACTTAGCTCCTTAACCATAGGTGTTTCCTCCCACTTTTCAAAGACATGCTGGTCGGGTGAACTGGCGACACTAAACTGGCCTTAGTGTGTGTTTGGTGTGTGTGTGTCTGCATGTGTGTGTGTGTGTTGTTCATCTTGTGATGGACTGGCATCCTGCCTTGTGCCCTGTGCTAGCTGGGATAGGCTCCAGCCACTTCCCCTACTGCCCTGGTCTGGATTAAGCAGGTTAGAAGATGCCCTGATATTTACCCACAGTTCCTGTTTACTGTGTCATCACCTATGTATGCAAATGAAGGCAATATCACCATCCAATCAATGGTCAGCATCCAAGATTTTCTAGCAGATGTGCCACTTTAGCATTCCAGGACAGACAAGGCACTGCGGCTCTGGAAACAGGAGCTCCTCTGCCAGGACTCGGAGTGAGTGTGGCGAGTGCAATCAGTCGAGTCAAAGGTGGCGGAGAACAACGGGGGGCGATTTTCGTTGGGCTTTAACGAGTGCAAGTCCAATGCATTGAAAATGTAGACTTACAGCTCACTTGTCCTGTGCTACGCCATTTGGAGGAGTATCACGAATGTTAGCATTGGATTATTATTTGTGTTGTAGCCAATGATTTTTTGCCACCTCAAACCCCCCCCCCCCCCCCATCATAGCTACAAATGATATAAAAAAAAACTCACACTGCACCACCAGGCTGATTGCCTCTGACTTTGTTCCTCCAATCCCGTTGCTCGCCTGGCAGTAATAGCGGACGTCACTTCCTCTATGAGGTGTTATAGTGAGGAGCTCCCCGCTTTCCAGGAGTGTGGTATTTTCTTCCTCGATCTTGTACCACTGGAACGTTTGCGGTTTGGGGTTCCCGTCACTGTTGCAGCTCAGGGTGGCTTTGCTGCCTTCCACTATGGATGCTGGTAGCTGAACTGTCACTTTTTTGGGGGCAACTGTGAGGAACAGAAAAGAAAGACCAGCAAGACATTAAACAGGATACGTGGAACAGAAGCCCCTCAAAAATACCTGAGGAGGTTGGCTTAACCCTTTAGGGTAGTTTGAGAATCCTAAGACCACTGGGACACTTTGGAGCTCTAAAGAGCCTGAAGCCATTCCTGATCCCAGAAGTGATCTCCAAGCTTTCTCTGGAAGTACTTCCTGGCTGGGGCTCTTGGGATAATCCAGTGTTGTGTGTTTCATGGATTTAATTTATATGTGCCATTGTACTCTGCACATGTGACAATATGGTCCCTGTAAACCTATCAATCCTACAATACTTTGATATCGGCTTCTATCCAGTGCTATTTATTGATCTTTATTCAAGGCTTAAATTCTTGTTGTACTTTTCTGAATATTTATGAAGAGCTTTTAGCTTAGGAGAGGCGCTAAATCAATTAAACAGCTGATTATGGGGCTTAAAGGCTCCATCCAGATACTGGACAAGTCACCTTAGAGAGTTGTGAGGAGCAGGGGTGTAACTGGGGGGGGAAAAGGAGAAGAACAAACAAAGGGGCATGCATCTCGTCTTTGGGATGTCAAAGAAAACTGAAGGAGAGAACAACGGGGACCTGGGGAGGACATGCAAACTGCACACTGGGATGAACCTGGGCAGGGTCCCAACTGAAGACGTTAGGGCTTTGAGGTCACCGTGTCACCGAGCTAAATACAAACATTTATCAATCAGTGTTATGTAGTGCCTATCTATCTATCTATCTATCTATCTATCTATCTATCTATCTATCTATCTATCTATCTATCTATCTATCTATCTATCTATCTATCTATCTATCTATCTATCTATCTATCCCTGCCGACTATACTAAACTTAGTACGTTCTATCTATCTATCTATCTATCTATCTATCTATCTATCTATCTATCTATCTATCTATCTATCTATCTATCTATCTATCTATCTATCTATCTATCTATCTATCTATTATATAGTGCCTTTCACTTCTATCTATCTATCTATCTATCTATCTATCTATCTATCTATCTATCTATCTATCTATCTATCTATCTATCTATCTATCTATCTATCTATCTATCTATCTATCTATCCCTGCCGACTATACTAAACTTAGTTCGTTCTATCTATCTATCTATCTATCTATCTATCTATCTATCTATCTATCTATCTATCTATCTATCTATCTATCTATCTATCTATCTATCTATTATATAGTGCCTTTCACTTCTATCTATCTATCTATCTATCTATCTATCTATCTATCTATCTATCTATCTATCTATCTATCTATCTATCTATCTATCTATCTATCTATTTCTCTGTTTAATAGTCCCTTTCATGTCTTGCTATTTATGTATGCTATTTAGTGTGTTACATGTCTATCAATCTATATGTTCTATAGTGTCATTCATGTACATTTATTTATATAAGTGTTATATGGTGCCTTTCATGTTTGTTTATCTATATAGTGTATGTGTTTGCTTAAAAGTGCCTTTCATGTCTTTCTGTCTAACATAGTGTCCTTCATTTCTATCAGTATGAAAATGTTATATGGTGCCTTTCATGTCTGTCTTTTAATGTTACATAGTGTCATTCTTGTATATCTATCTACAGTATGTAAGTGTTATATAGTACTATCTATTGTATATGTCAGCGTTTCTCAACCTTTAAATATTTGTGACCCGAGTTTTCATAACAGTTTTAATCGTGCGCCCCAAACGTTTTTTTGAAAGGAGCCCACTAATACCAATTTGTTCTTTTTTAATTAATGATACAGTATATAATAGATGCATATTTTATTATACCTACTTAACTTTTGTCGACATTTATATAAGTCTATATTTATTTTTCTAGTATCAGAATGTAGTTTATGTTAATTTGTTTTGGTTTCAATTGATGGATTTTTCATATTTTTGATTCTTGTTTTCTTTTTTTCACATCTTCACGCCCCCCTTTTTGTTACTTCGCGCCCCCCTAGGGGGGCCCGCCCCACAGTTTGAGAACCACTGGTGTATGTAGAACCTTCCATTTCTAATTTCTATGCATGTTCAATAGTGCCTTTCATGTTTATCTATATAACTACATATGTGCTGGTGCTAAAAGTGCAACAGACGGTGCCGCGTAACAACGATGTTGTGCTAATGCTACTAACACAAATGAGGAGACATGATGTTGAAATGAAGCAAACGCCAAGGATCACAATGTGCAAGTGAAACACCTTAGTGAAGTTTTCACTAAAAACATTATCTATCTGGAGGGATTTTCTTGAGACCAAGATTCATAGGACTCGCATGCCAGCGATACGGCTATGGTATGGTATCACCAGTGCCATCTTATGAAAACCAGTGGAGCAGCAAGCACAGGTGCGCCCACATCCTCTGCCCCGGGTCATTCTTAAAAGTTAGCTGACGTCTCTCCAAGTTCACAAACAAAGTAAAACTGCAAGGGAGTCTTCAGGTTGTCTTTTGTCTCATAGACCACGTGCAGCTAGAGTGTGTATATATATATATATATATATATATATATATATATATATATATATATATATATATATATATATATATATATATAATGTGTGTATGTGTGTATATATATATATATATGGAAGAGAAGGTCTGTTGTACGGTTTGCATATTTGCAGCTGGAGATCCACAAAGGGAGAAAAAATGAATCACGTATCATAAAGTAATTTTAATTCCTGAGCTTTCAGCCCCTGCCAGGGGTCTTCATCAGAGGATAATGACTAGACATACAAGAATCAAAGGCAATATATAGCAAAAAATTACGTGGGGGGGTGGTGTCTAAGTCAGTGTGATCGGGGGGGGGGGGGGGGGGTATTGGGTGTAAAGTCTTGTTTATTTGAGTATGTTCTTCTTAAGTTTGCATATGCTGGATTTATGTCCAAGTGTCTGTTGATGGCGTTCTCATATATACAGTATATATACAGTATGACTATCTAGATACTCCATGTCAAATAGTAACTTCCATGTCTTATACTGTATGTATATGTGTGTCATGTAGTGCCTTTCATGGCTCTCAGTTACATTGGGCTTTTCATGCCTATTTGTCTATCTCTGTGTGTTAGTGAATTTCATACCTAGCTATCTATATATCTCTATCTGTGCTAGTGCTTTCATGTCTTTTTATACAGTATCTGTGTATTTATATACAGTACATATGTGACTATCTACATACTCTTTATCAAATAGTAACTTCCATGTGCCAGTGTTATATGGTGCCTTTCATGGCTATCTTTGTATGTCTGACTATCACATACACGTTATATAGTGCCTTCCATGTCTGCCTGTTGGACTGTCCTCTTACATATCATTTGCTCTCAAAGGTGAACACTCTGACCCTGGCAGCTCGTGGTCCTGGTGGTCCACAGCCATCATTTAAACGTTTGCTGTGCACCCCCCCCTCAATGTTCCCCCACTGGAAGGGGGTGCCAGATGTTGCACATGGGGCGTCTACTGTCTGGTTGACTAACAGGGCGGGCACAGTACAGTGCAGAAGGGCGACTTACTGTAAATGCAAATGGTGTGAGGAATGTGTGAGGTGATGAGTACGGCTGAGTGAAAGCAGAGCTAGAAAGTGGAAATGAAACTCGGGTGTTTTTCTGGCTCTGCGCTGCTCTTCAATGGAAATAGGAAGCAGGCGAATGCTTAGCCTCTTTCAGCGCTGAGTGGCACAGGATATGGTAGCTCAGCAGAATGGCTGCAGCTCCTGCTAAGCAGGCCCAATGGCACATGTCTTCATGCAGAGCGAGAGCCTTTAGGACTTCAAGCCTGTCAGAAGTTGGGGTTGGAAACACCAGGATGGTGTGCCAGAAATGTCTGCGTCCCCACCCTTTCCAACCAAAAAAAACTTTTAAGAGAGCCTCCCTGAAATTTTGGCAGGCTGAAAATCCTCAGTGCTGTTTCAGAGGACTACATAAACAAATTGGGTGGCACGGTGGCTCAGTGGGTAGTGCTGCTGCCTCGCAGTAAGGAGACCCGTCTGGGTTCGCTTCCCGGGTCCTCCCTGTGTGGACTTTGCATGTTCTGCCAGTGTCTGCGTGAGTTTCCTCCCACAGTCCAAAGACATGCAGGTTAGGTGGATTGGCGATCCTAAATTGTCCCAGGTGTGTGCGTGGTGTGTGGGTGTGGGTGTGTTTGTGTGTGTCCTACGGTGGGCTGGCGCCCTGCCCGGGATTTGTTCCTACCGTGCGCCCTGTGTTGGCTGTGATTGGCTCCAGCAGACCCCCGTGACCCTGTGTTAGGATATAGCGGGTTAGAAAATGACTGACTAACTGACATAAACAAATTCCTTTGAACTCCAGATGCCCGTCGTGATTCTCTTAATTGTGTGGAGCTCCTGCCAAGCTTCAGTATTTCCTGTTTTGAGTCTGAGATAAAGCTGGAAGCTGCAGGCATATAAAGGGGGTCCGCTCTGAACCTGTCAGCCCCACCCATCCATCTGGCCTGCATGGAGCACCAGGAGGAGACCCACGCAGATACAAGGAGAACACACAAACTCCACGCAGGCATCACTCGGGACTTGAACCCTGGCAGTACTAACATTGTGCCAACCGTACTGAACTGTTAATGTGCATAGAGCCCTTCAAATAAGGGCAACGTGATGACGCAGAGTCAGCAAAGCAGAAAACTCCTGGGTTTAGATCCTGCCCAGAGCACACTCCATGTGAAGGCTGCATGTTTTCACCCAGGATGTTAGCAGACAGAAGACGATTCCTATCTGGAGTAGCTAGCAGCTTTGGGGGGCACTAAGAGGGTCTGGACCTGCTATCAGCGGGCATTTCAGATTCAACCCCATCCCCTTTAAAAGCCACCCCTGGCCTGTGAAGGTGGGGGGTAAGCTGGCAGTTCAGGATGAGAAACTGAAACTGAGGGAGGGTTGGGCGGTGAAAAGGAAATCCATAGAATCCAACTCAGAACTTCACGTCCCATGTAGTCAACCCAGGAGCCTCATCTGTTTCTAATGCAAAATCCAGGATTTATAAAATACAAACATGACATGAAAGTGAGCCTAATGTCACCATTCATAAGTCCTACGCAGAATTCTTTGGTGTTAGCATTTTAGTAACTCAAGGGGCACAACAGAAAATCTCGTTTCATTGTGCTTTATGCTCAGCGGTAATTGTCTTAGTGTGTACCCTATAGAAAGGGTGTGCTGTGTGCCATCACTGACAATGGCGCTGCTACCAGGAAGCCAACCATTACACACAACCTGCCCCTGAAGTCAGCTTCACACACTCCTATCCACCCTGATAAAAGGACAGGTGTCTGTGTGTCCATCCCGTTGCTTTGTCTCTGTTATATGCCATTTGGTATAGGCTCCGTAAGAGCAGTGTTGGTGATGTGCCACCTGTTGGAATGAAAAATGCAATGCATTTGATTACATCATAATACAAATATTTGTGATGCACAATCTGTTGGAATGACAAATGTGATGTATTTTATTACTACATACGTTTTGAGGCACCATCTGTTGGAATGACAAATTCAATGCATTTTATTACTACAAATGTTTGGATGTGCCATCTGTTGGAATGACAAATGCAAAGCATTTTATTACATCATAATACACATATTTGTGATGCACCATCTGTTGGAATGACAAATGCAATGCATTTTATTACTACAAATGCTTTGATGTGACAAACACAATACATTTTATCATGTTGTACTTCAAATGTTTCTGATGTATATTCTGTTGGAATGACAAATGCAATGCATTTTATTACATCATAATACAAATATTTGTGATGCACCATCTGTTGGAATGACAAATGCAATACTTTTTATCGTGTTGTACTTCAAATGTTTCTGATGTATATTCTGTTGGAATGACAAATGCAATGCATTTTATTACATCATAATACAAATATTTGTGATGCACCATCTGTTGGAATGACAAATGCAATACTTTTTATCGTGTTGTACTACAAATGTTTTGATGCATCATCTTTTGAAATGACAAATGTGATGTATTTTATTACTACAAATGTTTTGATGTGCCATCTGTTGGAATGACAAAGTAATGCATTTTATTACTACAAATGTTTTGATGTGCCATCTGTTGGAATGACAAAGTAATGCATTTTATTACTACAAATGTTTTGATGTGCCATCTGTTGGAATGACAAATGCAATTCATTTTATTACACCATAATACAAATATTTGTGATGCACCATCTGTTGGACTGACAAATGCAATGCATTTTATTACTACAAATGTTTGTGATGCTCCATCTGTTGGAATGATAAATACAATTCATTTCTTTACTTCATGAATTACAAAATAAATTCCAAAACATGGTGCACTGCAAACATTAATACTGAGGTCTTGAATTGAAGTGAAAGATTTGTTATTTGGTGAAAGTGAAATCCACATACGTGAGCAGCAGAGATGTGAAGTGGCTGGCGCGTAGAGCAGGCATCGGGGTTGGCGAGCGAAGCCCCCTAGTATTCTTTAATAAATGTCACGTCGTGTTCACGTTTCGATTCTTTGTCTTTGTATTTTGAGGGACTGAAGTAAACATAAGGGCACCGAGTGTGGGCAGTTGTTTATCCCACGGGGTCATCAAGGCTGAGAGTTTGCAGCTCAATATGGTGTGGTACAAGGGAGCCATTGTCTGGTCGGTAGGTGGCATCAAACCAAAAAAGTTTTGAGCCTTCGTGTGACGCAGTTGGTGACACAGAGTCCCTACGGAGGATAGTTGGCGTCACTCTTGTATGGAGTTATGTGAAGAGGGTCCTGTGTAGTGTTCTGCGGGGTTGTGACTGGCATCACCCGAGACTTTGTCTGTCTAAGATCTCTAAGTTGCGGTAGAAGACGAGCCTAGGAAGTCTCACAGATCCTCATGTTACCGAAGTCGATCAATTAATCGATTAATCGATGCCACTGAGAACTTTGCAGGCCTCTCTCAGATGCGCATGTGGCCGTCTCTCCTCAAAGCCAAAGTGCTTAGGTTCCCTTAGGCTATGTTTTCAGTTAAACATGACATTTTTTTAAAAAATAAAAACCCCAGCAATCTCCGTCCATGCTAGTGCTTTCACATCGTTTACGAAAGGATCTCCACTCACAAGAAAACAACTGAAAAAACGGGAATGAGAAGTGGTAACGAGCAGGATCCAATCTAACACATCAGAGCGTGATTACAGCCACGGATTTTAAAACTCAGAATCCGTTTTCGCTTGTCCACGTTGTCACACTGAGGCGTACAACTCTGGAGGGCGTTTTCAAAAGTCACAATTTTTCGAGGGGGGGGGGGGGTCAAAACCATCGGGATGAAAGGCGAAAGCAGAGACTGAGACATGTGTTGAAAAATGAAAAGGAGGCTGCGTGGAGCACGTCAAAGGTTTGGCTTTCAGTGTCACACGATGTTCACTTCTGTCATAGATAGATAGATAGATAGATAGATAGATAGATAGATAGATAGATAGATAGATAGATAGATAGATAGATAGATAGATAGATAGATTAGATAGATAGATAGATAGATAGATAGATAGATAGATAGATAGATAGATAGATAGATAGATAGATAGATAGATAGATAGATAGATACTTTATTAATCCCAAGGGGAAATTCACAAACTTGAATTGTTTTGAATTTGAAAATTCCAAACTTGAATTTCAATTGTTAACTTGGTGACATTTTGTGACTGGCACCTGAGCGTTGCCTCTGTCGGGGTCTGCCTATTCTTCCTGTGCTCATGTAGATTCTCACTGACTTTGAACACTGGGCACCAGGTGACAATGAGTGAGTGTGTGAGTCGGGCTGATGCCACCACCCTCTATTTGTGGCCAGGCCGGCCTCGAGATGTCCCCATACTGAGTACTTACAACATGTTCGTACAGATGTGGGGGTCTCTTTCTCCACCCCCTCAGACAGCTACGAGTCTGGCATTGTGAATGTTTTACTTTGGTCAGTCATTGGGATTCTCTTACTTACATCTGATGCTCAATGTGGCAGACCGTTCAGCCGTTCTCCCTCCCGGATGTTTGACCGTGCAGGTCACCTTCCTTTCGTGGTCCACGTGTGACACATTAAACTGGAGCTGGGCAGTCGATTTCCATTTGCCCTCCCTGACTTCAGTGTGCTCCACCATGCTGGTGCCACCCGGGTAGGACCAGGTGAACGCGGGAGGAGACGGGGGACACGTGTGCACAGTGGAGCACTTGAGAGCCACCATGTGTCCTTCTCTGTCACCTTCAACGGAAACGTCGGGGGGAGATGCATACTCTAGGGAAGAAGAAAAGCAGAATGAGGAGAGGGTAACATAAAAACGGCACCTTCTGGACATCATGTGGCCCCTTTTGTTCTGGCGTAAAAGCAGTAAAAAAAAAGCAGCGCCAAAGGACCCCTTGAAGAGCGACTCTCTGTGCCACTTGAGACACAAACCAGCTGGGCCTCTTAAGTGTAGGACAAGTCACAGCAAGTCTGAGAAGGACTGGTACGAATAGGGACCCCCAGGGGACGTCATGTCTCCTGTTTCTAAAAAAGTCTCCCAGACGGGTGTCCATTCATCTTTTATCAGGGTAAATCAAAAAGTAAAAGCAATTCTAAAATTAGGCAGTCACCACAATGGACCCAAGCTGACATAATACAATGCGTTCGTGATGGCTTATGGGTAACTCAGATACGAACAGCGCAGCTCTCTGCCAGTGGTCTAGTTCAGGGGTTCTTAACCTGAGGTCCATGGACCCCTAGGGTCTCCATAGATGGGTTTCAGGGGTTCCACGAGGAGAGAGGTCGGGAGCCACTCCCACCACACAACGAAACCCCCGGATTGAGATCCGAGTGCAGCTGTGGAGTGCCAATCCTGCCACCAAGCTCCAAGTTCTCCCTACAGGGCTGATTGAAGGTTAACATCATACCCAGGATGGAGCCATTGCAGGTTAAGGACCTTGAAGACCCAACAGCGTAGAGTCATTCTGGCAATTTTTTCAGGATTTGAACCGGCGACCTTCCAATTGCCAACGCGGATCCCTAGTCTCAGAGCCACCACTCCACCGGGGTCCGTGAGGGTCAGATAAAAATTAACATTTATATTCACTTATACAGCCCGGTACTGTGGATTCTTCTCGCATGAACTTTCTCATGTGATTTTACGTCTCTAACCCTAATTTTTCTCACGTCTGATTTTTCTCGTACGAATCTTACCTAAGCTTAATGCGTGAGTTCTGTACTTGTGAGAAAAATAGTGTGCACGAAAAATAACGGCGAGAAAAATGTCACATGAGAAAAATCACGTGAGAAAAATAGTGGTCACCATACAGGCCCCCCACCCCCAACCCAAATCAACGGCTCCCCATCGAAAGAAATGAAAGAAAACACCCCCCCGCTACTACTTACAGCGCTGACAGTCAACATTGTTAACTTTAACGTTTAATAGTACGTTGGGTTTTATTGGATGATGATGTGGAGATAGTGAACCAGGAAGTGAAACGGGTTAGCAAGGAGGAAGTAAGGACAGCTATCGGTCCAGATGACATACCTGTGGAGGCATGGAGGTGTTTAGGAGAGATGGCAGTGGAGTTTGTAATGGAATCTTGGAAAGTGAGAGGATGCCTGAGGAGTGGAGAAGAAGTGTACTGGTGGGCCGATATTTAAGAATGAGGGGGATGTGCAGGACTGTAGTAACTACAGGGGGATAAAATTGATGAGCCACAGCATGAAGTTATGGGAAAGAGTAGTGGAAGCTCAGTTAAGAAGTGAGGTGATGATTGGTGAGCAGCAGGATGGCTTCATGCCAGGAAAGAGCACCACAGATGTGCTCTGAGGATGTTGATGGAGAAGTTTAGAGAAGGCCAGAAGGAGTTGCATTGCGTCTTTGTGGACCTGAGAAAGCAAATGACAGGGTGAGGAGAGAGGAGTTGTGGTATTGTATGAGGAAGTCGGGAGTGGCAGAGAAGTATGTAAGAGTTGTACAGGATATGTACGAGGGAACTGTGACAGTGGTGAGGTCTGTGGTAGGAGTGATGGAGGTGGGATTACATCAGGGATCAGCTCTGAGCCCTTTCTTATTTGCAGTGGTGATGGACAGGTTGATAGATGAGATTAGACAGGAGTCCCCGTGGACTGTGATGTTTGCTGATGTCATTGTGATCTGTAGTGAGAGTAGGGAGCAGTTTGAGGAGACCTGGGAGAGGAGGAGATATAAGAGAGGAGAGGAATGAAGGTCAGTAGGACCACCAAGACATAATACATGTGTGTGAATGAGAGGGAGGTCAGTGGAATGGTGAGGATGAGGGGAGTAGAGTTGTCAAAAGTGGATGAGTTTAAATACTTGGGATCAACAGTACAGAGTAATGGGGAGTGTGGAAGAGAAGTGAAGAAGAGAGTGCAGGCAGGGTGGAGTGGGTGAAGAAGAGTGTCATGAGTGATTTGTGACAGACGGGTATCATCAAGAGTGACAGGGAATGTCTACAGGATGGTAGTGAGACCAGCTATGTTATATGGGCTGGAGACGGTGGCACAAGAGACAGAGCTGGAGGTGGCAGAGTTAAAGATGCTAAGATTTGCATTGGGTGTGACGAGGATGGACAGCATTAGAAATGAGGACATTAGAGGGTCAGCTCAGGTTGGACAATTGGGAGACAAAATCAGAGAGGTGAGATTGCATTGGTTTGGACATGTGCAGAGGAGAGATGAGGGGTATACTGGGAGAAGGGTGTTAAGGAGCTAGAGCTGACAGGGAAGAGGAGAAGAGGAAGGCCTAAGAGAAGGTTTATGGATGTGCTGAGAGAGGACATGCAGGTGACGGGTGTAACAGAATAAGATGTCGAGGACAGGAAGATATGGAAGAAGATAATCTGCTATGTCAACCCCTAATGGGAGCAACCAAAAGAAGAAGAAATTCATTGCATGCAAAGTTGTCTTTATGTGAATATTTCTGGGGAAGGGGGTCCATAGCTTTCATCAGATTCTTAAAGGGGTCTGTGACTCAAAACAGATTAAGAATCACTGCTCTAGTTGAAGCCAAGGAGAAATGAACATGCGAGATGGCAGCGTTATTGAACAACACACCACTGGGAGTGAGAGAGTGAGGCCTGCTGAAGTTCACCGAAGGATGTTGGCTTCTGCAGAACACAAAGATGTTTGGGTAACCAAACCTTACGGTACCCCAGGTCATCATGGACTGTGGCGAGTGTGCAGATCCATAACTGACATCCAAATCTGCTATCAGTCAGTCTTCCCTAATGAACGCATTTGCCATATCGATGTGGGCTTGTGTGTGCCAGGTTGATGGTTGGCCATAATGAGCTTCATCAGTTACACTTGTTCAAACCGTTCTACCCGTTCATGAACATCTCGCTGATTCACGCTCTTCTCACTTCCATACTGAGCCAACACCCCTCGGTGAGGGAGACGCCGCTCTCATTCACATCGTCTCCTCCTTCAGCTACAGACTAGATGATCCAAGACTCAATGACCCCATGAAGACATGCCCACTTCCTCAAGAAACTCCACCCATTCCGAGTCAAAGACCATCATAAAGGTCACGACTGCCACAGAGCAGTCACGTTAATGGACTCGTGTCTGAAAAGATGTCTTGCATTTCTGCCATTTGCAAATGATTTTATGTTCCTGTTCAACCGTCACATGACCCAAACCTTTCTCCGTGTTTTGCCTCATTGTTTACAATTCAAAAACACACAATAATTTGCTTTCTTACCTTAACCCTTTACACATATATTGCATTGTTATTGGAATTTCTGCCTGTTGTGTTACAGTAGCATACAAATGGCACAAAGTTTAGGGCCTTACAAAGAATCTGCTCCAGGAAAATGGGAGGCTTAAGGCCTGACTAGGCCTCAAAATGGCCATAAGGCACTGAATTAAAAAAAGAGTAGCAAAGAGGCTCAAAAAAACATAAAGTGTGTTCATCAAGAGGGAGAAACTGTATAAACTCTGGCATGGGGTACAGACAAGTCCACAAGAATCTTTATAAAATTGAAGGATTATTAACACAAAAAAGGTTACTAAAGAACAAAGAAAAGAACAGAAAGGGGCATAAAGGAGCTACCTGACAGGCAATTCCCAGCAAACATAGTCCAGCAACAAAAATCCTTAAACACAGCAATAAAATAGCTAAAAATAAATTAAAATACAGCAATTATAAAAATTCACCGTACTCACAAGAAAGAGGAGAACTCACCAAAACCAAGTGCATACAATGCACTACCACGCGGGACTGCAATTCCCATGAGCCTTTACAGGGCTGGGAGCAGTCCATGAACAGAGATTGACAGGTGGCCCCACCCCTTGGGGAACCACCCACAAAACCCACGGGGACACAGTGGAAGAAGCAGTCAGAACACAGAAACCAAGCAATTAAGTAAACGGAGAAAAAATGCATAATTACACATAATTAAAATAAAAATACAACAATTGTAAAAATTCACAGTACAGTAATCCCTCGCTACTTCGCGGTTCACTTTTCGCGGATTCACGACTTCGCGGATTTTATATGTAAGCATATCTAAATACATAACATGGATTTTTCGCTGCTTCGCGGGTTTCTGCAGACAATGGGTCTGTTTACTTGCTTCCTCAGTTGGTTTGCCCATTTGATTTCATACAAGAGATGCTATTGGCGGATGGCTGAGAAGCTACCCAATCAGAGCACGCAGTTAAGTTCCTGTGTGCTGCTGATTGGCTCAGCGACGGAGTGTTGCATTAACCAGGAAGTCTCATCTCACTCATTCATCATTAACGTGCTAATGCTTCAGGGGCCGTGTCCAAGCACCAACATAAGATGCAAATGATTGCAGAAAAGGTAAAAGTTTTGGATATGTTGAAGGAAGGGAACAGCTACACCGCTGCAGGACATCGATTCTTTTTATTTAAAAAGAAGGAAAAGCATATAAGATCTACGGCCGCAGTGTCCTTTAACCAGGGTGCAAAACGAGTTGCAAGTGGACGTGATAAGGCAGTAGTCTGGATGGAATCTGCTTTAGGAATCTTTGCAACAAGGTCGACGACGTCATGACCGCCTACAAGCTGCTACGTGTACTTCGCTATACAGTAAGTGTAAACTTATCTACCGATTTCATATTGCTTAGCAGTTGTCCCTGTTTTTAATAGAGTAAATGGTGGGTTGTAAACAATACAGGGAGGGTTTAAAAACGTCCAACTACACGTTAAATAATTAAATAAATATAGTGTCCCTACTTCGCGGAAATTCAGTTATCGCGGTCGGCCTTGGAACCTATCTCCCGCGATAAGTGAGGGATTACTGTACTCACCAGAAAGACAAACACATCTTCTCCAGAGTGCATACACAAAATACCATAAGGGACTGCAATTCCCATGAGCCTTTATAAGGCTGAGAGCAGTCAATTGTGAGTGACAGGTGGCCCCGCCTCTTGGGGGAACCACCCACAAAACACACAGAGTATAACAGAGGCAAACATCCAATGACAAAAAATAATGCAAATCATAAACAAAAATAACATTAACTCAAAAAAAAAAGAATCGAAAATGAACAAAGAAGACACGAGAGAAGATTTAAGTCCCAGTCAGCTGGTTTGGAGGAAGGGCGGAATGGGGGGTAAACGACCCAGGTTGAAATAAAACACCTTCAAAGCAAAACAGCTGCGTCCTCCAAACTTCAGCCTACTGCTCTGCCCAGTAGAGGCTGACTTAGTCCAGCCAGGCCCTAACTACTACATGCTGGCTTCTGCCACAGCAGGCCCAAAAAACAAGGAAGTGGAAAAACAACTATAAATATTGCAAAAATCACAACAAACCTCCCACAGAGGAGGAGGGACATCGTAAACCTCTGGCATGTTCTCAGAAAGGGCAAAAAAGAACCTTTATATAAAAAAAAAATTTATTACGAATAACGGAAATAAAAAAAATTTTCAAAAAAGCCAAATGAGGCACCAGCAGCTGTCGAAAACAAGCGGTCACCAGTAGCAAATGCCCTGATATATTAAACAGAAATCAAAATTCTTAAACTGAGCAAATAACGATAAAAAGCAGCGTTTCTCAACCTTGAAGTATTTGTGACCCGAGTTTTCATAACAGTTTTAATCGCGCCCCCCCTAACGTTTTTTTGAAACCCTAATAAAATTTATTCCTATATTTTTTGCTGCCGATACACCGCTACAAGTTTCAAATTTTCCTACGAGTAGCAAATTTACGCCACATATGGCAACATTCGCGCCCCCTTTTTTGTTACTTCGCACCCCCCTCCCCCAGTTTGAGAACTGCTGATAAAAAGACAGAAAATCCAAATGAATGCAATAAACATAAGGAAGAGAGCTCACCAACACCAAGTGCATCCAATGTACTACAATGAGGGACTGCAATTCCCATGAGCCTTTACAGGGCTGGCAGCAGTCCATCAACAGTGATTAACCGGTGGCCCCTCCTCCTGGGGAACCACCCACAAAACACAAGCGGTTTAACAGAGGCTTGCATGCAATGACAAAATGAACAACAAAGAATATAATCAAAAATAACATTAAGCCAAACAAAATAATCAAAAATGAACACAGAAGACATGAGACAAGTGAACCCTGGCTGAACTACAACACCTCCAAAGCAATCCAGGTGAGGTCTCTAAACTAGTGGCCTGCCCAGTAGAGGCCCACTTCGGTCAGCCAGGCCCTAAATACCATTTGCTGGCTTCAGGTCCAAAAATGAAAAGCTGGAAAAACAACATACAGTGAAAGTCATATATGGAGGAGGGTCACCTTAAACCCTTGGCGTGATCTCAGGAAGAGCAATAAGGAATCTTTATAAATAAAATATTCATTAGGAAAAAACAGAAAACGGATAAAAAAAAAAGTTCAAAAAAGCCAAACGAGGCCCAAGGGAGTTGCCTAAAAAGGTCATCCCCAGTAACCAAATCCCAATGCATTGCTAAGTCAAAATCCTTAAACAGAACAAAAAAGAAAAATACAATAAGCATAATGAGAAGAACTCACCAACACCAAGCGCATACAATGTAATACCACACAGGACTGCAATTCCCATGAGCCTTTAGAGGGTGGGAGCAGCGCATCAACAGGGATTGACAGGTGGCCCCACCTCTTGGAGAACCACCCACAAAACCCAGGGGACACAGTGGAAGAAGCATTCACACATAGAGAAAATGCATACTGTAATTACACAAATAACAAATGTAAAGAACAATAAAAACATAGACGACAATATTAAAAGGGTAAAATGGGAACAGAACAGAGGCTGAAACCTAACATACTGTATACCCGGACAGTGCCAGGTACATCGGCTAGTCACACAGTAAATGCGTACTGAAATTATAAAGCGCCTTGGTTAACTGACCGCTCTAAACACGAGTGAAGGTACCCTGTGGCAGGCTGGTGTCCCAAACCAAGGTTCATTCCTGCTTTCTGCCGGATGCTACTGGGATTGGCTCTGACCCCTTGCCACCCTGAGTTGGATAAGAAATTTAGGAAAAGTGAAGGCAGTGACAATGAGTCCATGTAGGGTGACTCCATCCACCCATTCATCATTTCCCCTCAGTCCCCTTAATTCATCTTCTCTGAAGTAGTCAAGCACAGGCACCAGCCCTGGGTGGGATGCCAGTTGACACAGGTTCAATCCCATGGGTCAGTTTAGTGTCTTTGGGAGTGAAGCCAGAATGCCTATAGACAACACCTCAGACTCCACAACCCGGGGTCCTGGAGGCTGTGAGAGACCCCGTCACCCCGCACAGAACTTCCACACATGCTTAGAATATATGATCATTCTTACCGATCACATTCAGCTGAACGGTGTGGTCATAAAACTTATAAGTGCCGGAGCCGATGTTATCCGGATCAATCCAGGTGTAAATCTTTTCTCCGTTGAGATTCCTGACGACGTCACTGATTTTCAGACTGCAGTTCCCATTTCTGACATTCCCAACGAGGTTTGTCCGACCTCGGAATTTGTCAATCACGTTGCTGGGATTATTCCCGTCGTAAACCAAAGGGTAGCCCGAGCTCTGATACTGGTACCAGACGGCAACAAATTTCTTGGGGCCGTTGGAGTTGTAGGAGTACCTGCAGGGGATGACCACGCAAGAGCCCTGCAAGGCGGTGATCTGAGAGGGCATTTCCACCCACCAGCCGCTGGCAACATGCCAGAGTGAAAGTCCTGTGGTCAGGGACAAAAAGGGCACATTCATTATTGTCACATAACAGAGCACAAGGTCACGAGTTAGAGAGGGTGACAGGTGAGAAGTCCTTGCTACCCATTATAAAGGCTGGGCACATGCTGGGCATGAGGCAGCAAGGAGACCTGGACAAGGGGTGCCAGTCCATGAGGGGCATTCAGAAGGACTTAAAGTTAACAGACTTCAGTGCCACCTGATTCTATGAGAATCAAAATTGAAATGTTTATTGATACTGGCCTGGACATTTTTAAGAAGTCGTTATTAAGCCAATAGTGCACAAATATAAAGTCAATAAAATATTAACACTTAAAATGAGAAAAATAAAAAAACAATATAACAATAAAATAAACTGAGACCTGTGAGCCTGAGCTGTAGCACACAGGCTTGGACTTCAAGAAGTGCCAGGGGGTCGACGATGTGGCACAGGACAGTGGACTGGCCACAGTTTGGGTGAGACTTTCCAAGGCAGTCTGGCGTGTCCCCTCTGCCATTTAAACAGACCGGACAATTTAGAAGCTGACCAGAGTAGCCAGTCGGGAATGAAGGAACAAAAAGAAGGTGAAGTGGGAAGATGGCCCTGGGACTCTCATGGGGATGAAAAGACATGCATGCCTATGGGGGAGTGGCTATGGGGCGTGGTCAGGGGGCGGGGTCTATACTGAAGTGGGAGGAGAGACGTAAAAGAGATGGGGAGTCGGCAAGGGGACTGCAAGGAAGGCAGACGGGACTCCCTGAGGATGCTGTAACACAGAAGAGAAGCCAAAGATTCAGTCAGCCTGTCAGAGGACTGTCACAAAGCAAACAAGGGTACAACTAGAGTGTTTAAGTTTGGGGACTTCCTTCTGTCATCATAGAGCAGGCAACACGGTAACTGCTAGGAGCTCACAGGTGTAGTCCCTCCAATTACCACTAGGGGGGAATTTTCCACAATGTGTTTTCTGTGGAGAATCTGGAACTGAATGGCAGCGTGACATTAAAAGCTGGAGCTGGGAGGTGAGGTGGTGGCACAACCTGTCTGGCAGAAAGGAGAAGAGAAACACAGAGAAGAAAGGTGAGAGGAGGTATGTAGTGTTGATATCTGGGATAGCCAAGGAAGTAGTGGGGGGGGTATCAGATGTGTGTCATGGAGATTCAGGAGAAGTGCAGCTTATATTGGACTGTTTGAAGCTCCGGTTGGCATTCATGACTGGCATGGAGATGTCTAAGTGACTTGTACCTGCCCATACTGTGTGTTTTCTGTCACACTGGAAACCTAAACTTAGGGGGACAACAAATATGCAGAACAGCCAGTCTAGTGTTGTGAAGGTTAAATATTTGTACCTATCATATGGTATCTTTTAAGTCTATGCATTAGACAGTGTCTTTCAAATCAATTTTTATATATAGTCTCTCTGAAATGTATTATATCTAATATATAGTGCCTTTCATCTGTCTATTGTATAGTGTCTTTCACATCTATTTCATATACAATACTTTAAGTCTCTATATTAGATTGTGCATTTTACATATACTATATTTTATATAGTCTCTTTTTAAATCTCGGTGTATTAAATACTACCTTTCCTATCCAATATGTAATGCCTATACCGCCTTTTAAGTCAACGTATTAGTGCCTTTCAAATGTATATATCCTTTGTTAAATCTCTATGTATGATTCTGCTTTTCCTACCTAATTTATAGTGCCTTTCATCTGTCTATTATATAGTGCCTTCACATCTATTTCACATAGCATTTTAAAATCTTCTTATTAGATAATGCCTTTCAAATCTATTTCATGGTAGCACTGCTGCCTCACACTAAGGAGACTTGGGTTCGCTTCCCGGGTCTTCCCTGCGTGGAGTTTGCATGTTCTCCCTGTGTCTGCGTGGGTTTCCTCCCACAGTCCAAAGACATGCAGGTTAGGTGCATTGGCGATTCTAAATTGGCCTTAGTGTGTGTTGGTGTGTGTCCTGCGGTGGGTTGGCACCCTGCCCTGGATTGGTTCCTGCCTTGTGCCCTGTGTTGGCTGGGATTGGCTCCAACAGACCCCCGTGACCCTGTGTTCGGATTCAGCAGGTTAGAAAATGGATGGATGAATGGAAATCTATTTCATATAGTCTCTTTTAAATCACTATGTATTAAATACTACCTTTCCTATCTATTATGTAGTGCCTTTCACATCTATTTCTTGTACCACCTTTTAAGTCTATGCATTAGTGCCTTTGAAATTTATATAGCCTTTGTTAAATCTGTATGGGTTATGCTGCCTTTCCTACCTATTATATAGTGCCTTTCACATCTATTTCACATAACATTTTGAAGTCTACCTATGAGATAATGCCTGTTGAATATATTTGATAGTCTCTGTTAGGCCTCGGTGTATTACATACTGTATATGTCATGTATCTAATATAAAGTGCCCTTTCATCTGTCTATTATATTATAGTGTCTTTCATATACAATCATTCGAGTCGACGTATTAGATATATAGCGCCTTTTAGGTCTACGTATTTCATCTTTTATTCAGACCACTTCACTTTTTGCGCATTTTGTTATGTTGCCGCCATGTACTAAAATGGTTTAAATTGATTTTTTTCCTCTTCAAATGACACTCAGTAACCCAGAATGACAAAGTGAAAATGAGATTTCAGACATTTCTGCCAATTTATTAGAAGTGAAGAATGGGAATGTCACTGGGACACAAGAATTCAGACCCTTTGCAGTGACACCTGAAATGTGGCTCAGGTGAAGCCCGTTCTGAGATGTTTCTCCACCTTGTTTGGAGTCCACCAGCGGTTGATTCAGTTGATTGGACTGATTAGGGGATGTACACACACACACACACACACAGACGCATACACACACGGCTGCCTATAGAAGATCCACAGGTGAGCACAAACCCAGCCATGGTGTCAAAGGAGCTGCCTGCAGAGGACTGTGTCGAGGCCCAGACCTGAGGATGTCTACAAAGATATTCCTGCAGCACTGAAGGTTCCCAAGAGCACAGCGGCCTTCAGAATTCATAAATGGAAGAAATTTGGAACGACCCTGAGCTGGCGCACTGGCCAGACTGAGCAATCTGGGGAGAAGGGTCTTGGTAAGGTGAGGTGGCCAAGAATCCCAATGGTCACTCTGCTTGAGCTCCAGAGAACCTGTCTGGAGATTAGACAAAGTTCCAGAAGCACAACCATCCCTGCAATGTTCCACCAATGTGGGCTTAATGGCAGACAGAGGTTCCTCCTCAGTAAAAGACACCTGATAGCACACTTGGATTTAGAAATAAAAAAGGCACCTAAAGGACTCTGAGACTGTGAGACATGACGGGACTCTCTGGCCAAGATTAGCATCATGTGTGGAGGAAGCCAGGCAGCGCTCGTCACCTGTGCTGTGCCATTCCAGCGGTGATGTGTGGTGGTGGCAGAATCAGGGACTCAAGAGAAAGCTAAATGGAGCCAAAGTGCCGAGATATGTGCTCAGGGCGCTTTGGACCTCAGACTCCACTTACATTGGGAATGTCCTCGAGTAGCCCAGTCATAGCCCAGACATGAATGTTTATGGAGAGACCTGAAAACAGGAGTCCAATGATGGTGTCCATCCAACCTGAGGGAGCTTCAGAAGAACAATGGTGGAAAGTTCCTCAAGTCCAGGGGTGTGAAGCTTGTCATGTCAAACCAAGAAAACTCCAGGCTGGAATGGCTGGTGTCACAAGAAATGACCAGCGACATCAGAAACGTTTGGGGCAGGCAGCCACCCATTTGTTATTCTCTGGTCTGCAAATTGGGTTTTAAGCAAGTGCGATGTGCACAGGTTCGAGTCCAAGATAGAACTGATGCTCTAAAGATGGTGGCTTTAAAGGGCAGTGGAGGAAATGATGTCATCATAGGGGCCCGGAACTGGAAGTGATGTCCTAGAGATTGGGACCAGAAGTGACGTCATCATTTGGGACCAGAACCGGACGTCACATCATTGAGGCCAGGGCAGGACGTGACGTCATCTTTGGTGGGGGGGTCTGGGTTAGAGGGAAATGGAAGTGACATCAGTGAGGCCAGGACTGGAAGTGATGGCATCTTTTGGGTGAAACCGGAAGTGACATCATTGAGCCCAGGGGCCGGAAGTGATGTCATCTTTGTGGGGGGTTGGGGGGAACAGAAGTGACATCATTGAGGCCGAGACACGAAGTGGTGTCCTCTTTGGGCGTGGAACTGGCAGCGACATCATTGAGGCCAGGACCGTAAACAACATCATCTTTGTGATGGCTTTAGGTTAGGGGGAAACAAAAGTGACGTCATTGAGGCAGGGACCAGAAGTGATGCCATCTTTGGGGCGGAAACGGAAGTGTCATCATCGAAGCATGGGCCGGAAGTGACATCATCGGGGCCAGGCAGAATTTCACGTAACTGGTCTGCACTCCGCCACCCCCTGGTCTGGCATGGAATGACTCTCATTCAGGCTCTTCAGCTGACACTGGCAAAGGGGCTTCAACGTGCACTTGTGAACGTCATATTTCACTTTCTCATGTTTTTATTTTTCAAACTCTCCGCAATCCTGGTTTTGCTTTTCCATTCTGGGGTGTTGAGTGTTGCTTGACGAGACAGAAAGGAACTTCAAGGCTAAAAGTGCCTCGAGCATGGGAAAGGCGCTATATAAATGAAATGTATTATTAAATGTGTGACCAGTGACGTGGACAAGTGACTTTCTGAAGGCCCTCCTCTCCTATTTTCCATTTATGTGATTGGACCCCATGCCCGCCTGGTCCCATCATGTCTTCGGTCTTCTTCGAGGAGACTCCGAGGGCTCCATGGCTGCAGGTTTATCGCCACGTCTCACTCACTCTGCTCATCTCGGGCTTTTCTGCTTTTCACACTTTGGACGTCTGCCCTGAGCTCAGCACCAGCAGTCTGAAGAGCAGGGAGCCGTTCTTGAAAATGTCTCACGTGTGTGTTTGTGTGTGTGTGTGAAAGAGAAGGAAGCTTTTTATTTGTATGACAAATGAAGAACATAAAAAGCAGAAAAGGAACCTTTCAACTGAAAACTCCACAGCTTCTAAAACAAAATAAAAAGAGCGCATGGCAGAGGAGACGAAGGAGGAACAGAAACAGGTCTAAATAGGAGCAGGTGGGCCATGCAGGAGAAATCAAAAGGGGTCTTTGTGAAAGTGTGAAGGGGCCCGGCGAGTTCTTTCACAGGTTTTATTTGGAGACCCGTGAGATGCATTTCTAATGACATGTCAGCGCTTGCACTTTGTGGCGCACACTGAGCTCAGTGTGGTGGGCCTCCTCGCCCCTCGGCCTGTGCAGATAATTCAGAGACGTAGTGAATTCAAGGAGGTCTGCAGGGGTCGGCGTCGGCGCCACATTCACGTTACGACTTTTCACAAACAGCAAAGAAATCAATAAACAAGCAAATTACCTTTCAGAAGACAAAGAATGAGAAGCGGAGGGTTTGGAGGGGTCATCGTCAGAGCTAAAAACAGAAAAACAAAGAGAAAGTCATTTAAACGCATTGACAGAAAAAAACATCACATTGAGACAAATAGGAAACCAGTGGGCAGCTTTACTGAGAGCGTCTGAGCCCCCTAGAAGAGACGTGTGGAGACCACAAGACCGGAAGAGCAAAACCCACTGGTCCAGGATGGGGGGGGGGGCAGTCAGAGCCCATGGACAGGACGCCAACCCATCACACACACACACACACACACACACCAGGGTGTGCATGCCAGTGGACTATGGGAGGAAATGGCACCCCCTGGACGTAACTGACACAGACACAGGCAGAACTGGGAAACCACGTCTTCGTACTACAAGGCTGCTGCCCCACCATGCTGCCCACAAACTATCTCCCCAGAAAACATTTAACCCACTTATCCTGTTTCAGTTTTGTGGGAAACCACTGCCCACCCCAGCAAAAGTGGGGCATAGGGCAGGAGCCAGCAATGGGCAGGGCATCTGCCCATGACTGGGCACACCAACACCCTCAGTCTCACATCTGCCCGGGCACTTCAGAGTCCTCGAATAACTTCATGCAAAGTGGGAGGAAAACAAAAGAGGGATGGGGAGAACCTGCAAACTCCACATGACAATGGAAGTGTACGTGGCATGGCCACCAGGAAACGGACACTTACTGCCCAGAGAGCAAGCTGGAAGCAGACCAGCCTATAGATAGAAAATGTGAGTTAAGAGTTAAGATGATCTCGGAGAGATTGTTCTAATATGAAAGGCACTGTATGATTGGGGTACACAATATGGCAGGGGGTCAGCATCATTGGCATGGCGACCTGGCATTGGGGTAAGCAATATGGCAGGGGACAGCATTGTTGGCATGGTGACCTGGAACTGGGGTAGACAATGCTACAGGGCTGTTCATCATTGGCATGGTGACCTGGTATTGGGTTACGCAGTATGGCAGGGTTTAGCATTGTTGGTGGTCCTGGAGGGCCGCAGTGGCTGCTGGTTTGCTTAATTAGGAGCCCCTCCTGGCCCATAGCAGAAATAGATAGATAGATAGATAGATAATTTATTAATCCCAAGGGGAATCTTTATTAATTAATTAAATAATTACATAATTAAATAATAATAATTAAATAATTAATCTTTACTTTATTAATCCCACAGAGGACTTGCGGTGTTTCCAGTCGGCCATGTCAGCTCCCTCTTTAATCGTACATTTTGTTTCTTTTCCTTTCTAAGGGTGTCATCCAAACGATGTGAAGCCTGAAACAGAGGAGTCGTTTGTAGGATTTCATCTCCTTCTAAGTATTTTATTAAACCAAACAGACCCTGATGAATACACACAGGTGTGACTGGAGAGAAGTCAGACGGAGAACCGCTGGCTCCGCTGTCATCTGCATGTCACTGCTAATGAGCAGCCATTAAGAACTGTGAATGAAGCTGTTTAAGAATCAAATGAGCAATTCAGCGCTCAAAATCTTAACAAACAAGACAACTAAAATGAGGCAGAAAACGTCACTGGAGCCAGAAGTGCTTCCTCAGCAATGAACGACTTGTCATGAAGCAAAAACCTTCAACCGCTGCGGCCCACCAGGACCACCGATGCTGCTCACCCACTGCAGTACGCTGTACTTTAATTATAGCAAATCAATGATTTGATGCGTTGTTTTGTTTTTCATTTTCCGTTATTGTATTGTCTGGTCCTGCCAGCGGACTGACTCCGAGTGTAAAGGGTTAACTCAACTCCAGGGTGGAGAGACGGCTCTAGAGTGCCCCCTGCAGTCCGCACTGTTTATACAGTCGAAATGTGGACATTGTGTACGGAGTGCACTTCAAACTGGAGACGGGGGGCCGTGTAAAGCAGACCCTGCAGGGCTCCGAGGGCAGTGGCTTCACATAAATAGACAGCAGGCTTGCAGCACACATAGGCAGGGGGGCACCGCCACTACACAGGCTGCCTTCTTCCTTTTTCTCTTCCCGTCCTTAAAATGCTTCATTTAACCGCATTCTGCTGCTAGAAAAATCGACAGCACTGCGGCCATCTAAAAGAGCGCCTGCCATGTGAGAAAACGCAAAGGGAATGAAATGAACTGAGGAGAAGGTCACAACGCACAGCGACATCCACAAACAGCCCACCCCTCAAACACACACACAAACAAACGCTTTATGGTCTCCTCGTCTGCCAGATGAATTCACACACAGCTCTAGAGACCGTCATCTACGGTCAAGAAGGTACAAAATGAAGAAAAACCGAAACAAATAAACTCGGGTTCTATACAGACATAAAAAAACAGGGAAATAAATACAAGTATGCAGGCGGGCGGGCGGGCGGGCACAGCGGCTACCGTGGCTCTGGGGACTTGGGACTTTATTCTGGTCATCATTTCAGGCTCATTTTGAAATGCGTTATATTAATAAAAGTCTACAGCTGTACGTGAGAATGAGGTGACATTGGAACTGACAGGCTGTCACCTAGGGGTCAAGGGAGACTCGGGAGACAGATAGACGTGAAAGGCACTATATGATAGATAGATAGATAGATAGATGGATAGATAGATAGATAGATAGATAGATAGAAATGAAAGGCACTATATAACAGATAGATAGATAATTAGAAATGAAAGGCACTATATAACAGATAGATAGATAGAAAAGGCACTATATGATAGATAGATAGATAGATAGATAGATAGATAGATAGATAGATAGATAGATAGATAGATAGATAGATAGATAGATAGATAGATAGACTTCAGTTGTAGTATAGTCGGCAGGATTTCATTGCCAGATAGATTATATTAGGCCACCAAACAAAGTGAGAGAGAGCAGGTGGGCCTGTAGGTGTAGATACAGGTAGGTATGTAAATATCCCATAGTTACACTCTGTTGATGTATTCAGTGTATTATCTTTGCACTACATATCATGATAAACTGCACTGAATTTTTAATTCCCACAGGTGGTGCATCAACAACATTAGCACTTTTAATCAGGATACTTTTCAAATTAAGAGCCCCTAGCTTTTCTTTTAAAGGAGGTGCTTCATGTAGCCCCCTTTTACGCAATTCTTTTTTTGTTTGTTCCAAGAGAGAAGTTTTGTTTCTCCACAGGTTTTACAAAGAGACCGCAAGATAACAATAAGAAAATCACAAGGAAGACAAAAACAGTACAAATCAATAAAATCCAGCAGTGAGCATCATTCTTCTGGTGAAAACATTACAACAAATATATGAGACATAAAACAATCAAACTGACAACAAGACCTGACTGCTAGTTGATGCAAATGTCACCTTTTTCACCCTTTGATTTAAGCCTTAGAAAATTTATTAATGTTTAACTGATTTAGATTTTTTTTATCCTTGGAAACTTGAACCTCTGACCTGATAGCAAAATATTCCTGATGCTCTACCCTGAGAAGTTTTATATTATATTATTGCACATTGTGTTTTATTGAATTGTATTATATTATTAATGCATCCATCCATTTTCTTTAATATTTTCAGATTATATTACATTATACTAGCTGAAATACCCACCGTTGCCCAGGAGGAAAATAAAGTTTTTTTTTAATTGTTTGAGAAAAATATATTAAAAAAAAAAGCACAACTTTAAAAATAAAAATAAATTAAGATACAAAGAAGACTCACTAATGTGCTTGTATTGTTCACTGAAGTGCCTTGTTATATATTCGATGTGTTTAGTTTTTCCATCTTTAGCTGATATATAAAGGTTCTTAGGACTTGCCACCCTTAAACACGCCACATAAAGTTTCCCATGTGAGAAATGGGCTGTGTCCAAATTTTACCACTACAATGTCACTGCAATAAGAATAGTGCAAAATGAAAACTAGAGACAAATATTAAAGAGCAAACAAATAACACTACAGATTTTTCATAATAAAACTGTCACTTGCTTTTATAGAGCTCACCAGAAACATTCCGAGCGTCCACTGGATGATAACATACATACCAGACCACAAGATTGTTACAGTCTGCTTTATATATTATATTATATTATATTATATTATATTATATTATATTATATTATATTATATTATATTATATTATATTATATTATATTATCAACCCTAATAAATGGATTAGTGTTTGTGTTTCTGTCTAGTTGTTATGTCTTTGTCATTCCAACAGATGGTGCATCACAAACCTTAACACAGCTTTTTCAATTCCTGTACCAAATGGCCTCAGCGACACATGCATTTCATGGTGCACTGCAAACATTAACACGGAGGTGTACATTTATTACTTATTTATTATTCAACCTGTCCCAGACGGCTAGCACAGCTTGTATTATATAAAGTGACCTCTGTATACCAGGCAGCCTGGTGGCACAGTGGATAGCTCTCCAGCTTCACGAATTCAGCCTCACAGGTTGTCTCAGCGACGTCTCCGTGTTCTCCCTAAAGTTGTGCAGGGTGCTTTCTTAGCCATTCTCCGTGGGCTCTGGGGTGTACCCTACAATACACTGGCATTCTGCCCACGGTGGTCTCCTGCCCAGAGAGGATTCAGCCCCCACTGACTCCAAATTGTTTGAAGCACTTCTGAGGCTGTTATGACTTATACTCCTTTAATCATACAGTGGTCCGTGTAATGGACGCCTTAGTATGGCTCTGTCACTAAAATGTCGTAACCCTTCTTTGTTTCTTCCTCTTCGCCCCTTTTTATTTTTCCTTTTGCTTTTGCGCTTCACATAACCTTTTAAACTTCAGGGTCAGGGGCTGTGGAGCCTATCCTGGCAGTCCTGGGTACAAGGCTAGAAGTAATAAAGGTGGGGTGCCTGTCCATTAAGGGGTCTTCTCACTCACACACACACACACTCGTACGCTTACACAGAAGAGCTCTCTTAGATCACAGACTGAGCTAACAGGCGGAGGACCACCGGAGGACCTGAAGTAAAACCTGCAAGCACACGGAGAGCTCAATGCCACGCAGGCAACATCGGCCCTGAATTGGAGGATGCTGGGACAGCATGGCAGCAGTGCTCAGGGGCTTCGCCCCTTGAGGTCCAGCAGCTTGACGGCCCGCCAGTCCTACCTGATTTGGCTGTAGTGGGTGCGCCTGATCCCGCCGCGATTCCTCCAGTAGTGTACTGTAAGGGGTCACTGCGCAGTTTAATTTCTCCAATTAATATAAATAGACAGTAGGGGCTGCAGAAGAGCGACTGGCCGGATTTAGACCCGGGGTGACGTGACACACACATTAGCAGAACTGCACGGTCTTGCTGTGACAATGACCACAAGGATGGAAATAACCCTCACACTTCTTTGTATGCAGCTTGACTTTTTATAATTCGCTTATCTGACTGACGCCTTTTATCCAAAGCTACAATTATCGGAGGTGCATTTGTTTTGTTTTGCCATTTGGAGCCCCGGCAGGTGAAGCAACTTGCCCAGAGTCACAAAAGTGATGTCAGGAATGGGATTTGAACCCACAACCTCAGGGTTTAAAGTCCAAAGCCTCAACTACCTGTGCCACACTGCCTGCCATTACGTTTCATTGCGGCAGGATGAAAACCAAAACGTTTTTGGGAGGGGGGGGCTTCATGCGTGGGCTTCATGCAGGGTCAGAATTTCCCTGTCATCTGTGCACGTAACAAGGAGAGTGGACTGAGAGTCTCTTAGACGCCATCAGAAGGCTCACTTTTTATGTCCCTTATTTTCAAATCACATTTCATACGGTCATTATTGTCACAAACTCCATGATGGGGCATTTCTGTGACAAACCTTTAAGCTTTATAACACACTGATGAGGCCTCATCTGGAGTACGGGGGGCAGTTTTGGTCTCCAGGCTACAAAAAGGACATAACAGCACAGGAGAAAGTCCAGAGAGGAGCGCCGAGGCTGATTACAGGGCTAGAGAGACGAGTGGTAAAGATTAAAAGAGCTGAGCCTTTAAGCTGAAGTCTTTAAAATGATGAAAGGTGCAGTCCAGTCCAGTGGCTCGAGACCCTGACTTTAAAACAAGTTCAGCAAGAACACGGGGGACACTGAGGGAAACCTGTGAAGGGGAAATTTGGCAGAAACATTAGGAAGAGAAAAACAGACACGTGGAATGAGCGAGCAAATCGTGTGGCGGACAGGACTTTAAAAACTCAACTTGATGTCATTTTAGAAGAATTAAGTGGGCAGGACTGGCGAGCTTTGTCAGTGTCAGTGAAAAAATAGCGGGACAAAGCGAGGTCAGAAATAAAAGACAAAGAGTAGGAAACAAAGTAAAACGTCATAAAGAGGTTCAAAAACAAGGGGGCCAAACACGTGCAGAGCAGGTTAGAGAAAACGAAAACTGGAATTCAAAAGACTCAAAAAAAAACGTAGGTGCGAAACACATGAGAGCAAAATAGAGAATATGAAAGGAGAAAAAAACGAAAGTGTCAAAAAACAAAGACAGCAAAGAGCGCATTACCGCAAACAAAGAGAAATTATTACTTGGAGAAATAACGAAAAGGCGAATAGAGATCGAATATATGGACACGGGATATGTCAGAAGTATGGAAATATTGTAAGGCTTTGAAATTTAAATTAAGAGAATTTCAAACACGGAGTTTACCTCACATGCATTTATTGGTCACTGATGATGAAGATCGCTTTGTCTGTGCTGAAATTCCAAACGGAGAAACCAATCCTGAATTACGGTATAGATAGATAGATAGATAGATAGATAGATAGATAGATAGATAGATAGATAGATAGATAGATAGATAGATAGATAGATAGATAGATAGATAGATAGATATGTGAAAGGCACTATATAATAGATAGATAGATAGATAGATAGATAGATAGATAGATAGATAGATAGATAGATAGATAGATAGATAGATAGATAGATAGATAGATAGATGAAAGGCACTATATGATAGATAGATAGATAGATAGATAGATAGATAGATAGATAGATAGATAGATAGATAGATAGATAGATAGATAGATAGATAGATAGATAGATAGATATGTGAAAGGCACTATATAATAGATAGATAGATAGATAGATAGATAGATAGATAGATAGATAGATAGATAGATAGATAGATAGATAGATAGATAGATGAAAGGCACTATATGATAGATAGATAGATAGATAGATAGATAGATAGATAGATAGATAGATAGATAGATAGATAGATAGATAGATAGATATGTGAAAGGCACTATAATAATAGATAGATAGATAGATAGATAGATAGATAGATAGATAGATAGATAGATAGATAGATAGATAGATAGATAGAAAAGGCACTATATAACAGATAGATTGATAGAAAAGGCACTATATGATAGATAGATAGATAGATAGATAGATAGATAGATAGATAGATAGATAGATAGATAGATAGATAGATAGATATGTGAAAGGCACTATATAATAGATAGATAGATAGATAGATAGATAGATAGATAGATAGATAGATAGATAGATAGATAGATAGATGAAAGGCACTATATGATAGATAGATAGATATGTGAAAGGCACTATATAATAGATAGATAGATAGATAGATAGATAGATAGATAGATAGATAGATAGATAGATAGATAGATAGATAGATAGATAGATAAGGCACTATATAACAGATAGATTGATAGAAAAGGCACTATATGATAGATAGATAGATAGATAGATAGATAGATAGATAGATAGATAGATAGATAGATAGATAGATAGATAGATAGATAGATGAAAGGCACTATATGATAGATAGATAGATAGATAGATAGATAGATAGATAGATAGATAGATAGATAGATAGATAGATAGATAGATAGATACTTTATTAATCTCAAGGGGAAATTCACAAATATACCCAAAATTAAACACACGTCTCACGAACCTCATTTTAGAGATTCAGCATGTTGGGACTCTAAAGATTTCAAATATTGTTTTTAAAGAAATAAAAGTGAAACTAACGAAATAGCAACAATTCAAAGAAAAAAAAAATCTTAAAAGTGTGTTATCTGGAAAACCAAACACGAGGGTTGGCGAGCGAAGCGAGCGGGGGCAAAGCCCCTTGTAATATTAAATATTATTTATATAGTGCCATACCCACGCTCAATATCTTCCGCAATGGACTGGTGGGCTGGGGTTTGTTCCTGCCTTGTGCTAGCTGAGGGAGGCTCCAGCACCCCCATACCCTGGTCTGGATTACGCGGGTTAGAGGTGCCATGAGGGAAGCACAGACATCCTGGCCAGAATAAAGGAAGGATTCTTGTTTGGCCAGGAGGGCCTTAATGGATGGACAAAATGAGCGGACCTGCCGTGAACAGTTCATTCCCCCAACCAATAGGTGGCAGTGTTCCACAAGGCTAAATCCCAATTAAGATACCAGCAGGGTGGCATGGGAGTTGGAGTCCGGTAACGCAGCAATGTTGAGTGCCACCAGAGGGCGCTGCAGGTGGAAGAACTGTCCTAATGTCAACACGAAACTGAAATGCTCCCAACAACCTGGACATGCGGCCGGAAGCAGTCCCTGGGTTGAATTTCAAAGAGAGCCCGGCTGCGAGGTCGGTGGGCTGCACTCTTGGAGGTGGAAGGAGAGAATTGCGAATTAATGTATTTTGCTTGTGGTTTTGTGCAGAAAATAAAGTCGTTTATTTGAACCTGGGATTGTGCTGGTGATTAGTGTGTCTGTGGTTTGGGGCTCAGTGGCGCCCACTTGCGGTTACAATTGGCATATTCCCTGCATTGAGGCCTCCTGGCTGGGCAAGAATTCTTCCTTAATCCTGGCCAGGATTCCTGTCCTACCTTCTTGGGACCTGCAAGTGACATCTCACTCTATCACAATATAGCTGGTAAAGAAATAAAACTGGGCACCCAAATGACAACACCAGTGGCTGCAAGAGTCAAAAACGTCTTTACGAAGAACACAAATACAATTCTGGAATGCAGAAAGTGAAGGTGACGTCGCTTGAAACCTGAATCAGCCATCTCATTCAGTAGAGAAAAGTCAGGACCCTCAAGAAAGCCAACTAGTGAGGGGGGGGTTTGAAGGCAGGTGCTGATGTAATACAACAACTTGTATCTGTGAGGGAAGAAAGAAAAACATGGTGACCTGGCATTGGGGTACACAGGGGTCAGCAGCGTCAGCATGGGGGTACACAGGGGTCAGCAGTGTCGGCATGGTGACCTGGTATTGGGGTACGCAGGGGTCAGCAGCGTCAGCATGGTGACCTGGCATTGGGGTACACAGGGGTCAGCAGCGTCGGCATGGTGACCTGGCATTGGGGTACACAGGGGTCAGCAGTGTCGGCATGGTGACCTGGCATTGGGGTATGCAGGGGTCAGCAGCGTCGGCATGGTGACCTGGCATTGGGGTACACAGGGGTCAGCAGCGTCAGCATGGGGGTACACAGGGGTCAGCAGTGTCGGCATGGTGACCTGGTATTGGGGTACGCAGGGGTCAGCAGCGTCAGCATGGTGACCTGGCATTGGGGTACACAGGGGTCAGCAGCGTCAGCATGGGGGTACACAGGGGTCAGCAGTGTCGGCATGGTGACCTGGTATTGGGGTACGCAGGGGTCAGCAGCGTCAGCATGGTGACCTGGCATTGGGGTACACAGGGGTCAGCAGTGTCGGCATGGTGACCTGGTATTGGGGTACGCAGGGGTCAGCAGCATCAGAATGGTGACCTGACATTGGGGTATGCAGGGGTCAGCAGCATCGGCATGGTGACCTGGTATTGGGGTACACAGGGGTAAGCAGTGTTGGCATGGTGACCTGGTATTGGGGTACACAGGGATCAGCAGTGTCGGCATGGTGACCTGGTATTGGGGTACGCAGGGGTCAGCAGCGTCAGCATGGTGACCTGGCATTGGGGTACACAGGGGTCAGCAGCGTCAGCATGGTGACCTGGCATTGGGGTACACAGGGGTCAGCAGTGTCGGCATGGTGACCTGGCATTGGGGTATGCAGGGGTCAGCAGCGTCAGCATGGTGACCTGGTATTGGGGTACACAGGGGTAAGCAGCGTTGGCATGGTGACCTGGTATTGGGGTATGTATAGTTCAGTATCATTGGCATGGTGACATGGTATTAGGGTATGCAATATGGCAGGGGTCAGCATTGTCGGCATGGCAACCTGGTATTGGGGTACACAATACAGCAGGGTTTAGCATTGTTGGCATGGCAACCTGGTATTGGGGTATGCATAAGTCAATATCATCGGCATGGTGACCTGATGTTGGGTTACGCAATATGGCAGGGGTCAGCATTGTCGGTGGTCCTGGAGGGCCGCAGTGGCTGCTGGTTTGCTTAATTAGGAGCCCCTCCTGGCCCATAGCAGAGGACTTGCGGTGTTTCCAGTCGGCCATGTCAGCTCCCTCTTTAATCGTACATTTTGTTTCTTTTCCTTTCTAAGGGTGTCATCCAAACAATGTGAAGCCTGAAACAGAGGAGTCGTTTGTAGGATTTCATCTCCTTCTAAGTATTTTATTAAACCAAACAGACCCTGATGAATACACACAGGTGTGACTGGAGAGAAGTCAGACGGAGAACCGCTGGCTCCGCTGTCATCTGCATGTCACTGCTAATGAGCAGCCATTAAGAACTGTGAATGAAGCTGTTTAAGAATCAAATGAGCAATTCAGCGCTCAAAATCTTAACAAACAAGACAACTAAAATGAGGCAGAAAACGTCACTGGAGCCAGAAGTGCTTCCTCAGCAATGAACGACTTGTCATGAAGCAAAAACCTTCAACCGCTGCGGCCCACCAGGACCACCGATGCTGCTCACCCACTGCAGTACGCTGTACTTTAATTATAGCAAATCAATGATTTGATGCGTTGTTTTGTTTTTCATTTTCCGTTATTGTATTGTCTGGTCCTGCCAGCGGACTGACTCAGAGTGTAAAGGGTTAACTCAACTCCAGGGTGGAGAGACGGCTCTAGAGTGCCCCCTGCAGTCCGCACTGTTTATACACAGTCGAAATGTGGACATTGTGTACGGAGTGCACTTCAAACTGGAGACGGGGGGCCGTGTAAAGCAGACCCTGCAGGGCTCCGAGGGCAGTGGCTTCACATAAATAGACAGCAGGCTTGCAGCACACATAGGCAGGGGGGCACCGCCACTACACAGGCTGCCTTCTTCCTTTTTCTCTTCCCGTCCTTAAAATGCTTCATTTAACCGCATTCTGCTGCTAGAAAAATCGACAGCACTGCGGCCATCTAAAAGAGCGCCTGCCATGTGAGAAAACGCAAAGGGAATGAAATGAACTGAGGAGAAGGTCACAACGCACAGCGACATCCACAAACAGCCCACCCCTCAAACACACACACACACACACGCTTTATGGTCTCCTCGTCTGCCAGATGAATTCACACACAGCTCTAGAGACCGCCATCTACGGTCAAGCAGGTACAAAATGAAGAAAAACCGAAACAAATAAACTCGGGTTCTATACAGACATAAAAAAACAGGGAAATAAATACAAGTATGCAGGCGGGCGGGCACAGCGGCTACCGTGGCTCTGGGGACTTGGGACTTTATTCTGGTCATCATTTCAGGCTCATTTTGAAATGCGTTATATTAATAAAAGTCTACAGCTCTACGTGAGAATGAGGTGACATTGGAACTGACAGGCTGTCACCTGGGGGTCAAGGGAGACTCGGGAGACAGATAGACGTGAAAGGCACTATATGATAGATAGATAGATAGATAGATAGATAGATAGATAGATAGATAGATAGATAGATAGATAGATAGATAGAAAAGGCACTATATAACAGATAGATTGATAGAAAAGGCACTATATGATAGATAGATAGATAGATAGATAGATAGATAGATAGATAGATAGATGAAAGGCACTATATAATAGATAGATAGATAGATAGAAAAGGCACTATATAACAGATAGATTGATAGAAAAGGCACTATATGATAGATAGATAGATAGATAGATAGATAGATAGATAGATAGATAGATAGATAGATAGATAGATAGATAGAAATGAAAGGCACTATATAACAGATAGATAGATAGATAGATAGATTGAGTATCTATCTATCTATCTAACAGATGTATCTATCGTCTATATACAGATATTTGTATCTATAATGTAGTACCTTACTTGTTATATTGCGCCTTATCAGTTATATAGTGATGTTTATATCAATTATACAGTGCCTTAACTATCTACTGATCTATTATATAGTGCCCTATACCTATCTAACAATCTGTCACAGAGCGACGTTTATATCTATTATGTAATACCTTATTTTTCATTCTGTTATACAGTGACGTCTGTATCAGTTATATAGCGCCTTAACTATCTGTCAATCTGTTATGACATTTGTATCTATTATATAGTGCCCTATACCTATGTAATAATTTGTCATATCGACATTTAAATCTATTATGTAATGCCTTATTTTCCATTCGTGTATCAGTTATATAGCGCCTTTGCTATCTGTCGATCTGTCGACGTTTGTTTCTGTTATATAGTAGTGCCTTATCTATCCATCGGTCCACCATTTTCCATTCTAGGGTGACGGGGTGGCTGGAGCCCGACACCCATCACAGGGCACGAGGCGGGCACAATCTATCACTTTGTTTATTAATAAGCTGAAATCGAAGCAGACGCTCCAGCCGCCTCACTGCATCAATGACTGCTCTTGCAAACGTCCTCGCTGAATGTCAAGTTCACCGTTTATTGAATTTCTCTTGTTTTTAATGTAATTTTTGTGTTTTATTTTGGGGAGTCCGACGAGGCTGGCTGTCGATAGCCACGTTATATCTAATGAATGGCCTCGACAGAGAGTCGGGCCGAATTTTCGGTGTTGCCCTTCGGTGCGTCTCATTTCGTGATCCGTGCGCTCGAGAATAAACAGCGCATAGGGGTGGCCCCTCCAGACCGATAGGTTTCTCCTCCTTCTCCTAACTACCACCTCGTTATTTTTGACGGTACCTCCTTAAAAAAAAAAACCCAAAATCAACCCGCGCAGTGGCCGCCAGACGATCGCAGCGACAGGTGCGTAAAGACGGCCGGCACTTACAGGTGAGGATGCTGGACGCTGCTGAGCTCCGCTTGATCTCGGGCAGCCCGAACGGAGCAGACGTCCTTCTTCAGCTCGCCGTTCTCATTTTTAACATGGAAGCCGCCGTCACCTCGCCGCTCATCGGAGGCGCAGCCTTTTTTTTTTTTTTTTTTTTAAAGAGTGCGGAGGAGTTTTTTTTTTTTTTTTTTCCTTACAGAGCAGAGCTGCTGATTTCCGCTGATGGCTGTGAAAGTCTTCTTAAAGAGGCTGCGCGCTCAGGCGCGTTTGTGTCGTAAAGGCGCTATATCTGAGGATGCACAGGCTCGCTCCTGGGGGGCCGATTATTGAGGCTAATGCGGGTATTGCTCAAACAAAACATCCACCCACCCATCCATCCATTTTCCCGCTTCCACAGCAGAGCCAAGGACCACCAGGAGCCTCACCTAGCAACATCAGGCGCAAGGCAGGAGAAGCAACTGCACACATTTCACGTCTACATGGGTTTGCTTAGCAGACAAGAGACTTAACAAAAGGTCGTCATAATGAAGTAAACATCCGTCTGGGGGGGCTGCTTGGGAACAAGTGGCTCTGAGGCTAGGGGTCTGCACTGGCAATCAGAAGGTTGCCGGTTCAAATCCCGTAAATACCAAAAGGGACTCTGCTCTGTTGGGCCCTTAACCTGCAATTGCTGAGCGCTTTGAGTAGTGAGAAAAGCGCTATATAAATGCAAAGAATTATTATTATTAAGTGCGACAGGCAGGGCCGGATTTATATGAAAAGAGGCCCTAGGCTATTCCACTTATGAGGCCCTTTCACCTTCCATTTTTAAGTTTGTAAATTACATGAGAGATAATAAAATACGTAATACGCGTTGATCTTAACCAATACATTTTTATGTTTGTTTATTAGTCATATGCGTAGAATTTCTCCTTATTGTCGGTTCAGTGTTTTAGTGTTCACTGTTTTTAGAATAGTGTAATTTTAATTTTGCTAACAATTTGAATGTAGGCCCCTCTTGATCTTGAGGCCCTAGGCTGAAGCCTAGTCAGCCTATAGGAAAATCCGGCCCTGGCGACAGGACAAGGTGACAAAATTGATCACCCACAAGTGAAGCGCTCATCATAAAATAGAAGCGAGTTACAGTTCATTCGTTATGAAAGCCTCTCAAAGCCATCATCAGTTAGACAGAAATTCACCAAACAGGAGGGTCTTCAGACTCTCCTTAAACCCTCTGAGGCAGACAGACGCTCAGACGGAGGTGGACGGCTCATTCCATCAGCTGGGAACTGCACGTGAAGAGAGTCTGGACTGAGGGTTCATACCACGCAGAGGTGGCATCAGCAGAGACGAGCGGTCGAGAAGGACCAGAGGTGCAGATCCATTGACTGCTCTGTAGGCCATTGTCAGATATTTGAGGTTAATACGTTCAGGGGGCCAATGTGGTGATCTGAAGAGACGAGTGACATGTGCCCGCCTTGGCTGGTTAAACACCAGGGGCCTCATGTATAAACGCTAAAACATGGCGTACGGACAAAAACAGAAATGTGCGTACACAAGATAGGGGGCTACCATGAAAATGTGCACAGCTTTACCCCAAATTTAGTTTTTATACATTTCAAAGTGTGAGAGGAAACGGGCGTACGTACCATTTGTACATGAGGCCCCAGATGTGCCGCTACATTCTCAATCATCTGCAGTGGCTTGGTGCCACACGGCGGTACTCCTGCCAGCAGACACCTGCAAAAGACCAAAGCCTGGACCGGAGGCTGTGCCACATACTCTGTCAGATGGCCATTGATGACCACAGACTTTAAGGCTGTTAGTGATCATGAGCAGAGATGGGGTGCTGAACAGAGGGAGACACCCAGGGATGACAAGGAGGTCCGTCTTTACCAGGTTGGGCTGGAAGTGGTGCTCCTTCATCCAGTTTGCAAGATCAGTGTGTAGCGAGTGCCACATGCTCCACTGGCCCGTTGTTAGTTTGCATCTCCTGAATGTGCACCTCTGGAAATGGGTTTGCTGTGGGTTCACCCCAAAGTGGGGAACTGCGCCTTTAAGGAGAAGACATGGTGTGGACAGGACAGCTGGCCTAACGAGGATTTAATCCAGAAGGGAAGGATGGGAGAGAGAGAAAAAAAAGAGAGAAAGAGAGAGAGAGAGAGAGAAAAGAGAGGTAGAGAGTGTGTGAGAGAGAAAGAGAGAGTGAGAGAGAAAGCAAAGGAAAAATTGAAAGTGAAAGAGTGAGAGAGAGAAAGTGAGAGAAAGAAATTGAGAGAGGGAGAGAGAGTGTGTGAGAGAATGAGTGAGGGAGAGAGAGAGTCAGATAGAGAGAAAGAGAGAGAGACTGAGAGACAGTGAAAGAGAGAGTGTGTGTGTGTGAGAGAGTGAGAGAAAGAGAGACAGGGTGAGAGAGACAGAGAGTGAGAGAGGGAGTGAGATAGAGAGAGAAAGAGAAATTGAGAGAGAGAGAGAGGCGAGCGGTGAAGCGAGCAGCATCAGTGTTTTTGCGCCGCTAATCCACTAGGGGAGCCCTCTGCTGGAAAGAAGTTTTTTTGCCGAGGGTTACAACTAAGAGATGAGTGTTTCTGTAGTTGCTCTGGAACGGTCAGCCTATGGGCCGGCTGGACAGAACGTTCCTGCTGTTGTCATCAGCTGTCTGCATATTCCGTTGTGTTTCCGGCGTTTCTTCGTCCTCTTGAGCTTTAAGGACAGTGAGCCAAACTGTGATAATTTGGGGGAGACGGGTTATCGCTAGTGACAGCATCTCACATCCTAATTTATGAATGTTACTCCTGTTATGCACTTGTTGTTTTGGGGGCTTATGTTTACACTGTCTTGTCTGTTAATATGTAAATATATCTTTTCTTTTCATTTCTTTAATAGTTTTCATTGTATGCGGATTTGGGACTGGTGGTGGTGAGTGGCTTACATGGGACAAGTGCTGGTCACAGAACCCTGAAAGATTTCTCTAAAGTAATTGAGTCCTACTGCTATGTGCTCTGATCATGTGGCTGCTCTGGGCTCAGTTGTTCCCCCGGGGTAGCGGTGCGAGTGACGCCTGCAGAGATTATATCTGATACTGCGAGGTCCTCTGGAGGGAATGGCAGGTATAGCTGTATACAAGGCCGCATAAAGACCCCTCAGGCCCATGGATGACTTTATGAAATAAGCTCCTTAGGAGACAGTTGCCCGAACTTTAAACAATGTGGCACACGGGCACCCTGCGGAGGCTTGGGCAGTGAAGAAGGGATGGGGAAGAGTCCACCTGTTAGCACAGGTTAGGGTTGCAGTTGGGGTTAGGTCCCTCTTGGTGACTTTGATGCATGAGGGAAGGAGAGTGAGTGGTGAAAAGGCCCCTTTGCTGTCATGGGCCCTGATAGAAACAACTATGAAACAGCAGTGTGACAGGACCAAGTGAGGAGATGTATAGACAGAGCAGAAGAGAGGGCCCAGCACCAGTCCTTGGGGTGTCTCCATACTTACCTGATGCACCCTTGGCATTTTTAATCACCAGGACACACTGCCCAAGAGTCAGGACTCAAGCCACCTGAGGGCAGTCCCAGTGACACCAAGATCAGAAGGTCAGAGAGGGTGATCACACTCACACACACACACACACACACACACACACACACACACACATCTGTCAGGGGTTATTTAGCATCACCAGTCCACCTAACATGCAGGTCTTTGGACTCTGAGTGAAACCAGAGCACCGTGCAGACATGGGGTGAACATGTAAACTCTACGCAGGGAGCACCCGGGCCATGATTTCGGGTCTCCTTATTGTGACATCACAGCACTAGCACTGGGCCACTCCGCTACCCCCTCGGCACCATTCGTTTCTGCTTCCTTGTCACTCGCTTGTTACGTGCCGCACCTTCGACTCTTAATTTCTCGTTTGTCTGTTTGCTCAGCCAGCCGCCCTTCAACAATGAGATGGAAGTCACAAAGAAACCGGCAGCCCCCCCTTCTAACCCGGTGCCATTTACACCTGTGTGTGCTCATCGTCAAGTGACTTATAGGGGAGAAGAATGCATAGTGGAGAGTTACTTGTAAGCTATAGGGGGCAGGGGCTTATAGAGGAGGGGGGTGGCAATATAATAAAAGGTTACTTTAAAATAGGGTGGTCCTATAGGAGAGAAAAGCCTTATGGGAAGAGGAACCTATAACTGATAGTTACTTGTGAAGTATAGGGGAGAAGAGCTTATAGAGGAGGGGGGCTTATAGGAGAGAGAAACATGTAATGGAGATTTACATATAAAGTAAGATGGTTCTATGAAAGGGGGGCTTATAGGGGATTGAAACCTTATGGGGAAAGGAACTGAGGATTGAGAGTTACTTGTAAAGTACAAGGGAGAAGAACTTATAGAGGAGGGACTTACAAGGGAGAGTTGCTTGTCGATGAGGAGGACTTATAGGGGACAGGAACATATAGTGGATAGTTACTTGTAAAGTAGGGTGGTCCTGTAAGAAAAGAGGGGCTTATAGGGGAGAAGGGCCTTACAGGAGAGAGAAATCTATAGTAGAGAGTTACTTCTAAAAACCGATGGTCCTATAAGGGATGGGGGACTTATAGGGGAGCAAAGCCTTATGGGAAGTGGAGAGTTACTTCGAAAGTACAGGGGAGAAGGGATTATAGAGGAAGGGGCCCTTATAGGGAGATGAACATATAGTGGAGAGTTACTTGTAAAGTAGGGTGGTCCTATAAGGAAAGAGTGGCTTTATAGGTGAGAAACTTATAGTAGAGAGTTATTTGTAAAACAGGTGGTCCTATAAAGAAAGAGGGGCTTATGGGGGAGAGAAGGTTTATGAGAAGAAGAACATTTAGTGGAGAGTTACTTGTAAAGTAGGGTGGTCCTATAAGGGAAGGGGGGCTTTTAAGGGAATAGTCATTGTTTGGGTCCCCTTTCCCATTCGGAGAGAACCATAGGGTAGCTAGCATGTACTGAAATGTTAAAGCTCTGCAGTAAGTGAGACTCGAATGGCCACTCGACACATTCCTGAGCAAACAGCGAGAGAACACGACAGGCGTCCGGAGTGCCCTTGTAAACACGAGACCACCCTCCGCGATGGTGAGTGCCACACAGATAGACATACTCAGTGCATGCCAAACGTATCCAGACCCTGGCACATCTTGCGACGCTGAAAATCAAACAGACTCCTTTTGTCCGTCACCCAACAACACTCAACGGCCCTGAATGACAAAAAAGGGAAAACAGGATTTGAGAATTTTGTGCAAATTTATTAAAAATGAAAAACTGCAGAATCGTCACATCGTCACAAGTATTCAACCCTTTTTGCTTTAGCTCAGGCGTATCTCGTTCTGTTGACCATCATGGAGATGTTTGGAGTCCACCAATTTGATGGACTGGACCTGATGAGGGGTCAATGGAAGGTCCACAGCCATGAAATTGAAGGAATTGCCAGCAGAGCTTCAAGGCAGGATCGTATCGCACAGTGGCCTCCATAATTCTTAGATGGCAGAAGTCTGGAACAGCCAGACACTGGAACAATCTAAACAATCAGGGGAGAAGGGTCTTGGTAAGACAGGTGACCCCTGAACCTGATGGTCACTCTGGCTGAGCTCCATCTCCAGAGAAACTTCCAGAAAGACAACCATTACTTCAACACACTACCCATCTGGGCTTCATGACAGTGTGGCCGGAGGCCTCTACTGAATAGAAGACACATGGAAGCCCACGTGGGGGCTGCAAAAAGGCACCTAAGGGGCTCTGGGACTGCGAGAAATTAGATTCTCAGGTCTGAAGAAACAAACGTTAAACTGTTTGGCCTCGATGCTAAGCATCATGTCTGAGGAATCCTGGCACTGCTCATCAGCTGCACAATGCCATTCCACATATGAAGTGTGGTGGTGGTGGTGGTGGTGGTGGTGGTATCATCAGGCCCTGGCAGACTAGCCCAGGTCAAGGAAAGCTAAACAGAACAAAATGCAGAGATGTCCTTAATGAAGACCTGCTTAGAGTGCTGTGGACCTCAGACTGGGCCGAGGAGAAAGAAAAGGCAACACAGCAGTGGCTATGGGACAACCCTGGGAATGTCCTTGAGTGGCCCTGCCAGTGCCCAGACTTGACACCAATTCAACATTCCTGATCTGAAAACAGCTGTCCACTGGTGGTCTCCATTTAACCTGACAAGAAGAATCCCCCAAATCCAGGCATGTCAAGCTTGTCGACTCTAAAGTGTGCAGCTTGAAAAGACACTCGTCGATTGCTGGTGTTGGTCTCTTTCTCACTCTGTGTCTCTCTAATTAACCCATTGGAGACACATCTGCTGTCCTGTGCCATCTCATGGCACTGCCACCTGGACAAGAACTTGAAAGTTGATGCAATGCCTTTGTGTTTTGGTGAACAGCAACCTGATGAAATCCTGCAGCCAGTTCTTCCATCGAGTTGTCCATTTTCTGAAACTGCTGTTTTCTCCTGCAGGGCTATAGGAGGACAGAGCCTCTCCACGTAGCACTTGGTACAAGAATCAAATCAGCCATAACTGGCGTTCCAGTCCATCATTCACTCACACATGTGCCCTCATTCACTTCAGGGTGGTCAACCTAAAGGCACACCTTCAGATTGTGTGGAGCAAAAAAACACACAGACGCAGAGGGAACACAAGGAAAGAGGAAATCAAAACTCTGTGAGGTCTGCAGTGCCACCCACTGTGCCACCGCACTGGACCTTATCAAAGGCAAACCCAAAAAGCTTCAGTAAGCAAATAGGACTTCTTAGTTTTCATGATTTTTTTGGCAAAGAAAAAAATATTCTAATGACGTCTTCCATCTTGATATTAAATTTATGCTTTCCCTGTGTGAAGGGCATGGAAGTTGAACCCGGCTGTCACATTTTCGTAGAAGTCAACCCTGTCATGTATCTGCAAACAGAATGATCAAATGTCATTATTAGGTTCAGGACTGGGAATCTGTGCGTTAGCAGGGCACTGCAGTGCCACCTCGTCCTGGGCAAGGACTGCAAACACTGTGGAACCGAGGGAGAATGGCACCCCTTAGTGGCCAGTGTGGACATTGAATGCACAACACAGCAGGTCAAATGCCCACCGCAAAGTCCCCAAGTGATTCACTCCTCCGGCTGAACAACAATGGAGACGATTCTGAGGTACGCATACGGCACCCTGAGGTGATGTTCATTATGGAAAGGTGCTACGCGTAGAATGGAAGCAGTTAAGGGTTTAATTTTAATGCCTGCTTATGAAACAAGGGTCTGAGATGCTTTACAGTTTAAAAGAATATAACATACGAAGATAAAATACAATTATATAAAACAGAGCAAGATAGAAGTTGCATTAAAAAGTGAATCCATAAAGGTTTTCTATGTGGACTTAAGCACCTCCTTGACCCCTTAATACCAACAGTAATGCACCTTACAGTATATAGCGCCTCACTACGACTGCAATTGCCAAGTCAGAAGTTTTCTTTCTTTTTAGTCATTCTGGTGCAGTGGAGAGATTACATTCAAGCATATAACGAGGAGATACAATAGAGCTCGCGGGAAACCCTAATGACCTTGTTAAGTGGGGAAAAGAAAGATCGGTGCACTCACATCCATCATTATGAAATGCTTCGAGAAGCTTGTCATGAGGCACATCAAAACCCCTCACTGGATCCCCTGCAGTTTGCTTACCGCCGGAACCGTTCAACAGATGATGCAATAGCCACCACTCTCCATCTGGCTCTCGCTCATCTGGACGATAAGGACACATACGTTCGAACGCTGTTCATCGACTTCAGCTCAGCATTCAACACGGTCATTCCTCAGCAGCTGACAGAAGAGCTGAGCCTGCTGGGACTGAACACCTCCCTCTGTAACTGGATTCTGGACTTCCTGACTGAGAGAACTCAGTCAGTCAGGATTGGAAACAACATCTCCAGAACCACCACACTGAGCACTAGAGCCCCTCAAGGCTGTGTGCTCAGTCCATTACTGTTCACACTGCTGACTCCTGACTGTGCAGCAACGCACAGCTCTAATCACATCATAAAATTCGCCAGTGACACGACTGTGGTGGGTCTCATCAGCAACAACAATGAGTCAGCATACAGAGAGGAGGTACAGCGGTTAACGGACTGGTGTAAAGCCAAGTCTCTGAATGTAGACAAAACAAAGGAGATGATTGTTGACTTTAGGAAGACTAAGAGTGACCATCTGCCACTGAACATTGACGGTTCAACTGTGGAGGTCATCAATAGCACCAAATTCCTGGGTGTCCACCTGGCAGAGAACCTCACCTGGTCCCACAACACCAAGAAAGGCCAGCAGCGGCTCTACTTCTCGCGTAGGCTGAGGAAAGCCCATCTTCCACCAGCTACTCTAACAACATTCTACAGACACTCACGTTGTGTGTCTTCTGTGGGTGGCACCCCAAGAGGCGGAGCCACCCTCATGTCACCACTCCCGAATCCTCCGTCGGCTCTTTAAGTCCCAGAGAACAGGAGCTCAGGTGGAGGTGCGTTGAAGTTTGGTGGAGTCTTTCATGAAGATTCTTGTTTCTGTTTGAATTTCTGCTTTTTGACGATCAACTCAAGTGACAAAACACAAAAGCTCATAACACCTGTGAATCACAACAACTGTGACGCCATCTTACCTGGCCTGTTCCGGCGAACGAGTCGTTTGCATATATCATGTCGTTGTTGTCGTCGTCATCGTCCTCACCATGATGCTTGTCGATTTGGAGGTTGATGGGCTTGTTCTGAAGATGTGAGGCAGGCGCAGTTGTGGCGGCCGCTTTATTTGGCTTGGTGGTCATCGGTAGATACAAGCCGTTCACCTTGGGCTTGACGTCTTTAGTGAACTCTTTACTCTTCAAAGGCTTCTCATTGAAGACATTTTGAATGCTCCTCCTGAAAAGAAAGATAAAGAAGTTAGAAAAATATAAGCATGGCATGACATTCCGGTATATTCCGTGACTTGGGTAACCTGTAGGAAATTTGGACCCCCTTAACTGGGTTGTATAAGTACAGTAATCCCTTGCTATATCGCGCTTCACTCTATCGCGGATTTTATATGTAAGCATATCTAAATATATAACGCGGATTTTTCGCTGCGTCGCGGGTTTCTGCGGACAATGGGTCTTTTTACTTCTGGTACATGCTTCCTCAGTTGGTTTGCCCAATTGATTTCATACAAGGGACGCTATTGGCAGATGACTGAGAAGCTACCTAATCAGAGCACACAGTTAAAGTTCCTGTGTGCTGATTGGCTCAGCGACGGAGTGCTGCATTAACCAGGAAGTCTCATCTCACTCATTCAGCATTAACGTGCTCCTGCTACTGCTTCCAAGCGCCAACAGAAGATGCAAATGATTGCAGAAAAGGTAAAAGTTTTGGATATGTTGAAGGAAGGGAACAGCTACACCGCTGCAGGACACCATTACGGCATGAGTCCACGATTCTTTTTATTTAAAAAGGAGGAAAAGCATATAAGATCTACACCCGCAGTGTACTTTAACCAGGGCGCAAAACGAGTTGGAAGTGGACGTGATAAGGTAGTCGTCTGGATGGAATCTGCTTTAGGGATTTGGATTGAAGAGTGCTGGAAGGAGAACAATGGCGATGCTAAACAGTCGCCTGAAGAGGCTCCTTTAGAAGAGCTGTAACGCTCTCCTTTGTTGTGCAGTAATATTAAACTCATCGTTATCGGACAAGTGTCATTGTTGGTGAGTAACCATAATTAATTATCTACGTACAGTACTTATTACATGTACATAGTTTAGTGTCACTGTACACACATTTTACTGTATACAATTTTTCTTGCATTGTACGTATTTATTGCTGGTGGCCTGTCTGTCTTAATGGCTGTAACATATGTGATATCGGAGACGCTCGATATCTTTAAATTAATATTTAAGTTTCACTGTATATAAACTGTGTTTACATACATAATTTCAACGAATCTTACCTAATATCTAAGAGAATACAAAGGGTTTATGCTGTATAATTGTGCGGGAAATGTTTATAATAGTGTGGAAGAGTTTATAAGGGCTTAAAATATATAAAAAGAACCATATGAACATATGGTTTCTACTTTGCGGATTTTCACCTTTCACGGGGGGCTCTGGAACGCAACCCCCACAATGGAGGAGGGATTACTGTATGAGAATCCTGCCTGCAGTATGTGCACATAGGGGCACGGTTTGTATTTGTGAAGGCGCCAGCTCTCCAAACACAGAGGTCGTAGAAGTCTGCTAATACCAACCATCCACTGTGCACAAGAAACAACATCAGTCACCCACGCCTACAGCTCCAAATGGGAAATAAATAGAAATAAGTACAGCGATGGGAAAAGCAGCAGCCTTCAATGTGAAATGAAAATGGCTAACAAACAGTACACTGAAGAAAAGAAGAAGAAAAACAGCAATCTGGAGAGTTACCTCGTATGGAGACATCGAGAAAAAGGACATTAATAGATGGGAGGCATTGGAAGTGTGGCTATGGAGGAGGATGGAAACGATCAGTTGAAAGGATAAACGATCACATTAAAAAGTGCTGGAAAGAAGCAGTAAAGAAAGGAGCACACGTGAAACAGTGAGAAGACGACGACAGAACTAGATGGGACATGTGCTAAGAGGGGAAAATGGAGGGGAAGAAATCAAGAGGATGGCCGAGGCGGGACATGTTAGACTACCGAAAAGAAATGAAGAGAAGAGTACGATGGAGGAACTGGCAATCCAAAGACAGATGACTAATGAAGAAGAAGAGGAAGAAGACGAAGCAAAGGGTGCGTGGTTCCGGGACCCCTCAAAGCGCATATCACCAAAGCTCAAGTCTATTATATAAAATGGTGTAGTCTCTGCACATAACCTATGTTATGTTAAATCATCTCTGAATTATTTAATATAAATTATATTAAATATTCATATAAAATGCTTAATTCATATACGGGGCCCCATAGGTATCAGGCAACAAAAAAATATCTTCTAATTCATTTGAATGGATTGTTTTTATTCTTTTCTTATTTCAGTAGCTGTTTATTTTTCCTGGAATGCAGTTGAGTGAACCGGAACTGGAAGTGTAGAGCCAGCAGTGAGGTGCAAAATGATCCTAAGTAGTGATTCACTTCGTTCAGTTCACCAAAACGCTTTAAATCTCAGAATCGCTGATTCGTTCACTTCAAAAACAACAAGAAGCTGCATGGTAGTTTAAAATTTATAGAACAGTATCATAACGGTGTAACAACTCTAACAATACAAACAATATTAAAAGCTAGCAACAAAGTAATTTACATATAATAATAAATTACTATTATTATTATACTCTTTATTGAATTTTGACAATAAATACAATTTCAACGATAAATGGAAAAAAATTACGTGTGTGTGTGTGTAAACAGATAACTTGACTTCGCTTTCACTTCGGTCCACCAAATTTTGCCTACAAGTATTCGGTACATAATGTAGATTTTGATGAACTTTTGGACTATTTCCGCTAACCGGAAGTGGTTCTATTTTATTCATGCATCTGCAGAGTCTGATTTATTCAACTTCACTTTTATAATAATTGTTCAATAAATTATTAATTTGATTTGATTTGTTTTTGTTAATCCTTGTCTTGCGGTTTACTCCTCAAATATCCATCCCCATATCTGAGTATACGAGAAAGTCTAGTGGAGAGCACTCCCGATTGTTTTTATTAGGGATTATTTATGTGTCTAATGTTAAAAGTACTAATAAGGGCACTGCTTAAACATTTGCAATTTAAATTAGAAGAATCACACCAATTTTACAAAATAAAATCATTTCAGGTGGGGATTTCAATTCTGTCTTTGACGAGACAATAGAGAGACACCCCACCTCCCTCTGCTCCTTAGGGACAAGCTGACAGAGATGGGTGTAGATTCATACCTGGTGACATGGATCGTGGACTATCTTACAGACAGACCTCAGTATGTGCGTCTCGGGAACTGCAGGTCTGACATTGTGGTCAGGAGCGCCGCAGGGGACTGTGCTTTATCCGGTCCTGTTCAGCCATCGGACTTCCAATACAACTCGGAGTCCTGCCACGTGCAAAAGTTCACTGATGACACTGCTATTGTGGGCTGCATCAGGAGTGGGCAGGAGGAGGAGCATAGGAACCTCATCAAGGACTTTGTTAAATGGTGCGACTCAAACCACCTACACCTGAACACCAGCAAAACCAAGGAGCTGGTGGTGGATTTTAGGAGGACCAGGCCCCTCATGGACCGCGTGATCATCAGAGGTGACTGTGTGCTGAGGGAACAGACCTATAAATACCTGAGAGTGCAGCTTGATGATAAATTGGACTGGACTGCCAATACTGATGCTCTGTGCAAGAGAGGACAGAGCCGACTATACTTCCTTAGAAGGCTGGCGTCCTTCAACATCTGCAATAAGATGCTGCAGATGTTCTATCAGACGGTTGTGGTGAGTGCCCTCTTCTACGCAGTGCTGTGCTGGGGAGGCAGCATAAAGAAGAAGGACGCCTCACGCCTGGACAAACTGGTGAGGAAGGCAGGCTCTATTGTAGGCATGGAGCTGGACAGTCTGACATCTGTGGCAGAGCGACGGGTGCTGAGCAGACTCCTATCAATTACGGAGAATGCACTGCATCCACTGAACAGGATCATCTCCAGACTGAGGAGCAGCTTCAGCGACAGACAGCTGTCACCGTCTTGCTCCACTGACAGACCGAGGAGATCGTTCCTCCGCTACACTATGTGACTCTTCAATTCCACTTTGGGGGGGTTAGGGTTGGTCAATGTTAACATTACACAAAGTTATTGTCTGTTATACCTGCCTGGCACTCTCCACCTTGCACTTTTTAACTTGCACCGTGTTTTTATCACTCTTTAATTAATATTGTTTTTATCAGTATGCTGCTTCTGGAATATGTGAATTTCCCTTGGGGATTAATAAAGTATCTATCTATCTGTTATATAGTGCCTTTCATTCTATTTATTATATAGTACCTTGCACATCTATCTATCTATCTATCTATCTATCTATCTATCTATCTATCTATCTATCTATCTATCTATCTATCTATCTATCTATCTATCTATCTATCTATCTATCTATCTATCTATCTATCTTGCTATCTATCTATCTATCTATCTGTCTAATTGTTTGTTTGTCATCTAGTGTTATTTCTCAAGAAATATGCCTAGCACTTGGAGTCGGTGACCCACAGAGGACACTCCACCCTGGTCTCAGACACTTGACAGGGAGCACTGACAGTCATCTTAGACAGCCCAGAATTGATTATCACTTAATCTCTGATGTCACCATTAAAAAAGTTGAACTTTCAATGTCAACAAATCAGAAAGCGATGTACTGTATCTGGCTTTGGATTTAGAAGTTGGAATGCTAAATAATGTTAATAAAAGCTACTGGAAATGTAATAATAAACTCGTGGAGGACACGTATCTAAGGCAGAGCTCAGGAAGATCATTCTATTACAGTGGAGTCACTTGAACAAAACATTTTGTAAATATTGGGAATTAAAGTTTGAAATTAGACTGCTTGCTACTGTATACGAAGAGGGAAAGAAAAGATTCAAATTAAAAAGATGAAAGAAAAGGAAATTACTGAGGAAATGATTTCTCTATTTAATGAAAACAATATCGATGAAAATGATAAATGTAGATTATCGAAACTGCAGTTAGATGCATGAGGAACGGGGCCTTTACAAGATCAAGGAGCACATGGCTAGAGAAACTAATTCAAAATATTTTTATAATTCAGAAAATAAAAATGGTGAATTATTATCAATAGATAAACTAAAAACAGAGGGGATTGAAACTCAGAACCCTGAAGATATTTCAAAATATACTTCTGAATCTTACAGTCCACTTTATTCATGTAAAACTGGTTCTATTAATGAAATCTTTAAACATCACTGGAAAACAATATTCACGCATTGATGAGAAGTTCCAGTCAAGAAGTAAGGAGAGGATTTCAATTGAAGAGACCAAAAACAGTAATAAGAATCTTAAATGTACCAAATCTCCCAGGAATGAAAGCTTCACAAATGAATGTTATAAGGAATTTCAAGATCCACTCATTGATTCTCTTTTAGGAGTTTATAAAGAGGCAGTTGCCTTCTGTGAAGACTCAAGGCTTATTTACTCTTACACCAAAATCAAATAAAGATCTTTTAAGTCTAGAAAATTGGAGACCAATCACACTTTTGAATATCGATTATAAAGTTCTTGCTTGCAGACTGAAAAGGGAGCTTGACAAGATCGGGTTTGGATTTTACTATCTTGAAAAATAGCCTGTTGATTCTGAGAGAGGCCCTTTTATTTTCCACGTAATGGTTCAATTAAAGGTTACTACAGTCATCTCTCTATATATAAAATCCAACATCTGTCTGTCTGTCTGTTTTTCATGTGAGAACTACTTAATGGATTTAGATTGGGTTTCTTTCTATAATTTGTTTGAACATTCTGGTTGATTTTGCGACTTCTCTCATCGTGCCAAGTATCACCGTTCACTGGCAGGACCGATTTATTTGTGTGAATCCAAGAGAGAGAGAGAGAGAGACACTGCGGGCTGAGGGGGCGTGGCCTCAGGAGTGGGGAGATGGGCGGGGCCCTCCTCACTCACACGCCAGCCTGCATTCGAGTCGCTCTGCCTCCTGCCACCTCTCGCCACCTCGCCTCCGCTTAGCTAGCAGTACCTGTTTGTTCAGCAGACATTATCATCTCGAGATTGTTAAGGAGTAACGTTTGACGTTTTTGGGAGAGAGATCAGAGCTCCATGTGTTTTAGAGGGTAGCTGATGATTGGTAGAGATATTACAGGCCACATGCTCTTCTCCCCATGCGGGGGCGCTCTCCTGTCAGAGCTGAACACAATCAGATACAGTGCCAATGTCTATTGATTTTTAAAGTTTGTCCCATTTCACTACTATGTGGGTGCAGCCTCAGGGGACAGCTAGTAAGGATATAAAGTTCAAAACAAATCTAGATTTTTTAAAACACCTATGGGAAAAAAAATGTGTGAAGCGGATTATTAACAAAAACTGTTGAGCTATGAAGAATGTATCAGCAAGTAGAGCGGGACAATCTCACCTTATGAGTCTGGAATGACAAGAAAAGCTCTCCCCCCCACAAAACCTTATTCAGTTGGTGGGCTATCATGGAGTCTCCACTGCAGATGCCACAGATTTCACCTCATCCATTCTTTTAGATGGAATTGATATTCGAACACCCAAATGGAGTAAGAAACATATTAGGACTGTTATTTGCCAGTCATTTACTCCTACTGTAGTTCTGAGATGGAATGCTGTGTTTGAAAGTAGTGACTGGAATAACTTACCGTTAGTACCTGACAAATATTATATCACGGATAAGGCAGAAGAGATTTCTTTTAAATTGACACATATGATTTAACCTGTTAAAGTTTTTTTTTTTTATTGCACACAGATTTAAGATTGAAACTGATGACAAATGTGCATTTTGTGAGAAAGATCCAGAAACATTCTCTCGTCTTTGTAGGGAACATCAAGACTCTAAGGCAGGGGTGTTGAACTCCGGTCCTGGAGGGCCGCAGTGGCTGCAGGTTTTCATTCTAACCATCTTCTTAATTAGTGACCTGTTTTTGCTGCTAATTAACTTCTTTTGCCTTTGTTTTAATTAACTCAACTCAGACCCCTTAGTTCTTTCTTTTTCCTTAATTAGCAGCCAAACAATAATGAGACACAAAACGAGCTGCCATGTGACCAGCTAACCAGATTATCTGAACATAAAGAAAGGTGAGGGCGGAGTGGTGGCTCTGAGGGTAGGGATCTGCACTGGCAATTGGTTCGAATGCCAATATGGACTCTGCTCTGTTGGGCCCTTGAGCAAGGAAGGCCCTTAACCTGCAATTGCGAAGCACTTTGAGTAGTGAGAAAAGCGCTATATAAATGCAAATAATTATTATTATTATTACAGTAATGTTGATCTCTCAGGTCACCAAAACCTTTTGACAATGTTTTGAGAAAAAACAGGAAATCAACAGTTTTGGAAATGTCTGCTCTGGCAGAATGAGAGCAACAGCAAGCCATGGAATTGAAAAACGGACTTAATTAACAGCAGGAATTGCCTTCTCATTAAGGAACTGGCTGGAGTGAAATTGGTTGGAGTTTGAAGCCCCAGTTTAGCTGGTCATCTGTCGGCTCGTTTCATGTCTCATTTCTGTTTGGTTGTCATTAATGAAGAAAAAAAATCCATTCAGAGGACTCAATCCTTAAAAACAGGGAAATTAAAATGAAGGGAAAAGAAGTTAATTAGCAGTGAAAAACTGGTCAATTGTTAGAATGAAAACCTGCAGCCAGGCCCGGAGTTCGACACTCGTGCTCTAGGGTGTAATGGACGGATTTACAAAACTTGACGAATTACTCTGTTAATCTTGTATGAAACTTAAATGACAGTGATAGATTTCTGTGTTTCAAAAGGAATGATGTTAAGCCCAATTCTTGGATGAGATCATGGTCTAAAGGAAAACGACACTGTAACATTAACTTAACCATTACCTCCAGTCTGTAAATGGCTGCATGAACACCAAAGCTATGAGGGCACGGGATAGGGTGAATGCACTCATATTTAAAGTTGATATAACTATAATGTGGGCAGCACGGTAGCGCATTGAGTAGCGCTGCTGCCTCGCAGTTAGGTGACCCGGGTTCACTTCCTGGGTCCTCCCTGCATGGAGTTTGCATGTTCTCACCGTGTCTGCGTGGGTTTCCTCCCACAGTCCAAAAACATGCAGGTTAGGTGCATTTGCGATTCTAAATTGTCCCTTGTGAGTGTGTGTGCCCTGCAGTGGGCTGGCGCCCTGCCTGGGGTTTGTTTCCTGCCTTGCACTGTGTTGGCTGGGATTGGCTCCAGCAGACCCCGTGACCCTGTAGTTACGATATAGCGGGATGGATGGATGGATGGATAACTATAATGTGCCTCTTCATAAAATAAATGGTTCTTATGCCTATATTATATTCGTACTGCACTCCCGATGAATGGCATTTGTAAGAATGATGTACTGTAGCGTCGCGAAGAACTGAGCGGAGGACTGACAGCTGCTGGTATGATTGACAGGAAAAGGGGCGGCGCCCTGAACGGAGGGGCGGAGAGATTTTTATTTATTTTTCCGGATGGCTCGCCAGAGAGGGCTGAGTGGGATGTGAAGGTGCTGATGCCTGTGAAGTCAGCGGTTTTGTTGTTCTTGTCATTTTTGGGGGGTTTATTAAAGGTGATTCTCACGGCCAGCTGTAAATAGTTCAAGGTTAAAAGTCGGTCATTTTTGCTTTTACAATCGTGTATTTTTTTTTTTTTTACTGTTCCAGTAAACTGTTCTGCAATCTCTACTTCGTCCATCTGCGTTTCTTCCTTTTCGAACCTGACATGTTGAGGTCACTACACTACTTTAGTTAAAAAAGGTTAATAACAACTGGACTACAAGGGGGTTGGGAATAATAATAATCTGTTTGAACGAATTAATACGGAAATAAGAATCAGGAAAAAAAATATCTGTCATACAGTGTCTTTCATATCTATCTATCGAAGATAGAACAAGGCTGTAACATAGCAAAATGTGAAAACTGAAGGAGTTTGAAGCCTGTCTAAAGGCGCTATAATTCTCATTTCATAATACGTAAAAGCTTTGACTGAATTGTCTAATGAAGTATTAAAATTCTCAAGCGAAACTTTTCGCCAACAACGGACCCTGATGGAGAGCAGTTTGCTGTGGAACTTTGCTGATAAATGACAGCGTACGCGAAATGCGGGATCGATCCTTAAAAGTAGACACTTATTCACTGCGCAGAACAAGACTTACGTAGCTTTATTGCTCTCCCGTTAATCTTAGTTTTACTTTTACGATTAACTTACCTCAGGCAGCAGCAGGAGACGTGAGCTGATGTGACGGCCTCACTCCGTTATGAGACACACACCGCGACTCTCCCAGCATTTCACTCATTTGTACTCAGCATCTGCTTTTACCCTCAGAAGCGGCTAACGGACAAGTACAAGGGAAAAATACACAAAACGTACACGTTTAAATATCCTTTGTCAAGGTGATTTTGAAACCACTCCATAACTGGAGTCGCACAGAATGGTACGTTTCATAGCAGTAAACTCCAGTTCCCAGCAAACCATGGGCTTCCTACGTCAGCGGACTGCCACCACCTGCTGCGCGTGGCATTGTGGGAAGTAGCCTGATTTGATGCTGGAGTTAAACGGATGCTGAGTTTGCAAGAAGTTATTATTATTATTATTATTATTATTATTATTATTATTATTATTATTATTGTTATTACACCATTTTATTACACAATTTTATGCAACTTGTCGTCTCTGTTTGTCTGGGTCAATTTTTGCTGTCATTTTCTTTACCCACTTTAATCGAACCGATTTCTTTCAAACTTTTCATGCATGCTGATCTCCAGTGACAATGCAATAGTTCATTAGTTTTGACCCGGGATCTGTATGTTAATTCCCGGTACGTCAAATTAAAATTTCTCATTTACTTATATCATACTTTTAGCGATTACGCACATATATAGTGTTTTTAGCCAACCCACATATATATGAAAAATGAGCGGTGCCGGTCAAGTGATTAGCGTGTTGGATTTTCGATCAAACAAATTAATTAAAAGAAAAAAAAATAATTTTGATTAATTGATATTGAAGTTTTGTCAAATTACTTCAATATGATAATAGTTAAGTAGCTTTTGGTCAAGTGGCCAGCGTGTTGGACGTTGAATCAAATGTTTGTTTTTTTTCATTTTTCCAATATGTCATCATTTATGTACAAATTTGGCGAAATACTATTTTGTGTGATTTGGCGAAATTGATTCAGTGTTCGGCTTTTCTAAAAAAGATTGGCGATTCGAATCTTCAATAGACAAAAGCTCATTTACAGTACCTCACACGTTTCTGAAATGAGATATAAACCTGAATGAATGCTATACGTTTCACTTTAAGATCGTAGGTTCGATTCCACTCTGTTGCTAATGTCATTTATGTCACCCAAGTCAAGGTTTTTGTAACGTGCCGAGGACTGTGTGGCATTAGAGAGAGAGAGAGAGAGAGAGAGAGAGAGAGAGAGACGGTGTGAGCATGCGCTGAATGTACGCGTTGTCGCAAACACCACACGCCGATCCACCTGGATTGGGACCGGAGAGCAGCGGAGGGACATCTCAACACCACACCGGAACATTTTGAACAAATGTCAATCTTTATGTATATGAATGACATGTTAACAATTTGTACAAAATGCATTTCCCGTAAACGTGTACCAGGAGTCTAAGCCTGCACTCGCTGAAGGCCGCCATACAAAAATAATCTGAGCTGAATTGAATTTATTAACTCTTTGATTGAAACTGTGGACATAACTGCTTTTCTTCTGGGCAGTGCCCCCCCCCCCCCCCCAGATGATGTCACACACATGCGCATGGGGAGCAATTTACAGGCTTAGTTTGGTGCCAATTTTACCCCAGGCAACCTGAGGGCATTAAGCAGTTAACGGTATCTCTTCTTTTTTCCCTGACGTGATACCATCTATGACGTCACAGCAACCCAGCTGTGTCCTCCTCTTCCAACCAGGAAACATCCTAACTGGAGACCCCATCATCTTAATTGGGGCAGACTCAATCGTCAAAATGCGGCTAGTCTCAGTTGCGCCCTTTCAATATACAGGGTTTGCCTATGGGTGCCCGAGACCCTTTATGAGCCTCATTGTGTTCTGTTTACGATGGTGACACTACCTGTGACTCTGAGCAGAGTGGAAGGGTCTTTTTGTTGTTGTGGTTTTTTTTTACTTACCTGAGTGGCCTCTTCTTGTACAGTAGGACTCCGATCACAATGATCACCGCCACCAAGAGCAAGGGCACCACGATGGCAGCGGCTGGGCTGCTTGAGTGACCTGTTGGGATGACAATGGCATGAGAGACATTAGCCCGAACCAAGTAGCAGTGATTAGCCATGGGGGAGAAAAAAACATCTTTTACTCTTGAGAGTTCAGAATGGTACTTTAGACAACTGGATGTGTCTCGAATGTGTCTTGTGGACCACCAGGGGGCGTACGGCTCCTACAGTTCTGACACAGACAGAAACAGAGTCCAAGTTCAACACAGCACACGTTTATTCTTCAGTGAAGAAGCGTTTTCTGTTGCCTCCTACTTCACAGCACGGTACCATACATAGCACCAAATATGCAATACGCAGGCTTTTCTTCCTCTCTGAATTCTTCACTCTTCCTCCTCCTCCTCCTGACTCTGGCTCCAGGAGTAGTGGCTGCTGGCTCCTTTTATATGGCACCCAGAGATGCTCCAGGATCTACTTCTGAGTGTGGCAGAAGTGCTGCCAACCAAGGGCTCAGCAGTTATCCAAGCGCCCCCTGGTAAGTGGCCACGGGCACCAGCAGGGTTGAACTTCCATACTCCAAACCCCGTGGCACTGCTGCACACCAGGGGTAAGGGGGAGCTGCCCTCTAGTGATCCAGAGGAGGTAACGGATGTGCCCTCTCCCCCGGACTTTCTATTATTGGGGCATCCCAGCCGGGCAAGAGATGCCTGTCAGTAGTTTTCTCTTTTATGTTTCTTGTTCTGAGAGTTGTCTCATCTAAAAGTGTAGAGAATTTTGATCAAGGATTAATCAATACGCTTCATTATCAGTTTTAGTGCTCTTAGCTATGAAAAGTCAAGGCCTAAAAGAGCTTTAAAAAGGACACCATTCATTTAGGGCCTTCCTGCCTTTTCACTTGCTTTGTTTTGAACTTCTGTGAGTCGAAGTCGTCGTGTTCTCTGAAGAAGCAAGCAGGCATTTTGTTTTGGGAAAGCAGGTGTGGAGCTTCTCAATGACAGGGTACTGGGCAGGCTCTCCGGCTAGCGCATAAAACATCCATCCTCTTCGTCCCTTGTGGGACATAAGGCTTCAATGAGCTCCCTGCATTGCCTGCGGTCCTTTGCAGCATGTTGTGCTTCTCCCCATGACAGGTTCATCTTTTGAAGCTCTTGTACCATCGTTCTACGCCAGGTGTTTTGGGGTCTTCCAGTTTTTCTTTTTCCAGGTGGTGTCCATCTTAAGGCAACTCTTGGGATGCGGTTTTGCTCCATCCTTAACACATGTCCAAGCCATCTTAAGCGTCTTAGCTTTCTCTTTGGAGATTATGATGGCTACTCCATGTGTATGGGCGCTTCATGGCCTGAGTGGAGAATGATGGATCCATCTTGTAGAGCTTGGCGTTTGGAGCCCTTCCAGTGACTTTCACTAATCCCCAGGATGTCCAGGTGGTATCTCTTCATTTCATTGAGGACTTGTGATGTCTTGGAGGTCTCGAACATGGTTCGGACATTCCTTGCTCCCAGGCGGATCTTGGTCTTTGGCCCAAGCAGTCCCCCCATTGCACCACAGACTTCCTTTCGGCTTTCATCAGGGGTGGTCATACTGCCATAGTGGCAGAGAACTGTTATGGACCTGTTGTTGATGGATTTGCTCATTGTAGTTTCTGTAATGGTAACTATTTTACAAGGTGGTGTTGTTAGCTCCACGCCCAACTACCAACCTGGAGGACCAGTGTGCTGTCTTTCGTCTGGCTACTCGCCTAAGGCCAGTCTGGTAAGGATGGACCTACTAGGAGCCAAGGCTCCTCCCAGCATAGCTCTTAGGGTCTTTGAAGCACGCAAGCCTCTCCACCACGACAAGGTTACAGCACAAGGAGAAGGGCGCATAAAACATACAGGCACTCAAATGGCATTTAGAAGTATTAGTGCCAGTCCAGTCAGTCATTTGGAGGGGCGCCTGTGCACTTTGGGCCTTTTATTGTATCACCAGTAAACCCGCAATTCTCTAAAGAATCGCAAATCCAAGAATGGCAATTACTTTCTGTTCCCTCCAATCTTTGTAGGGATGTAAGATCATGGAGGGTGGGAGCGTCCTGGGAAAGTTTTCATTTAATGAAAGAAATATATTTGTAGTAAAGCTGTTTCTCTTTGGAGTCGTGACTCGTTTGGTTCTGGTGTTTCAGAAGCGCGTTGTAGGTGCCTGCGTTCATTGTTTTTATCCATGCAGTCTCGTTTTTGTTTTTCTGTGGGTGTGTTGTTAGCCAGACGTCGTTTGCTGTTAGGAATCCTAATTGAACCCCTGACCGCAGGCACTGTGGAGTAGCTGACTGCTGGCACTGTCAGTAGTCACCACCACCTCAAGTTTAAATACATACACATATATAGATAGACGCCGCATTCACTGTGTTTCCCAGTAGACACGATACGTCAGCCATATTGCGAGTGGCAAAAGTGCCATTTAAACTAATACAGGTAGACGTGGACGATGAAAAAACAATAACATTTAAAACAGTATCGTTTACATACAACAGATTGTGGCGAATCGTTTAAATGCAATTATTAATATCCATTTATACACTAATAATGGTAATTATTAAATAATTATTATTATTATTAACCATTCCTCCCATATAAGTAAGATTTCGGGGACTGCCTTCACACTCCTCTCGCTCACTCAGATCTTGTAATATGAGAGTATTCAGTCTGGCACTATGGTGCAGCCTTAGTTTGTGGAAGACAGATACGACAAGACGTGAGCATAAAATGATGGTCGTCAATTTCAAACTGTGTTTCCTCGATGAGCTCCTTGAGAAAGAACATCATCAAGTTTGAAACATATTAACAGCTAACAACAATCTACATAGTGACTAAATACGTTTAGCCAAAACGCTGTTCAGAGGCTCACTTGAGCACATAAATGCATAGCTTTGCTAGCTTAGCCTGGCTTAGCTAAAGTAAAGATTATAAAACGGGATTTCCTAACAGCCAGATATAACCAAAACAATTGTTCAGCCTTACCTATGAAATGTAATCCCCCGGGATCTGGTTTGGAGCGTCCAGCGGTTTGTACAATCCCAAGCAGCACATTATTCATTACTTCACTCCGCAGCAGTGCCACTCACAATATGGCGGCGACGTTGACGTACGATTCTGCTAGTCATGAGGCGTCTTGTTATTCTATGTCAATGTTTAAATATGTCACCATGGCAACTTGTTGGCGTACACGCTTTACGTCAAGTTTAGTTTACAGGTTGTGTTGTGTTGTTTGGGCGCCACTTACTGACTTTGGGAAGCCGCTGGGTTTGACTGTTGGGCGCTGTGCGAGTGCGCGTGCGCGTTTGGCACGGGTTGTGTGTGGCGTCCGTGTATATATACAACCTTCGTAAATATTACTAAACGAAGGTTTTATATGTGGTGGTGTGTGCGTTCGGGCGGTGGTTGTATTGTGACCTGAAGTTTAGTTTACAGGTTGTGTTGTGTTGTTTGGGCGCTACCTACTGAGTCTGGGAAGCCGCTGGGTTTGACTCTGGGGCGCTGAGTGGCAGTGCGCGTGCGCTTCAATGTGTCTGTCATCCTGCATCCGTGCATATATACAACTGTCGTTTAGTAATATAGATAAGTGTTTATTTATTTATTTTTTATATGAATCAATGTTGGGCGGCACGGTGGCGCAGTGGGTAGCGCTGCTGCCTTGCAGTAAGGAGACCCATCTGGGTTCACTTCTCAGGTCCTTTCTCCATGGAGTTTGCATGTTCTCCCCGTGTCTGCGTGGCTTTCCTCCCACAGTCCAAAGACATGCAGGTTAGGTGCATCGGCGATCCTAACTTGTCCCTGGTGTGTGTGTGTGTGCCCTGCTGTGGGTTGGCACCCTGCCCGGGATTTGTTCCTGCCTTGCGCCCTGTGCTGGCTGGGATTGGCTCCAGCACACCCCCTTGACCCTGTGTTAGGTTATAGTGGGTTGGATAATGACTGACTGACTGACTGACTGACTGACTGACTGACTGACTGAATCCATCTTTAGTAAGCCAACATGTATTTTTCTCTTTAAAGAAAATGAAATTTAAAAAGTCCCCACTTTCAGAAGAGTCCCTGAACGCACAGCAGTGTGACGTCACTTGATGTTTCTCCTGCTGTTCTTGTGCAGCTTTTTGGATTTCCCCTTTGGCTTTGGTTTCTGCTGCTTTATTAATCTTGTATTTGTATTCCCAGAGGTTTTAAATAGTTGACAGAAATTCAAAAGGAATCCTTTTGTTTTTTGTGTCTCCTTTATGTCGTTTGTCTGACTCTTCCTGTTTGTTGTAGTTTTCTTTATTTGATTTAATAAGTCAAGTGGCTCTTTTTTTTAGATTCTGCAGGGCATTTTGCAGGGGTGGAATTCACAACATTATCAAATCTGGAGGACCAGAGTTCATATTGGTGGCCTGGGGCACAAGGATGTGCCAGTCCATCGCCTGGCACTTGGGTTCACTTGTACAGTGCCCAGTTTTAGAGTCTCCAACCAACATGGCACAAAATGGAGAGAATGTGAAAGTCCGTGGAACTAGGATTTGAACCCCGGACTGTGCTGGCGTGCTGTGTGATGCCAGTGCTAATTAACCCTTTCATGTAAAGCCCGTCTCTTTGTGCTTTTGCACAGAAAACTCCACTTGATGTTATTGTGGAGGGGTTACGGTGAGTAGGACTGGCGAGCCTTGTGGGGCTGAATGGCCTCTTCTCATCTCGATTGTCCCCATGTTACGTGTGTCCGGTGAGAATGGCTATCGGCTCAGATGCTGACACCTCATGCCCTTCCAAGACCCCCGAGAGTGCAGAGGAGAGGCGCTATACTGTAGTGCTGCTCCTGATCTTGCACTCTCGGTTGTGGAGCCCAGCCAGGTGCTCTTTAATGGGTTTTCAGGGTTCTCGACATGTCAGGTGGGACTCTGCTCTACCAGCCAATGAAGTTCTGCAGCTTGTCAAGCTCGGTTCAAAGAGTTGCACGAGGTTTCTGAGGACGAAGAACTTTATTGCTAAGCAGGCAGGAACAGTCTCGAGGCTTTACTCAAAACAGGAGTTTTTCTTCACAGGTTTTCAAGCAGCGACGCGACCCGTCAGCCTCCCTCAGCTCCCTTCTTCAGATTGAAAGAACTCAAAGCTTTCTTCATTGAGCAGGTTCAGCGGCTCAGAAGTGGCGACTGGGGCAGACGCAGTCTGGAGAAGAGACGATGGGACAGAGAGATCAAGCAGACAGGTCAGCGCCCGCCTGTAAATGTTGTAAACATCGTGTGATGTGCGCATTACTCGGTAAGCCTGCAAACCCACAGCTGATCCTGCAGATGGCCAGTTAAGACTCTGCTTGTTTCCCATCGACATGCCGTCTACGAAGGAGGTTTTCGAAGGGCCGTTGTGTTACTTGCCATTGGTGTACTGTTTAACCGTGTGGCCGCCGCCAGCTGTCGGGAGGTAAACATCACAGAGCAGCCTCAGAGCTGCTCTTTGTCCAACTGCCATCGGAGGGGCCGAATTGGTGGATTTATTGGTCACAATATGCATGAGGTTGATTAGCATGCTCCATATATGGATGTTTCAGGGCGGGGTTGGAGGCGTGGTCACGTATGCACATTTACAAGATGATTGTGATTTATGAATTGTGTAGAAATGTGCATACGCCAGGTTTTATCAATCAGATCCCACGTTTTCACGCTCGAATCCATGCAAAGTTTTATAAATGAGGCCCCCGGACTGACGGTCAGCAGACGATAACCTGACGGATGCCATTCCCATGGTACTCACCTGATGCCATTGGTAGTTGGAGCTCTCGCTCTCCATGCTTGTTCGAAGCATAACAGGAAACCACAACTGGGGTCTCAGCCTTGGCAGTCAGGAGTGTAGTCACCACGTGGTCCTTTATGGTCTGAGAGATGTTAAATGTTCTTGTGTCCAACGTCCCGTTCACAGCCCATCTGACTAAAGATGGTGGGTTTGAGCTGGCCACACAAAAGCAGTTGATCTTATCCGCTTTCAGGCGGCAACTGGATTCGAGGCTGATGTCCGGCATATCTGTGGAAGTACAGACAAGATGACACTGGCAGAATGAGACCACCATTGAAATTAGTGGGCAGGATGCACAATAAACGTGGTTACCCACCCAGTATTTCATAGATGCCATCTATGATGGGGTGAGGGCAAAGGGACTGAATCGTCCAATCTTGGAACAAACTGAATTAAACTGTAAACCTACAAGAGGGGGGGGCACATGGCAACAGAGTCCCCCATATCATGCCTTGAATGCCCAGTTACTGGATTAACCATCACTAGTTACTTGCCATTGTGCAAGTCGATCTCCTGCCCAACACCCAAGGACCGCCATCTTGATTGCACACTGTGTCCATAAATGACACCTCGCAGACAAAAAAGATCAAAGAGAAAAGGAGTTTGTCACTCACATTCCACTTCCAGTGCGAGGGGCTCGGATTCCTTGCTGCCCAACATGTTGTGCGCCCTGCAGATGTAGACGGTGTCCCGCCGGACACCCGAGACAGTCAGGACCTCAGACGTATTGCTCAATTCGACCTCAGAGTGTGGCTGGGCTTCATACCACTGGAACTGAACGGGCTTTGGACTCCCATCACTCTGACACTTGAGCTCCACCGTGCTGCCCTCCGTAATGGACATGGCATTTGCGGTGACTTTCACATCCTTTGGTGCAACTGAATCGGAGGGAAACAAAATGACACGGAGTACAATCCTTCTGTTAGCTTTCTATCCATTTTCAAACCCACTTATGGGGAAGCTGGAGCCGATCCCAGTAAGCCTCGACCACTAGACAGGGCTCCATCCCATGACAAGGTGACCCCACACACACACACTTACCAATTTAACAATTCCAAGTCCTCTAACCTGCATGTATTTGGACCGCTGGAGGACAGCGGAGCACCCAGCTGTGAATGACACTTGGGTAGCAACACCAGTTCTTACCACTAGGTGGTGCTACATGCAAAAGCAGATTTCTAATAATAATAATAATAATACATTTTATTTATATAGCGCCTTTCCCATGCTCAAGGCACTTACAGAATATAATAAAGAACGGCAGAATATACAGTATATAGCATTGTACAAACCAGATAAATAAATAAAGAAGATTAAGACAGTAAATTCTGAAAAAAACAGACAACATAATTGATGGTCTAGCACACACACACAGGTTACATTAGCATCTTGACAGAGATGTAAACTGAGAGAAGGGTAATAAAGTCAAATAGAGCTAAAAGCCAAACTGAACAGATGAGTTTGGAGTTGTTTTTTAAAAGAATTCATGGAGTCAGCTGACCTGATTAATTTCGGTAGGTCATTCCAGAGTCTGGGCGCTATACAGCTGAAGGCCCTGCTGTCACCCATGGAGTGTAGATTAGTGAGGGGCACAACAAGATTACCAGAATCAGAGGACCTTAGTGGGCGGGCAGGCACATAGTGATGGAGGAGGTCACTGATGTAGTTTGGTGTGAGGTTATTTAAAGCTTTGTAGGTTATTAGTAGGATTTTATATTCGATTCTGTAGGACACAGGGAGCCAGTGAAGACGGAGCAGGATGGGTGTGATGTGCTCGCTGCTGCTGGTTCGAGTAAGGACTCTTGCAGCTGAGTTTTGAATAAGCTGGAGCTGTGATAGAAGATTAGAAGGGGCACCTGCCAGTAGGGAATTACAATAATCGATGCGGGATGTGATAAAAGCATGGACAAGTTTCTCAGCATTAGAGAAGGAGAGGAAGGAGCGAACACGGGATATGTTACGGAGGTGAAAGTAAGAAAGTTTCTTAATGTGATTTATGTGGGTGGAATAAGTGAGGGAGGAATCAAAAATGACACCAAGATTTTTTACAGTAGAGGCAGGTCTGATGAGATCACTGCCAAGATGGACTGGGAAGGAGCTCATTTTATTAAGTTGCATTTTAGTCCCAATTTGCAGGAGTTCAGTTTTATTGCAATTTAATTTTAAGGAGTTCTGCTCCATCCAGGTTTTAATTTCACTAAGGCAGGTTGTGAGCTGAGAAAGCTCTGATGAAGTTCCACTTTTAACATTGAAGTAGAGTTGAGTATCATCTGCATAAAAATGATAACCCAATCCATAACTACGGATAATATGGCCAAGGGGAAGCATATAAATACAGAAAAGCAGAGGACCAAGGACAGAGCCCTGAGGGACTCCTTGTGTGACTGGCACGGAGTTGGATCTGCTGTTGCCAAGACTAACAAACTCTTGCCTATCACTCAGATAGGACTTGAACCACTGGAGGGCAGTGCCAGAGATACCCAGCATGTTCTCCATTCTGGACAGTAGAATGTCATGTCTGACCTGAGTGTCAAATGCTGCACTGAGGTCTAACAGAATTAATATGCTAGTTTGTCCAGAGTCTGCTGCCATAAGCAAATCATTGGTTACCCGTAGCAGAGCAGTTTCACAGCTGTGCCGCGCCCTGAATCCAGACTGAAAGGGTTCCATCAAATTCTATAGGGGTCTAAACTATTTAGAGTAAAACAATGAAGAATGATCAAATAATATAGCAGGAGTCTGTGAATTTAACAAGATTCATGACCAACAGGGGGCAGCACTTGCAAAAACAGGCATTTTCAGGACCCGGAACTGTTTAAAATAAATATTCCCATTAATATAATTTCAGAGTTACAAAGTTAGCAGAGATCAAGATGGAGTTTCCCTGCAGTAGGTTTGCACTTGTCAGAGATTCCGATAGGGGGCACCCTGTTTGGGGTTCACCAACCTCGTTCTGTGGTTGATGCAGCATCAGGCGCTCTGCTTAGATGGCACCAGGACTTCTACATGGCATCCAGGGGGTCAGGAGGTGGACGTAATTCTCATGGGGCATCTGGAAGTACCCATGGCCGTGGGCTTGAAGGTAAGAACTTTTCACCTTTTGAATTGTTTTTACCCCTATGCACTAGAGGGCGCTCTGCTTAGATGGCTCCAAGGTTTCTACGTGGCACCCAGAAGGCTGAAGTAATTCACAGGGGACATCTGGAAGTACCCATGACTGAGACTTTAAGGTAAAAGGTGAAAAGGTCTTAAATTATTTTTACCCCTATGCTCTGCTTAGATGGCACCAGGGCTTCTACAAGGCACCCAGAAGGCAGATGTAACTCTAATGGGACATTTGGAAGTACTCATAGCTGGGGGTTGAAGGTAAGAGCTTTTCACCTTTTGAATTGTTTTTATTCCCCCCACTAGAGGGGGCTCTGCTTAGATGGCACTAGGTGTCTACATGGCACCCAGAGGGCAGAAGTAATTCACAGGGGACATCTGGAAGTACCCATGACTGAGACTTTAAGGTAAAAGGTGAAAAGCTCTTAAATTATTTTTACCCCTATGCACTAGAGAGTGCTCTGCTTAGATGGCACCAGGGCTTGTACGTGGCACCCAGAAGGCTGAAGTAACTCTATTGGGACATCTGGAAGTACCCATGGCTGAGACTTGAAGGTAAAAGGTGAAAAGTTCTTAAATTATTTTTACCCCTATGCACTAGAGGGCACTCTGCTTAGATGGCTCCAAGGTTTCTACGTGGCACCCAGAAGGCTGAAGTAATTCACAGGGGACATCTGGAAGTACCCATGACTGAGACTTTAAGGTAAAAGGTGAAAAGCTCTTAAATTATTTTAAACCCTATGCACTAGAGGGTACTCTGCTTAGATGGCACCAGGGCTTCTGCATGGGCTCCTGCAGGCTGATTTAATTCTAATGGGTCATCTGGAAGTACCCATGGCTGAGACTTGAAGGTAAAAGGTGAAAAGTTCTTAAATTATTTTTACCCCTATGCACTAGAGGGCGCTCTGCTTAGATGGCACCAGGGCTTCTACAAGGCACCCAGAAGGCAGATGTAACTCTAATGGGACATTTGGAAGTACTCATGGCTGGGGGTTGAAGGTAAGAGCTTTTCACCTTTTGAATTGTTTTTATTCCCCCCACTAGAGGGGGCTCTGCTTAGATGGCACTAGGGGTCTACATGGCACCCAGAGGGCAGAAGTAATTCACAGGGGACATCTGGAAGTACTCACCGCTGAGGCTTGAAGGTAAAAGGTGAAAAGCTCTAAAGTTATTATGTATCCCCTCCACTAGAGGGAGCTCTTGGCAGACGGCTTCAGGGCTTCTACGTGTCATCTGGACACCACAAGTTCCTGCCATTGGACACTTGGAGGTGGCTCATGGCTGTGGCTTTATGTAAGGCCCCTTTAGTTTCTAATTCAATGTTTTTTCCCACTTTCGTGTCTATTCTTAGCCCCCCCAACTCTCCACGCGTCATTCACTTTATTACAGTACAATGACTCAGTGTGCCTTTCTAAATTTAGCCCGGTTTCTTAGTTCCGGTTCAGTGGCACATCTGCTGTATACAAGGGGGTGACATTTAACAAAAGGCTGACCTGCAAAACACCCGGAAAGGAGAAAGCCATTTTGTTTTAAGGGTGCAGGAAGAGCAGGCAAAGATATCTAAGGAGCCCACCTTCCAATGGGTGGGCATGGCCGATTTGTCTAAAAATGTAGAGGAAACTCTGTCAAGGAGTATTGGGGCACACAAATGCGCTCCTTCTGAAATTGAAATGTCCCTCCGAATGGAAAGCTGATGTGGCAGTGGGCACCGCGCCAGCACCTGAATGCTCCTGCCCAACTTGTTGGAGTGACAGACACCTAACAACCGGATAGGACACACGGACACACAGACGCTTATTCTTTAGGTGGACTGGCAGCCAGAAGTGTAATTGGCACCACCAGGGGGAGCTCTAGGAGTTTGGCCAGGCTAATCCCAGCCCCAGGGGTGATTGACCTGGAACTGCTTCAGGACTGCAGGGGTTCAAAGGACCATCAGGCTTTAGTGCAGTGGTTGCCAAGGCTCATGTGGCACGAGGAAGAGCGGGGAATGTGGGCACAGTGGGGACACCTCTTTTTATTTTATTGCCATCCCTGTGTAATTCCTGTCCCGTGTGGTGGTGTGTTTAAGGAGGCCTTTTCTTTTTTGGTTGTTACCTGAGCCTCCTTAATTGTTTTCTGGGTTTGATTTCTGCTCCATTGCTCCCCCTATGGCCATCACGATATAATGTCATTAGGACCTGCACACATTTTTAATGGGCACATTCATTTATGGGGGGCAGTCGGTGTCAGTTGAACCCCATTTGGAGCACTGGATGGGGTGGACGGACATCCACTTATTGTCCATAGCAGTGGGTATCGTTAGACATTGGGTCCCCCTCAGTGTCCAGTGTGCATGCCACTTTGTGTATACACTGTGGGCTTTAAGGTGTGTGTCCAATTTTACCTTCATAAACGGTGCCCAGCAGGTAACAGCGCCCACTCAATATAATCAGAGTTCTACAACTGTCCCCCCTTGGTGTCCGAAGTGCACGCCCATTAACTCTCATAACAGGTGCCCCGCAGATGAAGGCACTGTGTTGCATAATGAATTGACCAGCTCAGTGGGCAAAGCAAATGCCATCACGTTCACACAGGAAAGAGCTCTTCAAGTTATGCCACTCTTTCAGCCAGTAGCAATTTAGCAGTGCCAGTCTTTGAGATTCAGAAGGAAAATCCACACAAACCTGAGGAGAACATGCAAATGTCACATGAGAGGAAACCAGAGAAGAATTTCAATTGGGGTCTCTGGAGCTGAGAGACAGCAGGGCTAAGTCTGATGCCAACATATCCTTCAAAAGAGTGCAGTTGGCACTTTATTGAGTGTTTAATGGAGTCTTTTCTACTCACAGTTTACTTTCAGGGTCACTGAGCTCACCGCCATTCTGCCTCCTTCGTGTTGGACCGTACACGAGAGTTTCTTTCCATCATCGATGTGTGAAGCTGTCCAGGAGAAAGCAGATTTCATTTTCCAGTTGCCGACCGCATCCTTAGCAAAGTGGTCAACAGTCACGACCCCGTCATCCCGGCTCCAGGTGAGCACTGGCGGGGAATCAGGGCAGGCATGGACAACTTCACAATGGACAGTCGCCAGCCGGCCCTCAGCCAGCTCAGTGGGTTGAAACATCTGAGGAGCGGGTACCTGACCTGAAATGAAACGAGTCCATGTCGTCAGACCAGCGAACACAACGGGCAAGAGAACAGGAAGGGCAACTTAAACATGAGAGACGGTGAGATAACGACACAGGCTATAATCAAGAGACACGTGAAAGGCACTATATAATACAAAGACAGATGTTAAAGGACAATAAAGGGCACCACATACAGTTTTGATGAATCTGACATCCATCAAGGGTGCAGATCATGAGGGGGGAAAACAGAGCTACACGGGTTAGTTACTGAACACTCGGTTAGTGCACTAATAAGCTTGGCAGAGGGCGCAAAATAACCTCGCACTGGCACTGAGTGTGGCATCGCAGTTATGGCATTGGAGTTCGTCCTTGAAAGGGTGGGTTCAAATCCCACTACTGACACCAGCATGCGGCAAAAGAGCAAGTCACGTCACCTGCCTGAGCCCCAACTGGAAAAATAAGTGGAGCCAAATGTACCTGTGATGTTGTAATAAAGGCATCAGCCAAATAATGCAACCGTTTGATTAGAAATTTACAGAATTCAGTAATAGACAGGCAAGTAAGTGCTATAGTGGAGGGACAGATAGAAGACATGATGGGCGCCATATCCAGTAGACTGGCTTTATTTGAAACACTTAGATAGATAGATAGATAGATAGATAGATAGATAGATAGATAGATAGATAGATAGATAGATAGATAGATAGATAGATAGATAGATAGATAGATAGATAGACTGCAGTGGGTTGGCACCCTGCCTGGGTTTGGTTCCTGCCTTGTGCCCTGTGTTGGCTGGGATTGGCTCCAGCAGACCCCCATGACCCTGTGTTCAGATTCAGCGGGTTGGAAAATGGATAGATAGATAGATAGATAGATAGATAGATAGATAGATAGATAGATAGATAGATAGATAGATAGATAGATAGAAGAGGTATTACAATAGGTATTACAAGTCTGATTGATAAGCAGATAATGGAGGGCACTATATTGAAGAGAGACATGCATCATTTTTTCACAATATAATACACAGACATGAAAGGTGTGATATTCAATGGATGAATTTTATCTAAAATCTTACAGCATAACAGAGATAATAATAATAATAATTCATTACATTTATATAGCGCTTTTCTCACTACTCAAAGCGCTCTCCACACAGGGAGGACCCGGGAAACGAACCCACAATCTCCTTACTGCAAAGCACCAGCTAAGAAAGTGCTACATGAGACAGATAGATATGAAAGGCATTATAAGTCTGACTGATGAAAGAATAAAGGCGCTATATTCAATAGACTCATAACATTATTTTCTTTTTTTTTAGAAATGCACGATATAAGACATACGAAGATGCTATAATAGGTAGACATGAAAGGTGGTATTAATCCGATGGATTATGACGATAGGCACTATATGTAATAAATATATATGGATTAATGCTCTTTGAAACTCTAAAATGCAGATAAGATGGTGCTATATGAGACAGATTTTAAAACACTACATCGCATGGATGAAAGGAAAGTGACAGGCGCTATATTCAGTGGACTGATGTATTAAAAAAAAACTACAACTTAGATATCAAAGACGCTATGAGTTTGATGGATGGATAAATAGTGAAATAAAAACATCCTCTTAGTTAGAAACGCACAGAATAACAGACAGACATGAATGGCAGTATTCAGCTGATCGATGAAAGGCGCTATATTCAATAGGTGAATTTTTATCTGAAACCCTATAATATAGATGAAAAGGTGCTTTATGAGACAAAAGATACAGTGCATCCAGAAAGTATTCACAGCACATCACTTTGTCCACATTTTGTTATGTTACAGCCTTATTCCAAAATGGATTAAATTTATTTTTTCCCTCAGAATTCTGCACACAACACCCCATAATGGCAACGTGAAAAAAGTTTACTTGAGGTTTTTGCAAATTTATTAAAAATAAAAACATTGAGAAATCCCATGTCCATAATTATTCACAGCCTTTGCTCAATACTTTGTTGATGCCCCTTTGGCAGCAATTCCAGCCTCAAGTCTTGTTGAATATGATGCCACAAGCTTGGCACACCTATCCTTGGCCAGTTTCACCCATTCCTCTTTGCAGCACCTCTCAAGCTCCATCAGGTTGGATGGGAAGCGTCGGTGCACAGCCATTTTAAGATCTCTCCAGAGATGTTCAATCAGATTCAAGTCTGGGCTCTGGCTGGGCCACTCAAGGACATTCACAGAGTTGTCCTGAAGCCACTTCTTTGATATCCTGGCTGTGTGCTTAGGGTTGTTGTCCTGCTGAAAGATGAACCGTCGCCCCAGTCTGAGGTCAAGAGCGCTCTGGAGCAGGTTTTCATCCAGGATGTCTCTGTACATTGCTGCAGTCATCTTTCCCTTTATCCTGACGAGTCTCCCAGTCCCTGCCGCTGACAAACATCCTCACAGCATGATGCTGCCACCACCATACTTCACTGTAGGGATGGTATTGGCCTGGTGATGAGCGGTGCCTGGTTTCCTCCAAACGTGACTCCTGGCATTCACACCAAAGAGTTCAATCTTTGTCTCATCAGACCAGAGAATTTTCTTTCTCATGGTCTGAGAGTCCTTCAGGTGCCTTTTGTCAAACTCCAGGCGGGCTGCCATGTGCCTTTTAATAAGGAGTGGCTTCCGTCTGGCCACTCTACCATACAGGCCTGATTGGTGGATTGCTGCAGAGATGGTTGTCCTTCTGGAAGGTTCTCCTCTCTCCACAAAGGACCTCTGGAGCTCTGACAGAGTGACCATCGGGTTCTTGGTCACCTCCCTGACTAAGGCCCTTCTCCTCCGATCGCTCAGTTTAGATGGCCAACCAGCTCTAGGAAGAGTCCTGGTGGTTTCAAACTTCTTCCACTTACGGATGATGGAGGCCACTGTGTTCATTGGGACCTTCAAAGCAGCAGAAATTTTTCTGTAACCTTCCCCAGATTTGTGCCTCGAGACAATCCTGTCTTGGAGGTCTACAGAAAATTCCTTCGACTTCATGCTTGGTTTGTGCTCTGACATGAACTGTCAACTGTGGGACCTTCTATAGACAGGTGTGTGCCTTTCCAAATCATGTCCAGTCAACTGAATTGACCACAGGTGGACTCCAATGAAGCTGCAGAAACATCTCAAGGATGATCAGGGGAAACAGGATGAACCTGAGGTCAATTTGGAGCTTCACTGCAAAGGCTGTGAATACTTATGGACATGGGATTTCTCAATTTTTTTATTTTTAATAAATTTGCAAAAACCTCAAGTAAACTTTTTTCACGTTGTCATTATGGGGTGTTATGTGAAGAATTCTGAGGGAAAAAATGAATTTAATCCATTTTGGAATAAGGCTGTAACATAACAAAATGTGGAGAAAGTGATGAAGCGCTGGGAATACTTTCCATATGCACTGTATAAAAGTCCCTCTAAGTCTAGCGGACTGATGAATTTCGAAAGGTATTATTCAATAGACACACGGATCAGTTGTGTTAATAATACACAATGTAACAGACGGATACTTATGAAAGGCGCCGTTAATATCGTGAATGACTGGATGACGCTCCTCATTAGAGCGATTTAGCCCTATAGTAAATTAGCAGATATGTGTGAAAGGCGCTATATAACATATAAAAAATTACATTATATAAAAGGCAGAAATCAAAGAGCCCCATATGCTGCTCAGCCCCCCAGTCCACGTACCGCCTCGTTGTGATTCCTGCGCTCTCTTTTATCCTCTCCTGGCACCCCACCTGAGGTCGTGTTTTGGGGGTCCGATCCAGATCTTATAAGTGGGCACATTAAAACTCAAAATATTTTTGCCCGCCTGAAATGAATTAGAGGACCAGGCAGTGCCTGTCGAATGCCCATTGGGAGGACAAGGAGGGGCGAACGGATGTCGCCCCTCGAATCGGGTAGTCGGAATTATTAGACTTCGACGACATGGGTTTAATTTGGAGGTCTCCTCAATAGCAGAAATGGCTCCACTTTGTGTGTATACCTTGGATTTTAAGGAGCGAACCCAACCCCGGTGTCCGAAACGCGCGTATTTTACTTTCTGAAACGGCCTAACAGTTGGTAACGGCGCCCACTCAGTATCATCAGGGCTCGACGACCCGGACACCTCGACGTACAGAGCGTGCGTTCCGCGCCCCTAACTTTAATTAACGGCGCCACTTGGATGACGGCGGTCGCCTAAGTCGCCTAAGGGATTGATTGTCTCTTTGGGCAAACCAATTGCCGTTACTTTCGGACGTGACATATTCCTCCAAGACATGCCACCTATTTAGCCCGGGGCCAGTCTCTGGTGACGAGTGGTGGTGTCACCCCGATGTCTTACACTAAGCGCTCAGGTGGTCCACTTTTTGGTGCATATGTTTCTGCCCGATGTCGCTGCCACAATCTCATTCACACGGCTTACAGTCATACGCAGTGACGCCCGTAGGTGACATTAGTCGGACGCCGCGCTTACCTGAAACAAGGAGCTGCACAGTTTGATCATAAAACTTAAAGTTGCTGTACTGATCGGGGTTGAGCCAAACGTAAAGCCGCACGCCGCTGTCCGACATTCGAGCACCACTAATCTTCAAAGTGCAGTTGCCATCTTCCACTTTGCCCACCAAACCGGTGCGTCCTTTGAACTCCGACAAGGCGCTCCAAGGTTCCTTACTATCGAACACTTTGGGGTACCCTATACTGGCAAACTGGTACCAGTGAATAGAGGTCACTTTGAATACAGGCGAAAACGAACACGGGATGATCACACAGGAGCGCTCGACCACCGACATGCTCCTCGGAAGCTTCAGATTCCATGAGGCGGCGCAGAACGAAAAACCTGAAAGGTAAAAAATGAAAAATGAAGACGCGGATTGTACTTCGCAGCTCAACGGCCCGGTCGGGACGCTTTCTGGGGTTCGTTACCTTGCAGGATACAAAAGAACGAGAAACGCGCCCTGACGACCCTTCTGTTCATTTTTGGAGGAGCAACAGCGGCTTGAGGCGCCTCTACAGCGTTGATGTTTAGTGGTGGAGGTGGCGGAGACCCCCCCACCCTCAAGCCCCCTGCCCGCACGTCAGGTATTTCTGTTCCTGTTGCTGCATCAACAGCTCGTCGCCCTTTATTACTATTTACGAGTCTTTCGTGTCTTATTTTTGAAAGGGTTTGTTGATAGTGAAACTGGAAGATGAAAGCAGTGACTTTCAACCTGTCTTTGTGGTGTCTTATTCATTTATTTTAAGGTGTTGTTCGAATGGTTCATTTACTTTGTTTTTCTTATATGCGCTTTCTCGACCCAAGGTGATTTTTTTTTTGCGTGTGATCTTTTTTACAATTTGAAACCAAAGTAGTCTGCCGCCGTCACCATCAATCAAAGACAATCGCGATTTTAAAAATAAAGTGAGGGGACTCAATGCACCCGTCCATGTGCACTCTCCAGGTAGCAAGCCCACCCAAGTCCCATGTGTGTTTTATACGGGCCCCATCGAACTGTGCACCCTGGGATCATACGAGGCCCATATGGGTTACTACACAATTACTGATTGCCAGATACGGATGTGGTGGGAGCGAACAAAAACATGGAAGGTTTGAGGGTTCCCCGAGGACGAGATTGAGCTCTTCTGGTCTAAATAACATGTACGTAAGCTTGAAGAAATCGTTAAAAATAATGAAAGATGTATTAACTTATTATTTAACTGATGCCTTTATCCAAAGAAACCTTCAACTGCTGAGATACAATCATTTTCCATTTCATTTTTCCAATTGGAGATCAGGCAGGTGAAGTGCCTTGTTGAGGGTCACATAATGGTGGCAGCAGTGGGATTGGAACCCTCACCCTCAGTGCTTGAGGTCCAAAGCCTTAACCACTACACTAAAGTGCCTGCCTTTGTTATTAGAACATAAAAAACATTTTTTTACAATTAACTTTTGTCACACTCAGAATGTCATTTAAATTTAGTGCACTCAAATGACCTTTTATTTTTGGGTATAAAATTTGGTGCAGTTTGAGCGCCACAAGACCAGAGAATCGCATTTCTCACAGTCTGAGAGTCCTTTAGGTGCCTCGTTGCAAACTCTATACGGGCTTCATGTGTTGTCTGGCTGCTCTGCCATAAGGTGTGATGGATAGAAGTTTATTATTTATCCCCAGGGGGACATTTGGCCTTTTACAGGAGCTCTTTAAATAAATAAAGATAGATAGATGTGAAAGGCACTATATAATAGATAGATAGATAGATAGATAGATAGATAGATAGATAGATAGATAGATAGATAGATAGATAGATAGATAGATAGATAGATTTGAAAGGCACTATATAATAGATAGATAGATAGATAGATAGATAGATAGATAGATAGATAGATAGATAGATAGATAGATAGATAGATAGATAGATAGATAGATTTGAAAGGCACTATATAATAGATAGATAGATAGATAGATAGATAGATAGATAGATAGATAGATAGATAGATAGATAGATCTGAAAGGCACTATATAATAGACAGACAGATACACACACACACACACACACACACACACACACACACACACACACACACACACACACACACACTCTGGTCTGAGCACACACCACAATGATTAAGAAAAAGAAAATTAAAAAGAAAGGAAACTTCTGCCTTGGCAGTTCCAGTCCCAGTGAGGTGCACTAGGGGCGTATCGCTGTTGGTGTAATGGAGCCCCCCACCAGTTGCATTTCCTGACACACTTCTGCTGAATGATTTGTTGGCTGAAAGTCCTCAGTGTTGGTGTGTCACACAGAGGATGTGCAGCATTGTTCATAATGGCACTCACAGAGTTGTAGACAATGTGAAGGACGTCAATACCCCCACTGAAGGAGTGTTGTCTCCCCTTTCTTCTCGAGTTCCTCTATGTTATGAGACCAGTTCAAACTGTCTTTGACGTGGACCCCCATATACTTGAAGGAGTGCACTACCTGAACAGTGACTGGACATGGAGGCTCTTTGGTGAGGTGAAAGTCAATAACCACTTCCTTGGTTTTGTTGATGTTCAGTTGCAGACAATTCTTAATGTTCTCCCCCTGATGACTCTCCTTTGTCTCATCCCCCCATCAATAGACCCCATAAGTGCAGAAGCATCTAAGAATTTCTACATTGATCTGACCTGCTGTTATATTTATAGGTGTAGAGAGTGAAGAGTAAAGCAGACAGGACTGTTCCTTGTGGTGCTCCAGTGTTGCTCACACAGGCCTTGAGCCTCACAAATGGTGGTCCACCCACTAGATAGTTCATCATCCAGGACCCCTCAGGCACCCACCTGCATATCTCCGAGTCTGTCCCTTAACAAAGATGACTAGAACGTACTGAAAGCATTTGGGACATCAAAGAACAGAATCGTCCAAAGTGTGTCCAGCCTTTTCCAACCTTGTGGAGCTGACGTATCACTGCAATGTCCACTCCAGTTCCTGCAGTCTTCTCTGGAGCTCAGCTGGCATGACCGTCAGGTTCTCAGTCATCTCTCTTACTAAGGCCCTTCTCGTCTGATTCTTCAGTTTGTCCAAGTGGTCAGCTCTACAAAGACTTGTGGTTGTTCCAAACGTCTTCCTTTGAAGAATTATGGAGGCCACTGTGCTCTTGAGGATCTTCAGTGAAGCAGATGTGTTCCTGTAGCCGTCTCCAGATCTGTTGCACCAGCCAGTCGTATCTAATAAGCTCTGCAGGCAATTCCTTCGACCTCATGTCTCGGTTTTTACGCTTCTCTAGACGAGTGTGTGCCTTTCCTGTTCACGTCCCATCGATTCACTTGAAAACAGATGGACTCCACACAAGGTGTAGAAACATCTCAACGACCAATGAAAAAGAGACTTTGCCGGATCCCCTCAGAGTTGCTGGATATCATGGCCGGCCTGTACACTGGTACTGTGAGTGCTGTGCAGAGTGGAGGCAGACCCTCTGTGTTTTTCCCAGTTGATTCTGGGGTCTGTCAGTGGTCTGTTCTGCTCCTACTCTGTTCAGTGCTTGTATGGACTGGGTGTTGGGCAGAGTCATGGGGTCCAGTGGCTGGGGGGCATCTGTTGGTGAAGAGAGATTCACTGATCTTGACTTTGCTGATGATGCTGTGATCTTCGCTTAGTCAATGGAGGGTCTGATTGGGGGTCTTAAGAGACTGAGTGAGGAGTCTGAATGTCTGAGCTTGTGAGGGTCCTGATAAAAACCGAGAGCCAGGCCTTTAATGACCTCTTGGGCACGGCCATCAGCAGTGTGTCTGTCTGCGGAGAGAGTGTCGACCTCATCATCGAGAGGTTGACTTACCTCAGCAGTGACATTCATGTCTATGGTGACTCTTCCTATGAAGTCAGTAGATGTCCTGGGACAGCATGGAGGGGTCATGATGTCACTGGAAAAGGGTGTGTGGTGCAAAAGGGTGAAGGTCCAAGTCTTCAGTGTCCTGGTGCTCCCTGTTTGTGAGACATGGACGCTCTCCAGTGACCTGAGATGAAGATTGGACTCCTTCATGCGTGTCTCTTCAGAGAGTCCTTGGGTCCCTCTCGTCATAGAGTCCCGAATGAGGCACATGACCTGAATTGCGAGGGAGCATCAGTTACGGCACTACGGCCATGTGGTGCCATTACCCGAGGGTGATTCGGCTCATTGTTGAGGACCCGAGTGGCTGGACCAGGCCAAGGGGACGCCTACATAACACCTGGCTGCAGCAGATAGATGGTCATTTCTGGAGGGTGGGACTGGACAACGTGTCTGCCTGGGGGGTTGCCAACCAGGATCCTGAGGTGTTACGTCATGTGGTGGGTGTGGCAAAACGCAGTACCAGTGCCTGCTCCCCAACCCGACCTGACCTGACTGTGCTCTTGAAGGTCTTCAATGCAGCAGACTTGTTCCTGTAGACATCTCCAGATCTGTTCCACCAGCCAATCCCTTCCCTTAACCTCTGCAGGCAATTCCCTCGACCTTGTGTTTCGGTTTTTGCACTTCACTAGACGGGTGTGTGCCTTTTCTATTCAATTGACTGCAAGTGGACTCCACTCAAGGTGTAGAAACATCTCAGCGATGACCAATAGAATTGGAAGCACCTGAAGTGAAGCAAAGGTTTTGAATGCTTTCATGTTAGCTGGAGATATCACTATTTTTATTCTTAATAAATGTGCATAAATTCCTAAACTCCTGTCTTCAGGTTGACATTCCGGGGTATCGAGTGTCACTTGATGAGGAAGATAGGAGAAAGCTACCATGTAACAAACGGGTACAGAAGTGAAGGGTCTGCAGAAGGTCTGAAGGGATTCAGCAAGACTAAGATGGACTCCCCCTCCATACCACTTGCCGCACCTTCATCACCTTTCTGCACTTATGAAACTTGGCTCTGCAGCTTCTCCTGCCCTTATCCTTCTCCATGGCCATCTTCAATCAGTGCAAATGTGATCAGAAGATGGACGATGGAGCACTGAGCCGCTTTGAAACTTGACCTACCAGCACACCAGCAGCCTGCCACACCACTGTGCTAAGGGGACAAATCGGTGATGGTGGCTTCACCTGGCCACACTGAACATGTCGGCTCTAAAATGGGATGCGGCAGACAGAGACCACCATGACGCCTGGTGGAGCTCGCTGGTCCCGTTTGTTATCAGTTCTCTCGTTTCCTGTAAAGGCTTCGTGCAGACGAGTATTTTTGTCACCGGCTTTCAAAAAAAACAAACCAAGTCATACAATGCCAGTCTAAGACATTTCTATTTTAAAATAATACAATGCACTGGGGTAGCAAGCTGATAAAAATATCCAGAAAGCGTCATGAAAAGACAAGCAACATGGTAAAATACAAGGGCAGAGTCCGAGGAACCATAAAGAGTTCATCTAACAAGAGCAGGCAAAGGTGCAAAAAATGGAAAACAAGGACAACATTCAAAAAACACAAAAAGTGTTAGAATTACTACAAAGCCTGACTGAGGGTCTTGCACAGGCGGCCCACCCAATGCCACCTTCATTTGACTTGTGATTCATGTTGCCTGGCAACAGACACCAACACAAAGGGCCAAGTGCAGTCCCCCTGACACGAAGACGTCACCAGGTGGGTGAGCTCAACCAGTGCCCACAGCACCCTCAGTCCTGCCAACTGATCCCATTATAGCGTCTTGCTTGAGTACCCGGGGGACTGGAGCAGTTCGGTAATTTTCTGCTCCAGCAGTTTAGCCATTGCATTGGCTTTGGGCGGACCCTGGGTCGAGGGGTTTAACCCCTTCAGGACCGAATGCAGGGCATCGACGTTTTTCACAGAGTCCATCTGATCTTTGTCGGCCTTCAGCTCTTCCACCCAATCCAGGTAGGCCTGCAAAAGGCCGAGGTCGTCGATAAAGTTCTCGATGATGCGCAGGTCTGGTCTTTCCTTTCTGAGTTGTCTCAGCCTCTTCTTGCCGAGGTCTCCGAGATCGTTCCCGACAATGCTGCGCACAAAAAAAACACAAAGTTAAGGTTCTTCAGTGAGCTGACCTCATGGACAGTTTAAACAAAAGTGTTTTCATTTTTATTCATTTGTGAGCCTCCAAGCTTATTCAAAGAAGACCACGACAGGAAGCCACTCCAGATGAGGACTTAACGTGAGCATCCGTATCCAGCAGCAGGGACGTTCTTAGGCATACGCGAACTACGCATCCAAGTAGGGCCCTGACTGTGAGGGGGGCCCTGGCCTGGCCCCGATTTACAATTTTTTTTTTTTGTTGTCGAGCTGTGGGCCTGTGGCCCCTGTCATGCCCCTGGCACTGCAGCCATCTGTGCCAGTCCCTCACGTCAGTGCATCTCTTAGTCTTATTAACAATGGTAATTTATTATCCAAATTGCAATCTTGACCTAAATCCCTAATAATATTGTCATGCCGTCGTAACTTTGCCAGATGCACTATAGCAAACGTTAATTTTAGAGATTCGTTTCGGATTCATTCAGAGAGATCCCCATGAAATCATGAAATATCCCAATATTACCGGCCTTTACCAGAACCAGAACAAAATCAATATTTTACCACTCTGCATACACACAAGCGTACATGTAGGCCTACTGGTCATCTAAGGCCTTTCCTGGATGTTTTATTAGAACACCTTCCTGAGCTCAAGGGGGAGCTATGCCCCCCAGGACCCCCCCCCCAATCCGGGGCCTACAATTTTCTGAACCGCGTAGGGCCCCCCAAACTGCTAAGAATGGCAGGGGGCGCATGCTTGCTAGGATTGCATTCTTTCGCCGCTCATAACTGAAAGTACGCACTTTTCAGCAGCTCCGTGTACGACTTTATTTTTCTACCTTTTATTTTTCTCTTTTTTTATTATTTTTTGTTGTTTTATTACTCTTTAATTTAATATTGTTTTTCTGTATCAGTATGCTGCTGCTGGAGTATGTGAATTTCCCCTTGGGATTAATAAAGTATCTATCTATCTATCTATCTATCTATCTATCTATCTATCTATCTATCTATCTATCTATCTATCTATCTATCTATCTATCTATCTATCTATCTATCTATCTATCTATCTATCTCCATTAACCAAACTGGAGATGCCGAGGGTGGTCTTATCAACATCAACAGGGCAAAGTAGTGCGCTGGGGCCCCTGTTTTGATAGCAAAACTGAAAAGTACACAGACATCAGGAACATCATTGGCTTTTACGCTCGTGGGGCTCCTAGCCAGTGCCCATTGTAGCCATACGTTAAGACGACACTGAGGCGACGTTCACGTTACAAGACTCATTGCTTGATTCCCATTCTTTGCTCAGAGCGGATTTGCAAGTCTTGACGGTTCACACTCACAAGCACAAGCCACCCACTGTGTAATGTGAACGCGTCTGTCCTGCGAAACGGTACGCATGCGCACATTAATACGTTTGTGCCCCCACCAACAAAAAAACGTCATATTCGTGAAACAACGTGTGGTATTAAAACTGACAAAATGGGCGCGCTAGTAGCTAGTGTATGCATCGCATTCATTATGGAGGACGGCAAACAGTTGGCTAGATGTACACGAATAAGTCGAGAAGGCAGATAAAAAAGCCAGACGGCGAGCTTTTGCTTTTTTTGTCGCTATTGCCGGCACCGCTACACCAATAAATGTGTCACAGCTGTCGCTCTTCTCCTGTTTCGGCTGCACTGCCGTTGCTGGATGATGATGATGACTGGCCCACGTGTACGGGCAGCACCGTTTCTGAGCATGAGCGCTCTAGACAAGCTCCATCTAGTGGTCATGGTGCATTACTGCAGTCTCATATTGAGATTCCTATCTTTATTTTGTTTCGAAAAAATTGAACGTACTGGAGCGGAACACAAACAAATGTTTATACTGTGCACCTCGGCAGCGCCTGCACCGTCTGCACTCGGCACAACACAATCTGTGTCCAGAAACGGCCCTGGACCGTGACATTTTTTTAAACAATGTAGACCTACGACCTCTGGGACTCAAAACCAATGTTGGATTATATTATTTTCGCATACTAGCGATGTTTGGTCTTAACGTCTGACGAGCTACGCATTTCAATAACAACACGAACAACAACAATGACAATGATAACAGTAATCCTCAAACCGTAACACAGTAGACACAGGCATGAAGAAACAAAATGGAATCGATCAAAACGGTAACAGGACTGTAGCAGTGCCAAACTACGATCGTCTCCCAAACGGACATCTGTTAAAATTTGTGTTAAAACTCGGATAATATCCTCCTCTGCTGCTCACCGCCGTTTGTGGATTCGCTCTCGGCACGGTAAAGCAGCTGCTCGTGCATTGATTGGATAGGTAGACTGCCTTATTTGCATACACGAGCATTTGGTAAATAGGAATTGTGGGTAAATATTCCAATTAAAACCTCAGATTCATTGAATGTTGTCATTATGCTAAGTTTCAAAGTTATTTTATCAATTTAAACGACATGTATGTTATGGTGCCGTCTTATGTAAGAACAAAAAGAAATATATATATATATATTTATATACACAGTGGGGCAAAAAAGTATTTAGTCAGCCACCAATTGTGCAAGTTCTCCCACTTAAAAAGATGAGAGAGGCCTGTATATATATATACAACCCCTATGTGCGTCCAGTGTCCTTGTGTGTGTGTCTCTTCTGGTGAAGTGCGCAGATGCTTCGAAGGCCGCCTGACGCGTCACACGAGACAGAGAGGGCGGGGCCTATAAAATATCGCGCGGCAGATCCAATCGGATTTCGGTAAATAAGGTAAGACCTAAAACAGAAAACACGAAAAATCCAATCGGGTACTGAGACGCGGAGACCAGCTTCCCCATTGCCGTGCAAGTGTTCACTCTGAGGATGTCAGATTTGTGATTAAGAAGCTTGGCCCGGTAAAGTGTAAAGTGTCAGTCCTTGAAGGGGTTTTCCTAAATATACGAATTTTGATAATATTACAATACGATAACTTTTAAAAATAGATTTATTTTCGCGCACATTACATCAGTTGTTGGGGAGAATCTGCTGATTGCCCACCGTTGTGACAGAAATTTAAACGCATATTACGGACAGCAAAGCAAATATTACTGTCAGAGAAAATTACAGGCATTTTACGGAAAAAATTTAATGAGGTAAAAGGTCCCTTGCCATGTAATATAGACTGTTCCTACTAATGTTTATGGACTGCTGTTCTAGCCCCCGTTATTATAACGGGCTTAATGTCTACTATATATATACTAGGGGGCTCCGCCCCCTGCTCGCTTCGCTCGCCAACCCCTGGTGTTGGGAATGACAAAGAGCGTGATGTATGAATGAGATATAGAATAGTGTGACGGTGTAGATGATGCAAATAGAAAGCAAACAATAAAGTGTGTGGCACAGTGTAAAGGTTTATTTGAAAATTTCTTTGTACACGCCGTTTAAGTGTAAAAGGTAATTCCAGCACAGAACTTGTAAGGTCATTTAAGATGGTTATTGTTGTGATCAGAGTCAAGTTTGTCAGAGCTTAGAAAGAGTTGTGTCTCTCCAGGAAGTAATGGAATGACTTGGGTATTAATGTTTTCCATATTAATATTTTTTGGACATAATATAGTGCGTTGTGTTAAAAGGGGCATTTGGTCTAATGAGATTGCTGTTCGAAATGTCTCTGTAACTAAGTTGTCGCAGATAAAGGCTTGAGGAATTGTAAAAATATGTGCCTGAAGTCCAGCTGTATTGGTGAGTGTACCATCTCTCAGTTGTAATAAGCAATTGTTATGATCTGTTTCTGGACATCGTATCTTTTTTACTAACTGTATCTTTTGAAAGCAATGCCAATTGTCTGCGTATTTTAAGGTGCACTGAACAATAGCTGAGTGCATGGCATCTGGAAGAATAGCTAAGCACTGTCTAAAATCTCCTCCTCATAAAAGTACCTTTCCTTCAAATCGAATATTATTATTCATAAACGTTTGTAGAAGTTTATGAATGGTGTTGAGTAAGTGACTTCATGCCATTGAACATTCATCAATAAACAACATTTTTTCAAGACGGATGTCACGTGCAGTGCCACCGTTAATGTTCATAGTGGATACCGATTTGTAGGATCTAATGTAGTTGATAAAGATTTCACTTTCAGGTACATCGTCAGTTATAAGCCTCTGTAGATATTCAGTATATGAATGTAAAGAAGGCAGTCTAATTTGACCCTTTTGACAACAACGTGTAAATGTATAACTTGTATTTCCAGTTGTTTCTTCAGGGAAGTGAACTGAATGACAATGATTGCAAATGACATTCATTAATCCGAATGAATTTTCCTGGTGTATGTTTTGCTTGTGCCATTTGAGAGGCGCGTTGTTTCATGTGTAGTATTTGGGACGTGTTGTTTTGGAGCTGTAATCGATTTGCCTGTGCTGTGTGAGAAGCCCGTTGTAGCCTTCGCTGCCATTAACGTATGTCTGAGACGGGAGGTGTTTCATTTTGAATCCGTGCCTGTTGCGATGCAGCACTTTGATTGATAGTTTGCGTCATGTGGATCTAGGATGTAGATTTGTGCATATTTGCGTTGTTGATTTGTTTCAGGGTGCACTGTTCCAATGCGATGCAGTATTTGTGCACATATGCGAAAGCAGTATGGGCCATTGCCTTTTGGTGGCCTGATATTTACTAAAAGCAAATGAACTATTGTAGGATCTAATGCAGTTCATAAAGTTTTTACTTTTAGGTACATCGTTAGTTAGAAGCTTTAGTTGAGCTTTGCGTTTTTGGAGTCGAGACATTTTTTCTTTTAGAAATATGGATAAGTAATAAGGAGAATTGCACTCACTGTTAATATGGAGCCTTTTCTGCGGTTGAACGGTTAATAGTGCCTTATTGTAATGAGATCCACCTATGCTGCATAGCCGTCTATTTTGTTGTTTCTTTCGTTTTCGTGTGTTTGTTCCTGTTATCCTTTCCTTTTCGTTTTGTACCCGTGACCGTGTATTCATGACTTGTTTCTTTCTCAGCATGCGAAATATGGATAAGTAATAAGGAGGATCGCACTCACTGTTAATATGGAGCCTTTTCTGCAGTTGAACGGTTAATAGTGCTTTATTGTAAGGAGATCCACCAATGCTGACAACTATGCTGTCTAGTGTGAAGGTGTTGATGTTCACTTTAGAATATGTGGCTTTGGGTGTCACTTCTTATGGATGTGTGTGTGTGTGTGGGGGGGGGGGGGGGGGGGGGGGGTTGAGGATTGTTGTCGCGCGAGCGTCTTCTTTCTTTTTGTGTTCCTGTGTCTTGTTGAATCCCCCTCTTTGTGTGTGTCCCGTCCCTTGCTTGTAGGGTCTGTGGGGTGGTTTTGTGTTCTTTTTTTGTGTTCCATGGGCTTGTTGAATCCCCCTCTTGGTGTGTGTCCCGTCCGGTGCCTGTAGGGGGGGGGTGCCTTGCTGTTGTGCGCGAGCCTCTTTTTTTTTTTTTTTTTTTTGGGTCTAGTTTCGTGTGCAATGTGTTTCGTGCTTTGCTTGCGTTTGAATACTTTTTTATGTGCCGTTTCCTTTTTTCGGTGCTCTTTGCGCCTCATTTCTCAATTTTTCCTGTGCTCACTCCTTTTTTCTGTGGTCTTGTCCGCCTCTCTCGCCCTCTTCTATCCGCCTTTCTCGGCTCCTCAGCCGACCCTCGCGGACTCTTTTTGCGCCTGCGCAGTACGTCTTTTTGCAGCTACGGCCCATTGCCGGATGTGCCTGCGTCCATCATCCGGTTTAGCATTCTCGGTTAGTAAGTCCATCATCCGGTTTAGCATTCTCGGTTAGTAATATGGATAAAGGTAGTGTATCACCATAATCAAAAGACACATAATTGCCTCAATAGTTAAATTGAGAATTATAATTTCAAAAAATTGACTTTAGTAGTAAAGTGGCGATGGTTTTATTTAGAAAAAACGTTAAATAAAACTTATAAATACAGCCCGCTTCCAACTTATTTTCTGTAATGGCTTCCCTCAAGAGCGTATGTTTCGGACACTGCCCTGTAAATAATCGTTGCTATAACTCAATATTCTCAGATTGTGAATTCGAGGTCCTAAATACGTCGCTGTCCCCAGTCCTGTCTCCAGGTCTCAATGTGCAGGTCCGGCAGTGATCACTCCACTCTGAGCAAAGCGGCTGACGGATCGCCCATAGGGCAGCAAAAATCCTCAAACTGCTCCGTGTACAGGCAAAGAAACGCGTGAATTGTGATCCGACCGCTCTCATTCATGACGTACTCGTAAATGTAACCGATCTCGGAACAGGTATAAAATAGACTCAAATCGGATTTGAAAAGATTAGTTTTATGAAAGAGAGGAGTGGCACCGTAAGGGACAAATGGCACAGTGACGTACTGAAGAGCCAGCCCGCTGTAGACTGAAGTGAAGGGTCTGCGTTTGAAATGAATGCAGCAACTGGAATGGAATGGAATAAAAAGGCGGAGCTTATAAATAACAAAGCAATTAACATACAAAACAAAACAAGACTCTCTGGGTTAGGTATGGGGGGCTATGAACGGGACAAAATGATACAAGAAAAGGAAGAAAGTGGTGCGAAAAGTGAGCAAAATCTTATCAGACAAGTAGGGAAGCTTTTACATGTTAAGCAACCGGCTGAGGGCCAGTGCCGTCATTTTGGACTTTTGTCACTTCCCTATTGTATCACTTGCGCCTTCACTTTTCCCTTTAGGTGACAAGTCTCCGTTTGACTAAACTAATTAGGAAGCACAACCAAAGAGCGAAATGGAGTGCAGCAAAGATGAGTGCGTGGAAAGTCCAAGATGTCGCGGAGCGGGCCGGTGACTTACGTCAGACTCTTCAGCGTCTTGTTGTTGCTCAGACACGCCACGATGTTCTCAGTTCCTCTCTCGGTGATGCCGGTGATGTCCAGATAAAGCTCTTCCACCGTGCTGTTGTCCTTCAGGGCCGTCCACAGTTCCAAAACGCCTTCACAACCAATGTTATTTCCGCACATGCTTTAGATATGAATGAAAACATAAATAAAATAAATTAAAAAACACCAATATGAAGTAATCTGTAGAACAGCACACCTCCATGAAATGACTTCATTTGGTGACAGCCCAGCGCTCAACATCTGCACTAGAGAGACGAGTCAGACTGGAGGAGAGATCTGCAGACAATGCCAGCACAATGCCAGAGAATAACACCTGGGCACTTCATGCCCACTTTAATGGTGCCCAGTTAATCAGGTCACGTGAATGGAGACAAACGATAAACACACACACACCTCCCTCCATTTTATAGAAACATATACTGTAAAGGACATGGATGCACTGGCATCCAGTCTGAGGTGGGTGATAGTGGTCCTTTGCCTTTATATAGTGGATGCTTTAGATAGATAGATAGATAGATAGATAGATAGATAGATAGATAGATAGATAGATAGATAGATAGATAGATAGATAGATAGATAGATAGATAGATAGATACTTTATTAATCCCAATGGGAAATTCACAATTTAATTTAATTCACTTTAAGGGGTTGGGTGGTGTTTCCTGTCCCGGTTGACAGGCTGCCATAATGGAAGGACAGAGGGACAAGGCCTCCTAGGTGTCCCCCCAGTGTACAGCATCTCTCTGGTGGGAGTTCTGATTTTACTTCCCCAAGGCAGCATGGGAGCCATGATGCTGATGGGCAGCCCTGTTGGGTTGCTTGGGTGCCACCTGTTGGAGTTTCTAGGAGGAGGCCTCTCTGTTCTGTCTGACCCATTGGCACTACTTGGTGGTACTCCTGGGGTCTGCATCAAAAAGGCGCTGCTCCGGCTCACCCAGGCGAGGTCGGCACTCACCTGAGAAGGTTTGTAGGAAAGGAAGGAAAGGAAAGAAAAAAATTGTACTGTGAAAGAAGAAGAAGCCTGCAGGAAGGAGAGTTTAAAAATTGTAATGGATGGCAAGCGTGAGCTGGTAAGATGGTTTAAGCCTCCTTACTTGACTGGGAGGCCAAACCAGTAACTACACAAGAAGAAGGGCAGTGTATTCCCTACCACAACCAAGAGATTAGCAGTAGATATGCTGGCACCCCCGGAGCGGCGCAATCAAAGGAAACCAGCGTACAGAAAGGACAATGAGAGGCAACCTGTGTTGACTGTTTATTTCCCACAGACACTAGAGGGCAGCATGTCTGGGTTACGTCATGATATGGTAACATCAGCAAGGCATGCTGGGAATTGTAGTCCTGTCAGGCAACCCCTGATGCTATGCAGGTGTACAACAGTGCTGACTTTAACCAAAACAGCGGGCTTTGTCCCATGTCACACATGCACATCAGGGGATCACCTTCTGGGCTCATCGGAGGTATGTAATACCACTCTGGGACAAAAGGGGGCGCTGCCACTAATGGCATCCTCTCTTTTCTCATCCACAGCACAGAGAAGACGCCCCATGAGGTTCAAAAGACCCCACCATCCTTTCTGGTCAGAGTCCTATAAAAACCTCACGTCTCATTTGGAACCTGAGCTGTTGGCAGGACGGAGCCCCCCAAGACAGACCCTCTCTGCTGAGCCAGATTGAATATCTCAGCCCCTCAAAAGAGTATTCAGCCATTGATGACCACATACTCAGTATCTAAATATTCTGCCCAATGCTGGCCGCAGATCACTTTCTTAGTGAGTGACCTTTGGATTTTGTTGATGGTCACAGCAAGGCTTCATTTTACATCTTGAATTCAAGCAGGTAATTAGTTGAATAATCGGTGTTTTGGGGTGTAAATATAATTTTGCCCCAGTAGCCCACCCTGTACGAATGGTGACTTCAATCAGATTTGAACGTAACGCTTTGATCCGTAACCTTGTGGTGTTAGAACATTCTAGAGAGTTGAGATCAAAAGCAAAGCGCAGATCAGTTGACCTCGAAGAAAGCGGGGAGCTAAAAACTGCAACCAGTAAAAACCAAAATAAACCCCCAAATCAACTTACAAAATGGAATAATTCAGAAAAAGAGCAAACCGCAAAAGCCTAATCTCGCAATGCGCGCTACGGAGGACGAATCAGACAGCGCTGGTGAGCTGGCACAACTAATCTCGGCTCAGATGTGGCTTTTTATTTTGATCACTGAAGAACTGGTTTTCGTGTTTTACCGCCAGCCGAAGGGGAATGCAGCATTATGGTGTTAATTATGAGCAGCCGGACCCCCATGCACTTCAGAGGAGGTGGTCCACCTGAAGCGAAGCACGTTCAGGCCCGGCCAGAAACAAGCTTGGGTTGCTGCCGGAAGTGCTGGCTAAGGAGGCCAGCAGGGGGCGCTTATCCTGTGGATCCCAATGCCCACACTGTGCAGTAAAAATGGCGCCGTCCTTCAGATGAGACGATAAACCTGTGACTCTCGGTGGTCACAAACAATCCCAGGGCATCCTACCAAAAGAGCAGGGGGTATCCCGATGTCCTGGCTAAACGGTCCACCTAGTCATTCCCTCTCTCTGATTGGCTGTCTCTCTCACCACTTCACCACCTAACAGCTCATGTGTGGTGAGCGTGCTGGCACAGAAATGGCTGCCGGTGGGTGCTGCACATTAGTGGTGCCTGAAGTGGCTCCCCACTCTCTTTGAGTAGCGAGAAAGGCACCCTATAAATGCAAAGAATTAGGAATTAATTATTAACAATTATTATAATGACAACATTGTGTTTTACTTGAACTTATTACAAGCAGTAAAGATGATCACAGGCTGCACATTCACACGCCACATGCAGTGAATTGTATATTTTACACACCCTATAGAACAGAAAAGCAACAAAATGGTGAATTACGAGCAACGGGGCCCGCTGGGGCAGCTGGGGGTGTTGGGGAGGAAGTGATGGCAGCAGAACTCCAGGACATCACCAGCTGGTGCTGCTTGGGATTTAAAGTTGAGTCATTCAAAGCTAAAAATGGCTAAAAATCTCCTCTGTGCATTGGCATCAATGTCTGAAATGAGTGCCACCTCGGTGTAGGGGGGAGTGAAAAAATGTCTACCAACAACAAAAAAAAATTAAAAACTAAAGTTACGAATGACGTTTACTCCCTCAGAAGCGCCGTTCTCTTCTCTTTTGATCACAATCTGGAAAACGTCAGCCAAATCAGCCATAGAACAAATGATAGATATGATTGATTGCACTTCATTCTGTTCCATTGTGGCTTGGCTCCATCCGCTTCATTCATTTCCAATCTTTTTAATTTCAAATAACGACGTGCGGGTGGACAACGGTGTCGGGTTTTTTCAAAAACACAAGGCTTTGCACCGCGTCACATATGCACCTCAGTGTGTGGGGTATGTAATATCACTCTGGGACGAGAGAGGGCGCTGGCGCTAATGGTGTGGTCTGTTTTCTCATCCATTGCACTGAGAAGACGCCCAATGAGGTGAACTGACCCCGCCCCTTCTGGTCACAATCCTATAAAAACCGGACGTCTCATTCGGATTTGAGCGGGCCCAAGTTGAACAAGTGTCGATTATTTGTGTTCTTTTGTGCCATCCTGTGTCAGATTAAGCAGGGTGACTCATTTGGCATCCCCAACAATTCTTTGGTCCCCTCCGGTGTCTGCCCTCGTCGACAAGTGACCAATAGCAGTTGTTGGGCTGAATGGCCTGTTCTCGTCTAGAGTGTTCTAATGTTCTAATAAAGCAAATGCAATGTAATCAGGGTGACTCAGATTTACTGTCACATATGATAGACGCAGTAAAAGAAGGGGACTCATGGCTGTCACCCTGCCACTGACTGGCTGTCCTAATCTTGCTTTTTAGATTATGTCACATATAATGTCACAGCCACCAAAAAGCAGCAAAATAGGTGACTTTGCTTTGAATACGTTTTACGTTTCTCGTCCAAGTCTGGAATAGGAAAACTTACTGAAAATGAGTATTTGGGTTAAAGAGTGTTCAAAGTTATTTTTATTTGAAAGAAAGGAAGGAAGCAGACACCATAAGGCTTTGCATACCCTGGCTTTGGAGACGACGTCGGCCCTTGACCACCAGTGGTCCCTTGCCACTTTTGTGTGTTGCCTTCTCACCGCACAACACGAACTGTAACCTTCATGCAAAATGTGTGACGAGCAAAGAAGAGTGATGTGGTGCGAAAGAGCGGCGGGATCTGGAGTTCATGGGGGACCCCCTCCCCGCACCCACCTTATTGCTTCAAAGCAATTGAGACTTCACATGGGGGACGATTATTGCTTCGATACGGGACATGGCTCATTACTCAGAGATGGTGAAAAAAGTGTTTTTTGTAAATGCAACATGTCTAAAGCCAATCCAAGACGAGACAAAATGGCTGCCACCCAACGAGATAATGCAATTGTTACCCTAAAGTGGCTGTGAGAAAACAAAAACAAAAAAATACACAGTAGTTCCTACCTTTGACGACACATCACATTTGTCGATGCTTTTATTTAAATTTTGTACGCACTGATGATCTCATCTGGATCAATGCACTGGCTGATGGGAATTGTAGTCCCCTGGTTGTCATTTGCACGGTTGTGGATAAGATGGGAGAGTTCAGTATATGTTAATTACCTTTTTAAACTTCATCACGAAGTGTGACGTACAACAAACTAACCATGCGTTACGGTGTATCGATACCCGGAGAGCCTCTTTTGCTTTTGTGGGGATATTAAAATCTTTACGATAATTGTCACCACTCTTAATCCTGTTATACGATAAGTCAGTTCCTTACTTATTTAGATCACTTTAATGAATTACTGGCCTTTAACTCATATTAATACTAGACAGGGAACTTACTGGAGTTCCTTTTCTCCTTTGGTGGTGTAATATTGACACTGGGTTTCTGTTGGGATACACGCAGTGCACCAGACCTTTGCAGTTCCATCTGTTGTATGTAATTAGTAATATTTGATGTATGATATGATACAGACGCGCATTCTCAGACCAACCTGATCCAGTTTAGGGGCTCAAGAAGGGTAGGCGGGTCAGGAGTCTATACGTGATTTCCCACTGCAGGAACTTTGTTTTGCGGGAACCTGGGAGTCCCTACATGATGTCGGCCCACGGCCACTTGTGGTCTCTGGCCACTTTCATGTGTTGACTTCTCACCGCACAACAGGAACTGTAACCTTCATGCAAAATGTGTGACGAGCAAAGCAAAGTGACGTGGTGCGAAGAGCGCCGTGGTCTGCAGTTCAAGGGGGACCCCAATTATTGCTTTGATGCAATTGTGACTTCACAGAGAAGATTGAGGCTTTGATGTGGTGCAGGCCCCCTTTGATGAGGGGGCTATTAGTGAGTGTATGGAAGTGTATGATGGTCCCCCCGCATCTTATTGCTTTGAAGCAATTGTGAACTCACAGGAGAGACTGTGGCCTTGATGTGGTGCATGGCGTGGTACTACAGGGAGAGGGCTATGAAGAGTTATGAGGTGCAAAGAGTGGTGGTGGACCCCCACACTGTGTTGCTTTGATGCTTTGATCCAATTGTGACCTCACAGGGGCTATGAAGAATAATGCGGTGCAAAGTGTGATGCAATCACGCAGTCACGTGCGGTCCCAGGACCTTACTGCTTTGAAGTGATGGTGACTTTGGTGGGGGGTGGTGGATTATTGTGTCAATGCGGTGTATGGCTCGCCCCACCAGGGAAGCAGCTAGATAGAGAGATGCTGTGTGAAGTGTGGTGCTCCATCTTCATCGAAACCGCTCCAGAGTCCAAACTACTGACTGATTTGTTGCTTATGGTCAACTTTCTTCTTTCGGCTGCTCCCGTTAGGGATTGCCACAGTGGATCATCTTCTTCCATATCTTTCTGTCCTCGGCATCTTGTTGTGTTACCCCCATCACCTGCATGTCCTCTCTCACCACATCCATAAACCTTCTTTTAGGCCTTCCTCTTCTCCTCTTCCCTGGCAGCTCTTTCCTTAGCACCCTTCTCTCATTATACTCAACATCTCTCCTCTCCACATGTCCAAACCAACACAATCTCGCCTCTCTGACTTTGTCTCCCAATCGTCCAACTTGAGCTGACCCTCTAATGTCCTCATTTCTAATCCTATCCATCCTCGTCACACCCAATGCAAATCTTATCATCTTTAACTCTGCCACCTCCAGCTCTGTCTCCTGTGCCACTGTCTCCAACCCTTATAACATAGCTGGTCTCACTACCTTCCTGTAGACCTTCCCTTTCACTCTTGCTGATATCCATCTGTCACAAATCACTCCTGACACTCTTCTCCACCCACTCCACCCTGCCTGCACTCTCTTCTTCACTTCTCTTCCACACTTCCCATTACTCTGTACTGTTGATCCCAAGTATTTAAACTCATCCACCTTTGCCATCTCTACTCCCCTCATCCTCACCATTCCACTGACCTCCCTCTCATTCATCATACACATGTATTCTGTCTTGGTGGTCCTACTGACCCTCATTCCTCTCCTCTCATATCTCCACCTCTACAGGGTCTCCTCGACCTGCTCCCTACTCTCTCTACAAATCACAATGTCATCAGCAAACATCATAGTCCATGGGGACTCCTGTCTAATCTCGTCTGTCAGCCTGTCCATCACCATTACAAATAAGAAAGGGCTCAAAGCCAATCCCTGATGTAATCCCACCTCCGTCACTCCTACCGCAAACATCACCACGGTCACACTTCCCTCGTACATATCCTGTACCACTCTTACGTACTTCTCTGCCACTCCCGACTTCCTCCTACAATACCACAGCTCTTCTCAGTCACCCTGTCATTTGCTTTCTCCAGGTCCACAAAGACACAATGCAACTCCTTCTGGCCTCCTCTAAACTTCTCCATCAACACCCTCAGAGAAAACATCACATCTGTGGTGCTCTTTCCTGGCATGAAGCCATCCTGCTGCTCACCAATCATCACCTCACTTCTTAACTGAGCTTCCACTACTCTTTCCCATAACTTCACGCTGTGGCTCATCATTTTTACCCCCCTGTAGTTACTCCTGTCCTGCACATCCCCCTTATTCTTAAATATCGGCACCAGTACACTTCTTCTCCACTCCTCAGGTATCCTCTCACTTTCCAAGATTCCATTAAACAATCTGGTTAAAAACTGTACTGCCATGTCTCCTAAACACCTCCATGCTTCCACATGTATGTCATCTGGACCAACGGCCTTTCCATCCTTCATCCTCTTCTTCACTGTCCTTACTTCCTCCTTGCTAATCCGTTGCACTTCCTGATTCACTATCTCCACATCATCCAACCTCTTCTCTCTCTCGTTCTCTTCATTCATCAGCCTCTCAAAGTACTCTTTCCATCTGCTTAACACACTCTCCTTGCTTGTGAGTACGTTTCCATGTTTATCCTTTATCACCCTAACCTGGTTGTGGTCAACCAATCAGCACAATTCATCATCTCGGCCCCACCCATGATAGTTACTGGTGGGATGAAGAGGACACACCCTGGAGTAGGAGATAAAAACAATACCAGGGACTACAAATGTTCCTGTGATGGGAATGCTAGAAAAGTTCAGGGTGTAGACAACGGCGCTGGAGCTTCACCGCAGGGCCAACTCCCTCTCAGTATCATACGAGTAGATCTGCTGATTAATCAAAGCCGGGTTTGAATGGGCACCACCATGCCACCACTGCATATTTACAAAGGTTCTTGCCGTTTGTCTGACGCTGTCATGTTTTGCTTTTTGTTTTCCACTCATGCAAAGACATTGAAGTGAGAACTCACTAAAGCTTCCTTACGTGACAGGAGGGGGATTTGAGTATGAGGGACTCCAAAGCCGCTGCTTCCTTGTCCAGGCAGTTGTAGCGGAGACTAAACAGGAAAGAGAAGTAAGAACAAAAATAAAGAAGAGTTTCATCGAAATCTGCAAGTCCATTCAATAAGTGAGCCAAAAGCAAATCCCACCCAATTCCAGGGCTGGTTAAGTACAGTAAATAATTTAGATGATCAGAAAAAAAAAATACACTTACAAGAGCAATTCACACTTGTGCAGAATGGGCTGCAGCCTCTTGAGTCCTTCATGGCCGATGTTGGAGTACCCCAGGTTCAGCTCCTCCAGGTCATGGCGTGCGTGGCGGATCACGTAGCAGAGGGCCGTGCAGTCCACCACATTCAGAGTCATTTTGAAGAGGTGAAGTTTCTTGATGTGGGGGGCCACCATTTTCACCACGCTCTCCTGGTGTAGCTCCATCAGACAGTGCAGAAGGTTCAGCACCTGCTGGTTGGAGAGCTTCTTCTGGAACTGCCTGCCGAACCACATGCTAAGCTCCGCCAGGACTTCATTGCTCAGGGGTGCCGCCAGACCTCCCAGCTGCCCTCCCAATCTGGCCGCTAGGAGACCTGAAAAAAACCTGGTGAACATCTGCAAGCTTTCCAACTTGCTCACGTCCAGCAGTTCCTTTGACGTCTGTAGAAATTCACTACTACAAGGGTCTTCCTGATAAGCGCCACCACACCAGAGGTCGAGTGCCTCGACGAGGTCATCCTCACCCACTTCAGTTGCGCTATAGAGAGCAGCAAGGTGCTCCTGGATGGTCATGTGGAAGAACGCGAACATCTGAACCTGCTCTTCCTTCACCTGGATCAGAATCTGGCTGAAGAAGGAGGTCGGGAGGTCCTGGAGGGGCATGCCGAATGACTCAAAGTCGGCCTTTTCAAAGAGAATCTTGTTGCTCATCAGACTCTGGTAGGCAAATTTGCTGAGCTGAAGTAAATCCCTTTTGACTGCCGAGAAGACCACGTTCTTTGAGCTGCTGACACACTCTTCGTCTCTGAGCACGTGGTGCCTGATGACCGTGTACAGGTAGCAGAGGTAGACCTCACTGACGGTCTTTGGGACGCTGAGGTCGATATTAGTGTCTTTAGGGCATCGGGTAAAAAATTCACTAAGTGCCGTGCAGATGATGTAGCAGTAAAGAGGAATGAAGGACAAGCCGAAGAGGGTGTCGTTGTTCGCTATGTAGCGGTAGACGGCCTTACTCAGGTCAGGGTCCTTGTAGTACTTGAAGCAGTAGTCCTCGACTTGCTTCTGCTCAAACCCAAGGATGATCGAACAACGGTGACAATATTTCCGGGGGATGTCTGTCGAGGGGCGTGTGGTGATGATCACGGAAGATTCCGGTAGCAAGCTCCCCTTGAACAGATAGCTCACCAGATCCCCCACGGGTAATTCTGTATGAACATCCACGGGCTTTTCCGGAATGTTAAAGTTCAGCTTGTATTTGAACTCATCCAGTCCGTCCAACAGGAAGAGAAGGTAGGCCGGCTCTTGAAAAAGATCGGGAAGGATCTCAGTCAGGTGATCAAACTTCCACATGATCAGCTGCGCTAAACTCACGGGGGCCTCGGTTAGGCTGAGCTCACGGAACGTAAAATCAAAGACGCATGTGAAGTTTCTCATGGAGACCCCTAAAGCCCAGTCATGGATCAGTCTCTGCACGGCAATGCTCTTCCCGATGCCGGCGATTCCCTTCACTTTGACCCTCTTTGGCATCCAGTCCTGACCTGGCAGAGGAGACAGAAGCTCACTGGGTGAGATCCTTTGGCACTTGTGGTGGTTGTAGATCCTGGCCCGCCTGTTTGCCAGGGAGAAGTACTCGTGCTGTTCAATTTCCAAGCTGGGGTCATCGTCTGTCACAAAGAGGTCGGTGTAGCGGATCTCGATGTGCGTTCGTGACTTGGAGTCTTCTATGTGGTCAACGATGTTCCCGGTTCTTCTTACCAGGCTCTTCTTGTGAATTGACAGGGGGACTTGAGGGTTGGATGAGACATGAAACATACTGGTTAGGTGAACACAAAGTAGAACTCCCCTCATGTAGTATCACATGACTGTGGTGATGAGTGAAACGATTTGCACGAAACAAAGAAAAAACAAATGAGCAAAACAAAATGGTGTCTCGCTCCCAGCGAAATTCAAAATGTTTAGTTCCTGTCTGGATGCGTTTCCCTGCATTAATTATTAATTAATTAATATGTGCCTTCCTGTTATTTGGTATTTAAATTAAGGTCTCTAGTAGTTATAGGAAAAATAAATCAAAGGATTCCTTTCATGTCTCGTGTTAGTTTTTTGTCGAGCTGTCAGACTTGTCTTGTGATTGTTCTCGTAGACCACCTGCTGATCGCAATCCTAAAAATGTGTCGGCGACCACCCAAAGCTCCACAGATCATGGAGAGGGTCGCATCCTCAACCTGCGGGAATCAAGAAACGGGAAGGGCGGCTGTCGGCTCGTTGTGTTCGCTGGGCTTTATGTCTGTAAGGACACTCGTCTGTCACAGGGTGTCGTTGTCCAGGTCTCATCTGGTGACATATTTCAGGTATCCTATTTATAAATGAACTAGCTCTCCGCCCGCGTAGTAATGAAACAGGACAAACTTTAAAAATCAATTAAAAAAATTTAAGAAATGTAATTGGTATTGAGAACAATTTATATCGATAGCTTTCCTACACTGAAAAAAGTATAACATTGATGTTGTTCATTCAACGTAAATTTTCTCTTTCAAGCAACTTAAGATTAGTCATTTAGTGTTGCAGCTTGAAATATTTGACAGATAGATAGATAGATAGATAGATAGATAGATAGATAGATAGATAGATAGATAGATAGATAGATAGATAGATATAGATAGAAAATAAAAGATCCGAGGCGTCGAAGCTTTGAAACGAGTGCCATCTAGTGGTTTAGAGAAACCATAGCAGCTCTGAAGTCGAGGCAGCCTGGGGAGGAAGCGCACACATTTTTTTAGGTGACAGAAGTGACGGTCATCTGAGGGGTGCACGCTCCTGACACCAACAATGTTGGGGTATGTACACAAAGGGGTGCTGTTTGTGCTGCTCCAGACACCGAGGGGGATCGTGGTCCTCCCACCCATCATTCTACTTTGATGATAATGCACTGCTAATAAAAGTAAACTCAAGGTGGGACAAAAGCCACGAAGCAGCTGGGAAGAGAGCCCCTTGGAGGAGCCTAAGGCCGACGCGTGGGGGCTGAAGAGGGCCATTTGGTGAAGTAGCTGGAGTGTCCCATCACTCACTCTAGGGTGGGAGGTGTGAGGCTTGGCGTGGTGCCCTACTGGGAGCCCATGGGACAGCAAGGACCCGCAGCAATGAGAAAGGGTTGTCTGTGCCTGTCGGCAGGATGTCTCAGTTTTAGAAAAGGGAGTGAGGTTTTTAAAGTTTGATTCCTACCTTGGAATTTGAGCCTCATTTTATTGGATCTGTTTATTTGTAGTGAGAACCTTTTAACCTCTGTTTATGCTGGACTCTTTATTTAGTTACTGAAGATTTGAATCAATGCACTGTTTGCACTGTTTTCCTTTCGATGGCTCGGGTTCGAGAGGCTCCGGAAATGCAACAGGGAGCATGGAGCCGACCCGGACAGTCAAGGTGCCGACTTTGGACGCATCACCTTTCTGCCACAAAGTGGCCATTGGCCTGTTACCTTAACTGTGCTCTCAGACTCCCGCCGATGTGATGCCGCACTCATCGATTACTTTGTTAGATTCGTTGTAAGACATAAATGACCTGCCGTCACATCGTCCAGGTGGGTGCTACACCTTGATGGCTGTGGAAGTGACCCCCTCTGTCTATAAAAAGCGCTGTGAAAAGACGTAAGGAATTCATGAATTCTTCAATGTAGACACCGGTTTGGGGGTCTGGATCAAACCGGCCCGAGTTGGTGCCGTCCGGTCAGAAGCCCAGACAAACAGAGAGGGTTAGTGTCTGGAAGGGCATCTGGGGGCAAAACGTAGCCAAACCGTAGTGACGGAATCAATGCAATCAGGTAAAGATGAAGAAGAGTTCATTGGTTTTGATGATCGGCCTTTTGCTAAAAACAACCCTTTCTTTCTTAATATCTTTTTGGTTGTGGACTTATTGCCTGTTTTTGGCCTGAGATGTTTGCGGCTCCTGTTGGTTTTGGTGATTATGTGTTACGCCTCTCAGTTTTGAGCCCTCGGTCTGCCTTTGACTACATCGTTTCTTCCGATCTCTTCCCCTTTGCTAGTGTGCTACCACAATAGGTGCCGGTGGAATTCCACTTACAAAACGCTTCCAGGCAGGACTAAGCAGGGCAGTCTTCCTTCTTGGGCCAATGGCACACCTTGTTGGGGTCGTAATTTTTTATTTTGTTGGTCAAGCAAAACGTCGAGTTTTGCACAAATCGCTTCGCTCGTCGCTACTCCTTAGCATGTTAATCTCCTGATCACTTGCAATGAGACGTCGTCAGCTCAAATGACACCTCCATAATGGCTAACACCCGAGTTCTCCTGATTATTTGAAATTTTCACAATTCTTTGACCCCACAAGACAAAACCAAAAGAAACAGCAAATATACAAACCAAAGCCGCACGCAGTCCTCACCTCTCCATCGTGGATATTTCAAACTGGCGCCTTTAATTGATGATTGACCTGACAAAAACAAAATAAAATACAATATCCAGGGTATTTAACAGCGAGTATGGGAGAAATGTGACATTAAAATGTTTATCACACCCCACAGGGTGTGGCAGCAGGCCCCTCTGTGGATCCCCTGTGGACGTCATTTAGGGACCTGTGGCTGGACGTGAGAGTCACATGGGTTTGGGGGGTCTAGAAATGGAGGTGACGTTGATGTTCAGTGCCCTTGAATGCCATTCATTTTATATTTTTTATTAGGTTTCTTTGCCTGATTTTCTATAAACTGCATGGACACCATTATTTTATATTTAACTAAATTGTGTTGCAGCATCTGCCGAGCTTTTGCAGATTGCATCTCAAAACATCTTAACTCTTTGAGGGCTGAATATTTTTTTCCAAAAAACTCAGTTTTCTGAAAAGCACACAAGGCAATGCTTTCACAAATAAATCAACATAAAATGTCTGCTATTATGTGCTGTGGCTGCCGTTGGTGCATGTTTGGCATCTCTGGTGGCAGTGGCTGCACAGGGGCACCTTGATGTTCAGCAGGAATGCATGGTGGGCCAGCTGCCTGGCTGTCTGCGCACAGCAGGTGGGTGGCAGTGGCGGTCGCAGTGTGACACAATATGGTTGGTACCTTCTGTCATCATAAGTGGTGGTCCTCCCAGGCGAACGCTGGTACACGAAAGTGTTCAGTGCCATCAGCAGCTGGGGACTGATCAGATGATGCTGGTACCTCATGCACCTCCAGATCACTTGCATCAAACTTGGAGTCCAACAAGTCAGAGTCCTACTCAATGAAATTACGTAAAACGTCCGTGCATTGCACATTCGCTTTGGTCTCTCGCCAGATATCGCAGCCATTTTAGAGGTTGTTTGTTCTTCGCTGCTCACACACGTGTAGGGAAACGAGGTTAAATCAACAAAGCTATGTAACTTTCCTTCTAGCAAAGAGAGTCGAACTAAAGCGTAAGGGTGGGTTTTGTTGCAGTTTATAGCTGATTACCATCCTCTGCCCCTGAATTTTGACAAAAGTAGACATCGGCCCTGAAAGAGTTAAGTCACCAACCTTAACAAAGTTTTGAAGTTTAACATCACATGATTGAAAAGTCACAGTACACGTGTTAAATTGGGAAAGCGCGGTGGTGCAGCACCTCGTAACAAGAGTGTAAGTGTCCTGATGCAGCCTGCGTGGCGTGTGTGCGCGTCGGTGACCTCCGGGTGCTCCGATTTCAATCCACACTCCAAAGACGTGCAGCCTCGCTGGATTGGCGATGCTAAATTGTCCACAATGTGTGTGTGTGTGTGTGTGTGTGCGAACGCACAGGAATCCCTGAACGACACCACGGGGTCCTGTGGTTAAAGGAGCCACAGTGGGGGGCTGCCGCTGTAGCCAGACCCTTCTCAAGTGTTTAAAGAATTAAAAATTTCATACAGTCTGGGGTCCGCGAGTCTGATGTCTTCACTTCATTATTGCTGTGAATCTTGTTTTTGCTTTGCCCCTTGTGTTTTACATGAATCATTTTTTGTTATCTTTCTTTAAAATTTATTTTTATCGTTATTTCAATGATGTCACAACATTCTATTGTTAATAATAATAATAATAATAATTCATTACATTTATATAGCACTTTTTCTCAGTACTCAAAGCGCTATCCACACAGGGAGGAACTAAGGTCGCCACTTTATGGTATTTTCATGTGGCTGTGCCAATTACCCTAACCCTAACCCTAACCCTAATCCTAATCCCACTTGTGAATTTTTCTATTCAATGGGCCAGTGACGAGGTAACTCAATAAATATTTTTTCATTGAGAGCTGAGATAAGGCAATAACTGACACAAAGGAGTTTTTTTTCCCACAAAAAATTCTGTAAGTGTCCCTTAAGCAACACCTCAGGTCCCCTTCCCACAGACAATTTGTCATTTGTGTTCATCAGACTTCCATAAATCGCTCTGCAGGCCCCACCTTGCTTTATAACTGTGGGTTTACTGTCATGAAATCAGTGAGAATTAAATACAGCATGCGCACCACCAGGACCCCGACCCCCGGATCTCGGGAGTTGCTATTCTGGTCTTGAGGACCACATGGAAGTTGACAACATGCAAGTCCAATGCCATTTGACCGCACTCACCAGGCAGAGGGTCACCTTCTGCTGTCTGTGACCCCTGGGGTTATGAAAAGAAGGAGCGACCATAGTGAGGAGTGGAAGTCCTGAACTTTGAAAAAGCAAGTTACCTTTAGCCGTCTCGGAGAGCGTGTACTTCTTGTGTCGAAACTTAAAAAACGGCATTCTCTTGAGTTTTCCTGGTTTAGTCTCCGGGAGAACTGAAATATGAAGCAACGCACGTGTTTAGAAATCTGGGCACAACTTTCATTCGGGTATCCACCAATTAGAAGTCTAGGAACATTTCATTAGCTATGCTACTGTATGTACACATAACAATAAAGGTGGAATGTCATTAATCATTTCAGAATCCACATTATTTTTAATGTCAATTGTGTAATATAATATTATAAAAAGTACAGGATATGCTCTACATGCACAAGCAGATGCTCGTAATTGACACCTAAAGTAAACTGTTACCAGAAAGTTTTCTACATTTGCTCAAACTTACAAATGGAATTAAAAAAAAAAAAGATTCATAATATAAACTGCACCCTCTTAAAACTCAGACAATAATTAGAACTGGTCATGTTAATAATGTCTAGTGCAGGGTGAAGACACCTCGACTGATAATGTGGCGTGTTTATCTGGACTTTCAGAAAGCATTTGATGAGGTGCCACATGAGAGGTGGGCATCAAATTAAAAGAAGTGGCAGTTCAGGGTGATGTTCTTAGATGGGTGCACAATTGGCTCAGACACAGGAAGCAGAGGGTGACGGTGCGAAGAACCTCACCAGAATTGGCCGATGTTAAGAGTGGTGACCAGCAGGGGGCAGTGCAGGGGCAGCAGCTATTTTTAATATCTATAAATGATTTAGATAGGACTGCAGTGGATTGATTCCTGCCTTGTGCCCTGTGTTGGCTGGGATTGGCTCCAGCAGACCCCCGTGACCCTGTGTTCGGATTCAGCGGGTTGGAAAATGGATGGATGGATGGATATAGATAGGAATGAAAGGAAAAAGCTGGTGAAGTTTACAGATGATACCAAAATAGGTGGATTAGCAGATAATTTGGAATCTGTTATATCATCACAGAAGGACTTGGACAGCAGACAGGCCTGAGCAGATTTGTGGCAGATGAAATTTAATGTCAGTAAATGTAAAGAATTACACATAGGAAGTAAAAATGTGAGGTTTGAATACACAATGGGAGGTCTGAAAATTGAGAGTCCATCTTATGAGAAGGATTTAGGAGTCACAGTGGACACTAAGCTATACGACTTCCCAACAGTTTTCAAAAGCCATTAAGAAGGCTAACAGAATGTCAGGTTATATAGCACCTTGATGTGTGGAGTACAAGTCACAGGAGGTTCTGCTCAAGCTTTATAACACACTGGTGAGGCCTCATCTGGAGTCGTGTGTGCAGATTTGGTCTCCAGGCTACAAAAAGGACATAGCAGCACAAGAGAAGGTCCAGAGAAGAGCGATGAGGCTGATTCCAGGGCTACAGGGGATGAATTATGAAGAAATACTAAAAGAGGTGAGCAAAAGGAGATTAAGAGGTGACCTGACTGAAGTGTTTAAAATGATGAAGGGAATTAGTCCAGTGGATCGAGACGGTTATTTTAAAATGAGTTCATCAAGAACACGGGGACACCGTTGGAAACTTGTTAAGGGTAAATTTTGCACAAACATTAGGAAGTTTTTCTTTACACAAAAAACGATAGACACTTGGAAGAAATAAGTGGAGAGGACTGGCGAGCTTTGTTGGGCTGAATGGCCAGTTCTCATCTAGAGTGTTCTAATGTTTTAATGTGTCCCTTACCAGCGTTCGCCACGTCTGAGGCCTTCACTCCCGGCAAGCCACACTGGTCCTGAAGCCAGGCGCCCAGCTCTGGACAGTAGTACTCCTGGACATCCCAAAGGACCTGCAGAAACACGTCGCTCCTTTTGCCATCATGACAGATGTGATCCAAGAGGGCGACGATGCTGTTGCTGGGTGTCTTCTCCAACAGACTGTGGAACAGCGACTGACTGAAGACATTCCTGTCATAGAGCCACCGCAGCAGTGGTGAGGGGTTGTCACTCAGCCAGACCAGTAGATTCTCTTGGTTACTTCGGATTAAACTAAAACTCTGCATTTTCTGATCCATGTTGTCAGCTGTAAACATGAGAATACAATATATACAGTATAAGATAGATAGATAGATAGATAGATAGATAGATAGATAGATAGATAGATAGATAGATAGATAGATAGATAGATAGATAGATAGATAGATAGATAGATAGAACTAAGTTTAGTATAGTCGGCAGGATTATATAGATAGATAGATAGATAGATAGATAGATAGATAGATAGATAGATAGATAGATAGATAGATAGATAGATAGATAGATAGATAGATAGATAGATAGATAGAAATAAGTTTAGTATAGTCGGCAGGATTATATAGATAGATAGATAGATAGATAGATAGATAGATAGATAGATAGATAGATAGATAGATAGATAGATAGATAGATAGATAGATAGATAGATAGAACTAAGTTTAGTATAGTCGCAGGATTAGATAGATAGATAGATAGATAGATAGATAGATAGATAGATAGATAGATAGATAGATAGATAGATAGATAGATAGATAGATAGATAGATAGAATAAATTAGGAATAATCAGAGGCCACACCCCCTTAGGGTCTGAGCTCCACAGCCAATCAGGAAGCCAAAAAAGAAAGAAAGTGGAGCTGTGACCTGAGTCCAGACTCGATCTTCATTAATTCACAATGCATACATTAAACCCCAGTTAATTAAATGGCAGTTCCTTAATATTTTTATTCAGACATCTATTTCAGCGCTATATAAATGTAATGAATTATTATTATTATTATTATTAATGTCCATTCTGTACCAGTCAGATTGCAGGACATCAGTTAAGAAACGGCCACAATACAAGACCCAGCCTGGGCCTGCATGCCACCTGCAGTACACCAATTACTATTTTCCATTTAAGTCGGGGGCACATGCATGAGAGGCAGAACATAAATGCCACCCATTTACTCATAGAAGTAAACTGGCATGAGACAAGCCTTCATGTTGTGCCTCCCATCCACCTTACATAAATATTTGCCCTTTGTTGCTCCTTCTGAGTTGCCCACCTCGGCTGCTTTATTGCACAGTTTTGTAGAACTTCACCAACTAATCAAAGTCACCGAGCAGCCTTTCCTTTGCTATTGTCCCCCTGTCATTTGATCCAAAGTGAGAACTTGTTCAGAGCGTACTTACCTTACACCCGACATGGAGGCTTCCATATGTCTCCAGGACACTTGCTTTTGCTTTCTGACCTGCCGCATAACCATAAAACTAAATGGCTCCTTAGCTGGAGATCTTGAACTGTTTGCACAGGACTTAGGTGTGGCAACACTTCAGATAAGAGGCAGAGAGGAAATCAAACTCCTGCAGACGTCTCCACTCATCTCCAAGCAACCAAAGAAATGCAGGGAGTTAGAGCTATGAAGAGTTCAAAGTGGGATCCATCCATTGTTCGAGTCCAAGAAAATCAGGCAGGAAGTCCGACTGTCCCAGCAGCACCAGATACAAGGGCAGAGCTCCTCGTCCAAGAATAATGTAAGAAAGTTAAACCTCCCTATTCTGGTAGCACTGGGCGCACCTCTGGAACCAACCTTGAACGAGGCACCAGGCCTTCACAGGGTCCACTTGTATGAGACCACTTCGGAATCACCAGACAGGTGCAAACAGGACAAAGTCAGACATTCATTTATTGGCTCACATTGCAACTCAGTGCTAATTGAGGATAAGAAACAAGCATGATGAGCATCTGAAAGCAAGACAATCACACTTGAGAACAACGAAAAGTGCTCCATTATATCAGCAGTAAGAGGCTACAAAGTAAGAAGAGTCCTGCAAACAGACACGACAGGCATCAGGGTCTGAGGTTGACACCCTGTTGTGGATTACAGAAGGAGAAGCCCTGTGGCTCAGTTTGGAGACAGTTGACCTGTGAGCATTATCATCATCCTCTCCAGTCGAGGTCACCGAGGCTTGACAGTCACCTCTGTGACAAGTGCCATTCTTGAGGGCCAGCGTGATGTCTAGGGGTCAACAATCGTGCAGAACTGTACAGCTAAAAGACTCAACTGAGACATTGTCCACCACCGCATATCAAAGATGTCCACAGACCGACATGTCTTGGGGAGAAAGAATAAAAACTTCTTCAGAACCAGACGTTTAGACAAAGACCTCAAAAGAGCGCAATGAGAAGTGAACGACTAACAAAACTAAAGCTCCATGTGAAGTCTTCAGGCCCCTTCACTATTTTATGGTTTGTTCTGTTGCTTCCTTGGGCTAAAATCATTTCCATTTTTTATTCCCTCATCAAACAATATTTGAAACTCCACAATGGCAAAATTGTAATACATTTTACAAATTTATTAAAAACTAGCCATCCCCCGCAGCTTAGCTTCTGTAGTAGTGAAATAGGACAAACTTTAAAAATCAAGAAACAAACAGGTATTGCTAGCTAAGCAGAGGCAAAGTCCGCTCCAACATGTGGCGCAAGGTGGAGAGATTTGAATGGAGGCTGGCGTGTGAGTGAGGAGGGCCCCGCCCCCCTCGGCCCACAGGCTCTTTCTTGGATTTGCACGAATAAATCGCTCCTGCAAGCAAACTCTAAATCTTAGTGCGATGAGAGAAGTCGCAAAATCAACCGGAATGTTCATGCAAATTCTAGAAGAAAACCCGATGTAAATCCGTCAAGTATTTCTCTCGTTCGTTAGCTAAGTGGATGTAAGGAATGCCCCGAGGCTGGCGCGTGAGTGAGCAGGGCCCCGCCCCCTTCCCCTCGGTCAGCTGCGTCTCTCTCGGATTCGCTCAACGGCACCGCAAATGAACTATGATACTTAGGGCGATGAGAGAAGTTCCAGAATCAACCAGAATGTTCTAGGAAATTCTAGAAAAAAGCCAGTTCTAAATTTGTTAAGTCGTTTTCTCCTGAACAGTGGACAGACAGACAGACAGACGTTGGACTTTATATATATAGAGAGATGAAAAACAGAAATATCCTACTGACTCAAGTATTCCGACCCTGCAGTCAGGACTCAGCTGAAGAACCTTTGGCAGCCATTCCAGTTAGGAATCTTCTTGGGTTTGACGCGACCAGCTTCACCAACCTGATTTGGGGGTTTTCTGCAATTCTTCTCTGGTCGTGGCTGGATGGATGCTGTCGGTGGACAGCTACATTCAGGTCCCTCTAGAGATGTCCGGTTGGGCCCAAGCTCGGGTTCTGGCCGGGCCACACCAAGACATTCCCAGAATTCTCCCATAGCTGTGTTGTCTTTGCTTCGGCTCCTGTTGAAAATACAAACCTTCAGCCTGGTCTGAGGTCCAGAGTGGCTTTCCATTAACTCCATTCGGTTTTCCCTCGAGACCGTGACTACTCTCCCAGTCCCTGATGCTGCCATCACCATATTGCACTGCTGACGCTCACAACTGAGTGGTTTCACTGGGCCAGAGGATCTCGTCTCTCACAGTCTGAGAGTCAGTGAGGTGCAGGTTTCCACAAGTCTTTTATTGAGGAGATGCTTCTGTATCAGAAAGCCCAGATCAGCGGAGTGTTGCAGTGATGGTTGTCCTTCTGCAAGTTTCTCTCATCTCCACACAGGTTCTGGGTTGTAGTGACTGGACATGGAGGCCCTTTGGTGCTGTGAAACTCAACAACCACTTTCTTGGTTCTGCTGGTGTTCAGTTGCAGACAATTCTCAAAGTTCTTTCCTGGACTCCTCTCCCTGGTCTCATCCTCACTTCTCAATACATGCAGAGTCATCTGAGAATTTGTGCCCAGTGATGTGACCTGCTGTTCTGTTTCTAGTCTGAGGTGCCCAGAGTGAAGACTAAAGCAGACCATCCTGCTCCTTGTGGTGCTCCAGCGTATCCTCACACGGTCCTTGAGCCACACAAACGGCCGTCTGCCCGACTCTGCTGAAATGTTCTGGTTGTCCTTCCCCAGATCTGCCTCTGTCTCTTAAGCTCAGCAGGGAATTCCTTGGACCTCATGGCTCGGTTCTTGCTCTCCTGTGAGGACCTTCAATAGACCGCTCTGTGCTTTCAATCCAACCACAGGTGGGCTCCGATCATCTCAGCGATGGTCAACAGAACGAGACACACCTGAGCCAAGCAAAGGAAGTGTAATAAAGTGACGCAGAACAGGTTGCCTGTTCCCAAGAGACTTTCCTTTCCACCATATTGGTTTTATTTATTTGTTTGTTTATTGTTGTCAATTGTTTGTCATGTTAAATAAAGTATAAAATCATGGAATTCACCAGTCATCTGACCGTGACTCCTGCATGAAACATCCATCCATCCATCCATTTTCCAACCCGCTGAATCCGAACACAGGGTCATAGGGGTCTGCTGGAGCCAATCCCAGCCAACACAGGGCACAAGGCAGGAACCAATCCCGGGCAGGGTGCCAACCCACCGCAGGACACACACAAACACACCCACACACACTAGGGCCAATGTAGAATTGCCAATCTACCTAACCTGCATGTCTTTGGACTGTGGGAGGAAACCGGAGCGCCCGGAGGAAATCCACACAGACACAGGGAGAACATGCAAACTCCATGCAGGGAGGACCCCGGAAGCGAACCCAGGTCTCCTAACTGCGAGGCAGCAGAGCTACCCACTGCGCCACCGTGCCGCCCTGCATGAAACATAAAAAAACTAATAATGATAACATAAAATAAATGTGACCACTGGTTTGTGCTATAAATTTGTTTTGTGTATGGTTTCAATAATTATGATCATTCTCTCAATTTGCGCATTTCCTATTCAAATACAGCGGAGAAGCTCAATGTGTGGCAGAGAGGAGCCTCAACTCCCCTCAGGGACTGCGCTCTCCTCACACACTGACGGGGTTGATGCCTGCGATTGGCGCCTGCCTGTTGCTGTCTGTCTGTATGTCGCCTATCTAAGGTTTGCAGACACGTGTATTATACACCCTGACTTTCCACAGTTGATATCTTTAATGAATGTGTGCGACATATTTAGTCTTGTTGATCGGACATAAAACCGCAATGAAAAGGCACAAGGCGAGGCCGACAGTACCGTGCCGCCCTGAAGGGGGCGCATGTGAGCCCAACAGGTGCTCGTGAGGCGCCAATAAGTTAGCGAGATCAGAAAGTCACGTGCACTGCAGCGCTCCGTTTATTTTTATTTTTTGTTCCGACTGATTGCCAAAATGGAAGATTAAGATTTTTTTAAAACTAAAGGAAAATAAGGCGGATTTTTACAAGAAAGTAACGAAGATTTTCATGGGGTGCGTGAACTTCATTTACAAATAAAGGCAAGACCATAAACGGGTTTCAATTTTATAAAAAAGAAAAAAAAATCAAATGTTTAAAAACTAAACTTTGACCTTAAATAAAATATTCTTTTGTTTCTCTTGTTATCCTTTTGTTGAACAGTCTGTATTAAAATTGATTAAAGCATCAGAATTAAAAGCTTTTATAAAAATATTTCAATTATGGTCAAAATTGCAATCCGTTTTTTTTTTTTTGTACACCACTCTATACTTTCATTTGTATTGCATGAGTATGAATTGTGGAATTCATCCATCCATCCATTATCCAACCCGCTATATCCTAACTACAGGGTCACGGGGTCTGCTGGAGCCAATCCCAGCCAACACAGGGCGCAAGGCAGGAAGCAAACCCCGAGCAGGAATTGTGGAATCGCAACGGCAAGTTTAGAACACATGGAGGGTGAGGAGCAAATGCGCTCTCGCCGCTGTAAACGTACCGTTCTTTCTTAGCCAAATATGCGCCTTACCTGTGTGTGTGTAAAGAATGCCGATGAGATATGAAACACAACCAGTAGTCAATGTGCACGCAGGCTGCCAGCTGAATTGTGAATTAGCGACTCTTTGGGGTTCATATATTTGTAAATCTGACTCTGAAGGACTCATCAGCCATGAACCTCACCGCACGTTTCTGTTAGCGCATTTCCAGAGGTCCCTGAAACCCCCATTTTTACATAAAGGGTCTAAACACTTGAGTCAGAGGGATATTTAAGGGTTACATTTTTAACAAATTTGCAAGTCTGCTTTTCGTTTTGTCATTCCAGGGTGTTGAGTGCTGATCGATGAGGGGAAACAACTGAACAAAAATGACTTTAGCGCGGGGCTGCAGCAGAAAAACACGGGGCACCATTTGGGAAGCTCAAGACTTTCTGAATGCCCTGCACTGGACGGGCGTCACGCACGTATACCTGGTGCCCGGCGCCCCACCCTGCTTTGAGCTTAATGAAGCCCCCCCCGACATTCATCAAACAGCTTTCTGCAAGAGACTGTCGCCACCTTCAGGCCGACCGAGACACGACGCACAGGGTTAGATAGAAGGATGAATCGCAGAAGTCTGTGCAGCCAATGGCATCCTCCAGGGCCAGCGTTTACAAAGTTTAAAAGCGCACCAAGTCGGCTTCAGAAGAAAGAAAGACTCCATCATACATGTGGACGTTTCCTTCTCAAACAGACTGGATTCGGATTTACGCATTCTGAAGTGTCTGATGGACACCATTGTGAGTAAAGACGCAGGTTTGGGGGGGGCCGGGGTGACACCATTGAGCTAGGTGAGCAGGCAGATCGGCGGTCTCTTCCCCCTTTTCAAAGCCTCAGGCCCTTCTCTGACTCAGAGTCCTTCCGCGTTTTCTGGTTTCATTTGCTGACTGCTGTATATTTGGGGGCAAAGTTCACAAGGAGATAAGAAAGAACCATCTCAGCGCTTTCTTCAAAATGGCGGATTCTTTTCATCGGCCCGTGTGAAAAAATGTAAAATGCGCACCAAGTGTTACCAGCCTGGGGATTTTTATAACCCGGGTGAGGGTGAAGTCTTTCATTTTTTTACTCCCCCGTTGTCCCCCGGGACATGGATGCGGTTGTCTGTCCGGACTTCTTCTCACACGCTGCTCATCCATCTGCCTTCCTAAACGTTGCTCCATGGTCAACCCGAAGGGGGCGCTAGTCTCTTGCAGAATGCATTTGTAACTAAAGCTGTTTGATGCAATTGGAGGGGGGGGGGGTTAGTGTGGTCACACCCATGCAGCATTAAGCTCAAAGCAGGATGGGACGGCGGACACCATGGAGTCGGTCAGAGTATGGCTTTGTGGGCCAGGAGGCACCGTGCGACTCGCCATGGCGCTCTGTTTTGGACGCATCTCAGTGTTTGCTCTCATCTGCTCACTTCCCAAATTTCTGCAGCTTGGAGCCCACATGAATGACCACAAGAGCTTTGACAGCACAAATAAACCCGAGTGTTTAAAAATAGAAGAATCCGGAATGGCGTGACACAAGGAGTTACGAAATGAAGTCAGCTACATAAATACAACGTGGCTGACCATACTGGGTGCTTTTGTACTGGAGGTGGCCACCCTGCCTGCTGTTCCCAGTACTTTACACCAATTATGGAACTCATCCATCCATCCACCCCTTATGTCGTGAATGTGCTTTTTAGGAACCTAAATTGTTATGTTCTACTTGACTTTTGTAATATTTTAATTTAATACTAGGAGACACTCGGATCTCTGGTGGTTCATAGGCTTGTTACAGCACTCCAGGTCACTTTGCCATGACCTTTGTCACACTCTAACGGTGTGGATGACAGCAACGTACGTACATCTTGTGAAGGACCCAAAGCCCAATTATATGGTGAACATAACCCACACCTTCACTTCTTTGGCTGTGTGTGATTTTCTTTTGTGGTCGCTTGCGAAATGTCCAAAGTTCAGCTCATATGTCGCCCTGTTGCTTTCGCTCTTGCACCCTGTGTCCTGTACGAGACGCCTCTAAATCCGAACCGACTTGTCGTTTTGATATGTGCTTCAGTGTCCCAGCATTTTCGCTTGTTGTCAAATAAAATGGCTTGACGTCAAGGCTAGGTTTGCGGATCGTGTTGTTTCTCATGGTGAAATGGTGTGTAGTTGCCATGTGCTTCACTGTCAGCAGATGTTGCCGAAAGCCACTTATGTAGGGCAGGGTTGTGGGGAAGCTGGAGTCTATTCCAGCAAGCTCTGGGTGCCAGGCAGGACAGGGCACCAGCACATAGCAGGGGGGAAGACACTCTCACACACACACACACACACACACATTCATGTGGCGTCACCAGTCCATCTAACCTGCATGTCTTTGGACTGTGGCAGAAAGAACAGAGCAGCTGGAGGAAACCCACATGGACAGAGCGAGAACATGCCAACACCACACAGCGAGCCCTGAACCTCGCTGTCCTCATTGCGAGGAAGCAGTGCTACCACTGCGCTACAATACCGCCTGCCACACCACTCCCCCCCCACTCACGCCCAATGTCTTTGATGGGTTTGAGAAGATCACGTTGTGCTTTTCATATCATCAACAAAATTGCAATCCGTTTTTTTTGTACACCACTCTATACTTTCATTTGTATTACATGAGTATGAATTGTGGAGTCCATCCATCCATCCATTATCCAATCCGCTATATCCTAACTACAGAGTCATGGGGGTCTGCTGGAGCCAATCCCAGCCAATACAGGGCACAAGGCAGGAAACAAACCCCGGGCACTGTTGGTCTTTCTGTTCCTCGGTCTGTCTCAAGGATCAATGGCTCCAAATCCGAACCGACCTGTCATTTTGATATGTCCTTCAGTGTCCCAGCATTTTCGCTTGTTGTCAAATAAAATGGCTTGACGTCAAGCCGAGGTTTGCGGATCGTGTTGTTTCACATGGTGAAATGGTGTGTAGTTGCTATGCGCTTCACTGTCAGCAGATGTCACCAAAAGCCACTTATCTAGGGCAGGGTTGTGGGGAAGCTGGAGTCTATTCCAGCAAGCTCTGGGTGCCAGGCAGAGTCCTGGGTTCAAAAATACAGTGCCTGGTTTTTGGTCCATGTGGAGTTTTCAATGTGCTCCTCTAATTCTGGACGGGACACCAGTCCACTACATGGCTTAGTCACACGCACACACACACACACACACACACCCACACCACTGGGCCGATTTAAAATGGAGGGTGGGTACAACTGCCGCAGATCTCCAGTCTTGTGCTGAGATGGCTGTGAGGGGTCTGCATGTTCTCCCTGAGTCCGTGTGGGTCATTTGGGCTTCTAAAGTCCAAGAGTGGGTGCAAACGAGTGCCCAGTGATGGGCTAGCAAGTTAGCCAGGGTTGAGCCAGTGTGACATGGGAAGCTTCTGATCTCCGCATCCCTGAGCTAGGATCTGGTAAGGAATGAATGAATGAATGAATCAATCAATCAATCTGTGCATCTAATGCTGCAGGCACAGGCTTTGTCCTTATTACAGCGCTGCCACTGCACCACAATATCACCTGCAACAGCCTCCATAATTGAATTAGTTGGGTTTGAAAAGATCATCAACGTGGGTGGCACAGAGTCCTGGGTTCAAATACAGCGCCTGGTGTTTGGTCAGCATGTGCTCCTCTAAATGTGTCTGTCATGTGACGGACTGGACTGGTGTCCCCTCCAGGGTTGGTTCCTTGACCCCGATGGAGTGCAACACGCATGGACGTCTTTAAACGCCTCCTACGCCTTCTTGCTAACGGAGAGTGTCATTTTTCCGCTGTAACTCACCAGCTTCACACGAAGGAGGAAATGATCACCGCGCCTGAAAAAAAAAAAAACAAGAAAATTTGGGGAATTTGGAAAAAGGCCACACAGTGCAGTCAGAAGGCAGAGAGCGAATGGAAACGCTGAAGAGGTTATGTCACAATCGCGAGTCACGGCCGGCACTTCTTTAATCCGAGCGGCGGGCCGATGAGCAGCGCAGTGTCAGGGCTTCATCCGACACGCTTTTAAAGATGGGGACGCTCCTCCGGACCGCCTTCTGCTGGGCCGCACTGCAAGGTAGGGAGACTGAGGGCTGAGGGAGTGAGGGGTATGTGTGTGTGTTGTAAGTGTGTCAGGGATAACGCGTCACCTGTTGGAGAACTCGGGATGAACCTGTGGAAAATGTAAACAGTGAGATTCAGGACTGGCCAGAGATGTGTGGAAACAAAAAAATATTCAAAATGGACGAGTTTGAGGTCAACAGGCTTTGGGACAGACTGGAGGACAATCGTTGAGCGCTCACCGGCAAATCTTGGGCTCCAAACGTGTTTGGATTGAAGTTCATTTGTGGGGAGAAGAATAAGAAAGAAATGTGCAGGAGGATCAATGAAATGAGTGGAGAGGTCTTACCTCCAACACTCGCAGATAATTCAGGGTCAGGGTGGAGAGAGCCAACCCAAGCAGTGTCAGGTACAAGGCAGGAACCAACTCTGGATAGGACCCCAGTCCACCACATGGCCCTGTCACACACACACACACACACATAGAGGGCCAATTTAAAACGGAGGGAGGGTGCAACTGTCGTAGAGCTCCAGTCTTGTGCTGAGATGGCCGTCGTGAGGGGTCATCATGTTGTCCTGGAGCCTGTGTGGGTCGTTTGGTGCTTCTAAATTTCAAAAGTGGGTGCAAACGAGTGCTCCGTGATGGGCTGGTAAGTTAGCCAGGGTTGGAATTTGGGCCAGTGAGATGTGGATAGCTTCTGATCTCCACATCCCTGAGCTAGGATCTGGTTAATGATTGATTGATTGATTGATTCATTTAATCAATCAATCCATCTGTGTAGGCACCCCATCCAGTGCATCTAATGCTGCAGGCACAGACTTTGTCCTTATTACTCTGAGCTGGAGTAAGTGTGTTTGGTGATGAGTGAGTGAATGAATGAATAATAATGTTATTTCTACAGCACCTTCTCATACCTCTACATGCAGCTCAAGTTGCTTTCCACAGGTTAATAAACAAGAACAAAGACACACCACATCTACTTGGAAGTCAACTTGTGATGGGCAAGCGCCCCCCTGCCCCTTGTTATATCTGGATTAAGTGGATTTGGTTAGACGTGAGGGGTAAGAGGGGTATGAGGGGTAGTGACTGGGGTTCACATCCCGGGTGCTCCCTGTGTGGATGTTTCATGTTCTCCCTTTTCCTCCTGGCACTTCAGTTTCCTCCCACAGTCTAAACATCTGCATGTTAGATGTACTGGCATTGGCGCTGGCACCTGATGTGTGAGTGCGGTCACCTGGCGATGGACTGGCACCTTTTACAGTGACTGTCCATGCCCTGTGCCTAATGCTTACTGGGATGTGGCTCCAGCTTTCCTGGCTAAGCAGGTTAGGCAATGAGTGAGTACCCCCAATGAATTAAAGAATCTGTAATGGACAAGCACCCCAAGTCCAGCGCCCAGGCCCTGCCACAGGCGTACGCTATTGCCTTCACTACCCTAAACTGGATTAAGGGGGTCATCTCACTGATGTGCATGCTGGACTAAATGGCGCCTCAGAATTCTCATGGCATGGGTTCAGTGAATGGTGTGCCCATGTGCCCTCTGATGGGCTGGCATTCCTATCCACAGTTGGACTCTTCTTTGAAATTGACCATGCCAGGATATGATTTGGCCCCAGTGAGTGTGAATTTTATTAAGTTTCCAAAGGAAAGAAATCTAAACATCACACATATCAGAGCAGCGGTCACCAATGCACATGGAAAACCAAATTCACAGACACGCATAATCTGACTCAAGGCTGGAGCCTTCCCTGTCAGCATGAGCAGAAAGCAGGTCAGGAACTCAGAGTGCCCCTTTATATATACACACACACACACACACATACAGAGGGGGGACCCAGTTTGGACTTTTCAATCAACTCAACTTTCGTGTCTTTGAGTGGCAAACCTACACGGGGAGAACATGCAAATGCCACATGAATAACATCCTGGTGGAGAAATTCATGAGGCAGCCCAGCAGTTGCCCCTGTGTCCTTAATAAGGAGGGCTGAACTCCTTCTTTATAATGTGGGGACAGCACTGAGACATTTTGTTCACAGACTGTGTTGACCTCCATAACTGTCATTCTCAGATTATTACCATGTTGTCCGCCTGCATGGCCGTCACCTCCTTGTTTTTCTAGATTGCTGTCCTGTGAGGAGCACCAAAGAAACAACAGCCTGTGCAAAGCCACTGAGTGGCAGTACTCCAGACACGGGGCAGGACCTCCATCCATCTTCTCTCCTGCTCAGTCCAGTCGAGGGTCTTGGGTGCCAGGCTCTTTGGACCCCTTTGTGATGAGATCTCTCGTGTTGTATCCATTTGGCCAACTTGACACATTCAATGAGAGTGGACAGCAAAAGCAGCGTCCGGGATTCTCTGAATGGACTTCATGTGTTGTCTTGATGACCTGCCTTGTGACTCTGGTTTTGTTTCACAATCTGTAAATATGTGTGTGTGTGTTTGGTTAATCAGTAACCTTGGATGAAGTCATAAGCTTAGTACCCCTGTTTGGGTTCAAATTCTGTTGCATTCCAAATAAAAACTTAAACGGTGTTGTCACCTGACCAAGCATGTGTGACAGTGGAGGTGTCAAAAGTGACTTCTGCGTAACCAAGAACAGTCCAATCAGGTCAGGGTTAGGAGACCACCCGTCAGCTGGTCAGTCCAGTAGTCACAGCAACAATCGGGACACAAATCAGTAAATCTGTCTACGATGATGCAAAAAAGCAGTAAATACATAAAAGTTGTCAACAGTAACTGGAAAGTGAGACTCCATCTGCCCTGAAAACAAAGTTCTTGCTAAAAACAACAGAAAAGCACCAGCGACCGGCGATACTTCTGTGTTTCAAGAGCATTGCTTCACTTCACTTCCCTAACAGGAGTGGGGGGCACATGTGACAGCTGACTCATGGGCTTGTTGACACCCATCTTAGAAAAAAATAAAAAGAATAAAAACGGGGGGGGGGGGGGGGTAAGAGTGGGGTGCAAACCAAATTATTATATAGTGCCTTTCATATCTACAGTATAACACCAAACTAATAGACAGTACCTTCTATATGCAGCTCAACAGAGATAGATAGATAGATAGTGTAGTAGGCAAGATTAGATAGATAGATAGATAGATAGATAGAGATATGAAAGGCACCATAGATAGATAGATAGAGTTTAGTATAGTCGGCAAGAATAGATAGATAGATAGATCGATCACTGGGAATGGGACTACCAAGTCAAATGTTTTTCTTGTATTCAGGCTATAATTTCTATCTATCTATGAATTATATAGTGCCTTTCATATCTATCTATCTATCTATCTATCTATCTATCTATCTATCTATCTATCTATCTATCTATCTATCTATCTATCTGTCATAGAGTGTTACTCATATCTGTTATATTAACTTTTACTCATTTTTGTCTTTTGCAAATTCATGCTGAGACAGACCTGTCACCATCTATCTGTGAATTTTTAGTGTCTTTTTCCCGTCTATTTTTGTATTATATAGTTCCTTTGTCCCTGTGCCTGTCACACAGTTCTTTACACATCTATCATTTTATATAGTGAATGTATTTCTCGCTCCCATATCACACCCTTAAACGTCTGTTTATCCATTATATAGCGCCTTTCCAGTCTACCTGTCTCATGATGGCTGACTGCTCGGTGCTCCCTTGTGCAGAGTCTCAGTCCTCCTATCCGTGTTTATCTCATCATCTCGTCTCCATCATGATGGATTCATTCTGTTTCTGGTAACGTGATCTGCACAAAAAAGACAAAAAGTAGATAGCATTGGTGCCGAGCAGAGACGTTTGCTGACATAAGTGAGCTATACGGCCATGTGTGGGCCTGGTGTGCCAGTGTGGTGCCAAGGGGTGAAGAGCCCACGACTGGTTTGCTGCTTAATGGCTACAAATGGGCCTAGTGCTGACATAAATATGGCACAGTTGTGACTAGCCTGCTTTTTTATTATTTCAATACTCCTTTTTGAACAATAATACTTAAAATGAAGGACTAAATGACCACCTGGTTGCAGGTCTGATGTCACAGCTTGGCGCTTTTCTCTTTCCAGGTCTTCTAAAGGGAGGACTTTGCCAGCAGCCCTTCTCCGTTCCTGACTCGGTGGCCGCTCTTGAAGGCTCCTGCGTGGTCATTCCTTGTACGTTTTTTGTCCCCTCCGGCCAGAAAGCTCGTGTGGAGGTGACTTGGTTTGCAGAAGGAAAGGACAGGACAAGACTTTTTCCGAAATCTTCAACTTACAAAGTCTATGACAGTCTGGATGTGAGCAGCGCACATTCCAATTTCAGAGAGCGGGCCACTCTGGTTGGAAACCTGAGTGCTGGCAACTGCTCCCTGATGATCAAGAAGGTCAAGTCAGGCGAAATAATCAAAATGTATCTAGAGGACAAGAGAAGGAACAGAAGTCCCACCATCGCATTTGAAACCAGAGGTAAGAAGTGAAAAAGGTCAGAGGAAAACTAAACTGGACGGCCATTTACTTCAGTTTGGATTTACAGGGTAAACCTGGACGAGCGACTGAGGAGATGGATCTGCATGGCCTTGTAAATGCTGTAGTATTCACCTCCTTGAAAAATGACAACACAATATTAAGTCATGTTGGATTTAATTTGGCTTTTTGACCCGGGTCAGCATAAAAAGGCCCTTTAAATATCAAAGTGAAAACGGTCTAAGTTAATTACAAATAGAAAACACTAAATAACACTTCAATTTGATGCCCCTAAAGCCCTCACGGGTGCGGCCCACTGGTTTTAGATGTCCCATCATTGGTTCAATGGAGATCACCTGACTCTGGTGTCATACAACTTGTGGCGAGTCAGCATCGTGGCCTGACCTACGCAACAAAGACAAAACAACACAACAAACATGAAAAGCCCAAGAAAATTGATCACAAGGACGTAGAAAGAGTGTGGCAGAGCTGGAAATCTGCTAGAGCAGGTGGCCCACAAAAACAGAAAAAGACGAATGAAGGAGGCCACCGAGAGACCTGGGAGAGCTCTGAAGGAGTGCCAAGCTACAGTGGCTACATTGCTAAAGCGACCTTAGTTATAGCCAGTTGTATGTTCGTTCGCACCCCACGTCTCAGGACAACTTGGATAGTCGAAAGAATTATTTTACACTAGCTGTGTAAGCCCGTGCTGTAAAAAGCCCGGGGTCCTAGAAACTGTCGAAATTGTCAGAAAAAAATTTGAAATGCAGAGTCGGCAGTTTCGTTTTGTGGACGTCTTCGCCTCCCTTTGTCTAAGCGAGTTTCCCTCTCGTTTGTCTTTTCTCGGCGGTTTCACTTTGGCGACGGAGTTGCTTTCTTTCAGCTTCATGCTGTAGCCTTGCACTTCTTTCTTCTCCCGACTCGTTAACTTGGGGCCACCTTGCCGGCTCTTTGAGCTTCCGGGCCGGAAAGACGGACACACACACTTCCACACGTAGACGTTTATATCTAAGATATAAAAGATTTCTTTGTTTTCCCATATTAATAGCAGCGTTGTCAAGTAATTAAATGTTCGATGACAGCATTAATCAAGCTCTCAACAAATGGAGTCGCCACCAATCATAAGAAAAGGGGGGGGGGGGGCTCCAAGAAAAGTTATAAATTTCATCAACCCAGTAATATCTGGGGTCCTGTGGTGACCCTAATCTTCTTCTTTACATTCCTTATTGTGTAGACATAACTGAAACACCTCAAATCCCGTAAACGCCACTACTTCACTTCAGCACTCACTCTCCCCTTCCCTTCTTTACCCCTACAACCTCAGGCAGTTAGATGAAGTGGAAGAACAGGCAGGAGAAGGAGCTACGCCTTGAACTATGTATCATACGTTACAAATATATTATTTTAGAACTCGTGACATACAAGCAAACAGAATGTGGCTTTGCCCTCCCAAACTACACAACCTGGTAATGGCAGATGTGTAATTTCAGGTGGCCCACAAATTTAGAGTTGCGTTCGATTCTCCCTGGTCAGCTCATCATCTGCACAGGTCCAGACAGCCGGCTTTCTTGCTTTCATCAGGATGTAACATGGCAGAGAGAGAGAGAGCAGACCGTTACAAGAATCCCCTTTTATTGTCCAGTGTGTAGCTCCTGATAAACTTGCGCCTTCCTGGGCCGTTCACCAATGGAATATCTCAAGCACAATCCATCCAGCAAACCAAACCAATTCCCCTAACAAGTAATTATGGTCCCAGTCAGCATCCTTCAAACAGTGAACACAAAAAGGAAAATCAATAAGCAATTAAATTTGCCCTCTCTGTCACAGGTGACCAGCAATCCTGTCATACAAAGCAGCATTCCTAAAGCTTTGGGGGTAGAAAAACAAGATTACTTTGTTCATTTTCCTTGTTCTTTAAATATTATGACAAGTAAAATGCGAAATGTACAAATGAAGACTTACATACTGTAACATTTATCAAATTGTATGAAACCTGTTGATCCACCACAGTACCAAAGGAATAAATAATGAGAACCCACTCAAAAGTCAAGATTAAATACGGGAAATTGGAAATCAGATGCATCCCCACCCTCCTTAGATATCGTCCGGCATGTGGTTCATCAAATAACCGATCCCAGCATGTAATAAAGCCTCACCATCACATTATCAATCATATCGCACATTACGACACTCGGACCCCAGGATTATATTCATACCCTATGCTAAATGTCCTGAAACACCCCCTCAGGTAGTCTAGAAAGTCTCCGTTCCACCCAATAATTCTCGTGTCTGGAGCACATAATAAAACAACTCCACTTGATTATCAGGATCCCACGTAATCCACAGGACGTGTTCCAGTTGCAGGTTTTAGGAGATCGTGACGCGCGTGTCGACACCAGAGAGGGGATGTGACTGTGATTGGACCAACAGTAAAACCTCCTACGTATCTTATTTGTCCCTTTTTCAAGGGTCTTCTCATCCGAAGTGCAGCAAAGAGCCGCTTTGAACTGCAGACCACAATCCTGCACTTTATTGCTTCCTCGACTTTCATTGACGCGGCTCTCGTCTCCCTCAAGTTGAACAACGGCGACTCCCGACTCCAGAGGGTAGAAAAGCCAGCCGAGGTATCTTAGGAAGCCATGACACCCACCTGAGGAATCACAGACACCTGAGACGCCAAACATTATGGAGCCCCCATAGAAGAAGTGCCATGTGACTGAAATGTGTGCAAATCCCCTTCAATGAAAGTCTGCAACGTGAACTTTAATCACGACACATGAATTGTTTGATTTGTCATTTTAAAGTGTGGAGCAGAGAAGGGACATCATGGAGAAAAGGGGTCTTTGTCCCAAACCTTATGGAGGACACCGTATGAATGGGTTATCATTATTTATCCCTTTGACATTTTTGGTTTAGCGAAATTCAGAACTTGTGTTGAGAAGCCCCCCTTTTTTTATCTATGATTGGTGGCGACTCCTTTCGTTGACAACTTGATTAATGTCATCATCGGGGTCTTTAGTTAATTAACTACGCTGTTATTAATACGGGATAGCAGAGAAATCCTTCATGTAATACAATTCATTTTAATTATCCAAGTTATACTGAGAATTGGGAAGCCACAATGGGTGACACTGGAGAGACTGTGCAGACAACAGTTGTTGTCACCAGTGGCACCTTTATGGGAGAGTGGCAAAGAAAAAACAAATCACATGTGACAGCTCAGTTGAAGGCCCATGGGAGACTCTGGGGACACCGGTGGTCCAACGAGACAAAAATGGACCTTTGGTTGTCCATCAGACTAAGTGCCACGTGTCAAGGGCTCAAAGGAGGAATTCCATGCTGGACCAGGGGGTGGCAGAGTGCACTGATCCATACTCTCTTTCCTCTGCAGACCAATCACAGGACGTGCTGCCCAGGCCCGATGACATCACTTCCAGTTCCGGACAAGATGACATTACTTCCCCTGTCCGCCATGTTTTTTCTGTTACTTCAGTTCTGTTTCGGACTCAACTCTGTCTATTGCTCATATTTTTCCCTTTTTTTTCCAAACCAGTTTTCAAATATGCAGGATGGCTGGCCCAAACCTTTTTGTGGTGTCTTCTGCACCCTTTCACACGCGTCACACTGCGAATGATCACAAATCCGCCGTCCTCACTGCGCCAGCATCAGGCTGTGAGGACGACTCTCTGCAGCAGGCCCTGTGAGGCTTGTGAGGGTGACCTGAAAGCAGCAAAATGTGGAGGAAATCCTGGAGGAGAACCTTGATGGAGTCTGCAAGAAAACCTGCACCTTGGGATGAGATGACAAGGCCAAGCAGACAGCCAAAGCTCCACCAGAGAGGAGACATGGCTTAAAAAAACAAGAGTGAGAACGTCGTGACAAGTCGGAGTCCTGATCTCAAGTCGGTGGAGAATTGGTTTGCCGGACTTGACCAAGGCTGGTCACTCGGCACCCCCGGGACACCTGACAGAGCTTGAGCAGTTTGGTGGCAGGAAGAGACCTGGGGACACACACACACACACACACAGACACTCAAGTCTGTCTGAACACTCACGCCGTCCATTAGTTTGTGTTTCATGTTTGTAATTAATTTGGACTCCCTGCACAGATCAGGGACATCTTAACAGCAGTGCATTGGGGTCCCTACCTACACAACCACTCAGCAAGTCACAACATACATAGATTAGCATGGGGGCCCCCCGGGGCAACTTCCCAGCGTGCCCATGCGTTAATACGGCCCTGGCACAAATCTGTTTGACATTAGAAAGTCCTGTTTTGTTAATCATTATCATAAAAGCCAATGTAAACCCCCTGGGATTCAACGATGTTTAGTAATCATGTCAGCAGAAAGCGATTTGCTGATGCCTCTCCATTTAGAACCTGTGCTGAGTGCCGAGTGACCAGATTGACACAGCAGCTAGGGGGCGCTCACTACTGGGACACTTTCATGATTTTCACAGAATCTGTCTTTTTATTCTCTCTCTCTCTCTCTCTCTTTCCCTCCCTCAGGGGTTCCAGCCAAGCCCCTCATCTCCCACCATGGACCTGTGAGGGAAGGCCAGAGGAACACAGTGAGCTGCGTGGTGGAGCACACCTGCCCTGGTCACCCGCCGGTCATCGAGTGGAAACAAGTGACCGGTCAGGTCACTCTGGAGCACACGGAGGTGCGCAAGGGGAGCTGGAGGATGGCATCCTCGATGACCTTCACTGCCTCGTACAAGGACACAAGCGTGGAGTGCCAGGCGACTTACAATGGAGAAGTGAAAGTCACCAAAGTGGAGAAACTGAACGTCACCTGTGAGTACTTGAGTTCGGGGCTGTGCGGGAGCAACAAGTTATGAGAGATTTTCAGCTGCCAGTTTATTAGCTGCTGGTGTTGGTGTGATCTTAAAGTTTTGACATTGGTGCCAATGCCAGCTGGCGCATCTCAGTACCAAAAACAATCCTGAAGGAAAAGATGGATAACTAACCCCAGGCTCCCAGCTGTTTCATCTCCCCAGACCACACACACACACACACACACACACCAAGGTCTGCCACACTCCACACACTGCATACTATCCCCCCCAGTACCAACAGGGTCTCTCTGAGGCTCACTAGGAATGACACACACGGGCCAATAGGCTTCAGCGACAGAGAGATGTGTAATAAAGGGCTTCTCACATTGCTGGATCTGCCAGCCCCTCTGCAGTTGGTGGCTCCCCAGATAACGTTTCCTTCTCAGGTCCCTCTCACTGATGTTCAGTTACTGCTTTGAAGACGCTGGGGGGTTTCGCATGAAGCAGAATATGGCAGTATGTTCCACTTCAAGCCCTGGTAATAAGAATAATGAATTTGTCACAATGCTGGTCTAATACGGTTTTAAAAATTGGGTACTTTGGTACTTTCCTTTTGTATTGGAATACCTCGCCGCACTACTGGGTACGACCTCAACGCCACACCAGTCCACCATTCAATACATCATAGGTCACATGACAGCGGTGTGGGGTACAAAACAGGCAGGGCAGCCTCTCCAGCGTCAGGTGGTGTTGAAGTGGGCACCGGGAGAGGCAAAACCAGTGAGCTCAGTGACGGCAGCAGGTGAAAATTTGATATCCGCTCAATCATGTTTTTGAAGTTTGATATCAATAACACTGGGCTGTGGCACATAGAGGGTCACTTCTGGAGGGTGTCTGCCTGGGGGGGTTGCCAACCAGGGTTCCGAGCTGTTTTCGTCGTATGGTGGGTGCGGCAACGCGCTGTTACAGTGCATGTCACCCTGACCTGACCTGACCTGATATCAGCTGAAGACCCGCCTCTCCCCCTCATTCATTGGTCAAGAGCCCTGCCTTCAGTTCTCAAAGTCGATCCCCTAGAGCAGCGGTTCTGACATTTTTTTGTTCTTCGCTTCCCAATTTTGCCTTTTTGTGTGTTTTCATCACCCACAATCGCTGCGGTGCGTCATTCAGGGCATCTTTGTGGAGCTGACGCTGATTGTCATTGGAGCATTGGAGCTAAACGTCATCCCCCACTATACAGAATAGCCACTGTTCATCTTTGGTGGTCCTTGGAGAATCCCTGGTGGTCATCGTGCGGGTCGGCTACACTTATGAGCGGTGACCCATCGCAAGGCTTTCCGGAAGCCCTTTCTCATTCATTACTATGGCAGTTCACGACTCAGCGTGACCCGGGTTCAGGCGTAACTGGTTTTGACCCATAATTTAAGGAACAGTCCCCAAGGGGCTGTAGATTCCTCTTTATGATATGTGCAGATTTTTCCAGATTATGTATTTGTCAACATTTTAGCAAAAACGCACGTGTTTTGCACATTTTGAGCATACGACTGGATAACTGACATGTGGATGACGTGACACGAGCAACATGAGATTTTTTTATGGACGTTTCTCATATTGTTTACCGTCGTACAGAATCGGTCGCTATTGGCTTCTATTACATATATCATAAATGTTTTTCTTCTACATGAGATTACATTTATTTCTCTGCCATTACTACAAATTACATGGGGTAAGCAATATAAATATAAAAAATATATTTCATTTGGGGTGGGGGAGCCAAGATACCAGTCCACCAGTAGACACCCTCATATACACACACACAGGGGGGCACACTAGTCTAACGGGCACATCTTCCTGATTTGGGATAGAAAAAATATAAATTAAAAACCCCACAGAGACATCAGAGGAGCACAAGAACTCCACACAGGCAGGATTTGAACCCGAGACTCTAAAATCTCAGAGCAGACTTTCCACAAAACAGCTGCAGGAAAATAAGCGTGTGATGCCAGTCCTGTGTCGGTGCTCATTACTCATTTTGTTTCTTGTTTTCTAAATTTGTACCTGCAGATGCCCCAAAAAACATCCAAATTGAGGTTTCTCCTGAAAATGTGAAAGAAGGCGGCAAAGTGAATGTGTCCTGCTCGGATAACGCAAACCCCCCAAGTTTCCTACACACACTTCATATGGCACAGGGAAACAAGATCATTACATATAGAAACAGCAGTGTGTCCCGCTTTGCCAACGTGTCCCGGGGCACACACTTCTACTGTACAGTGCAGAACAGCATCGGGCAGGCACGCTCTGAGTCCAAGGCCATAAGCATCCAATGTAAGTATCACGTGTTATCTGATCAAGTGCTGACTCTCTGCCATTGGCTGTCTCACTTCGAGGGGTGTGGCCTCAGACTCGAGTGCAAAGTGCCTCTGGAACTGGAGTCTGGGAATGCCACCAGGGGGAGCACTGCAGCATTTATGACATGTGGCAGGCCAACGAGTGGGGACTAGCCCGGTGGTGTATTACAGTGATGATGATGAGAAGGATGAAGCTAATACTGTTACCATTAACATTATTGCTACTGTAATTATGCTGCTATCATTATGACAATGAAGACATCGACAAAGTGAATATTATTTGTATCTCATTGTATCAATATTGATATTATTTGCATTGAGATCACAATTATGACTGTGATGATGATGAAGGTGATGACAATACCATATTGCATGTTCATTAGCAAATGTTCTCTGCATGTCTCGATTAGCATCCTATAAACCTACATTATTATAATGATAACATTATTATTACTACTAGGAGTATTTTTATTATGATGACATTGTGATGAAGATAGTTTTATGACAGTGCTATTAATACTAATGTTACTGAGGTTGTGATGATGATGATTTTACAATGTTATAATATTACTAATTGAGATTGTGATGATGATGATTTTACAATGTTATAATATTACTAATATCATTGTGATTGTGAGGATAAAGGTGAAAACATCATGCCAGTGTTGATGATGATTATTTTAATTTTATTGTGATGGTTATGGCTTTATCATTATTGTAATGAAGGAGATGATGATATTATAATAATTATGATATCACTAATATTACTGGGATTGTGATATTATTATAAAATTAATTTTATTGTGAATGTGATGGTAATGATGATGGTTATGACATTATTTTTATTCTGCTTATGAAGGTGATGATGCTAATATTATTATTATGATATTACTTTTGTTACTAATTTAATTATGATTGTGAAAATGAAGGTGAGGACAGTATTATAGTGATGATGACGATGATTATAAAATTGATTTTATTGTGAATGTGAGGGTGATGATGGCGATGATGATGGTTATGACATTATTATTATTCTGCTTATAGAGGAGATGATGATAATATAATTATTATGATGATACTTTTGTCACTAATATAATTATGAGTGTGAAAATGAAGGTGAGGACATTATTATAGCGATGATGGTTATAAAATTAATTTTATTATAAATGTGAGGGTGATGATGATAATCCATCCATCCATCCATCCATCCATTTTCCAACCCACTGAATCCGAACACAGGGTCACGGGGGTCTGCTGGAGCCAATCCCAGCCAACACAGGGCACAAGGCAGGAACCAATCCTGGGCAGGGTACCAACCCACCGCAGATGATGATAATTATAAAATTAATTTTATTGTGAATGTGAGGGTGATGATGATGATGATGGTTATAAAATTTATTTTATTATGAATGTGATGATGATGATGATGGTTATGACATTATTATTATTCTACTTATGAAAGAGATGTTAATATTATTATGATATTGCTTTTGTCACTAATATAATTATGATTGTGAAGATGAAGGTGAGGATGTTATTATAGTAGTGATGATGATGATTATAAAATTAATTTTATTGTGAATGTGAGGGTGATGATGATGATGATGATGGTTATGATATTATTATTGTTATGCTTATGAAGGTGATGATGATAACGATTATGATGATACTTTAGTTACTAATAGAATTATGATTGTGATGATGAAGGTGAGGACATTATTATAGTGATGATGATTATTATAAAATAAATTTTATTCAGCTGATGCCTTTATGATGATGATGGTTATGACATTATTATTATTGTGCTTACAAAGATGATGATGATAATTTAATGCCTTTGATGTTACTTTTATTACTAATATTATTGTGACTGTGATCATGAAAGTTAATGTTTTATTATTCATATCATCATTACATACATTACTGTGATTGTGATGATGACGATGATGATGCTTATTGTCGCCGCTGTTATTTATTTTTACCAGTGTCCACTTACCAAGTAGATCCATTCTTCCAGGCTGTGATGCCAAGTTGCCTTTTTTGTGTTGCAGACAAACCAGAAATTTCCCCAGAATCCAAATGCCACGTGATGTCTGGCAAAGTGGCGTGCCAATGTGTGGTTGACTCCTGTCCAGTCGCCAGTCTCCACTGGGAAGCACACGGCCAAATACAGAATCAAACATTGCATTTCGGCAACTCCACTGCTGGAAATGTGGTAACCGGAACCCTGGATGGGCTGTGGTCACCTGAGCTGAACGTCACCTGCGCTGCCACAAACCCGCACGGCACGTCGGTGATGCGGATGCTGTTTGTCCATGAACGTGAGTCCCTTTCATGCTCTTTTAATTATTCAGATATCCCCAGTTGGAGGGAAGTGAAGTGTAAGATGTGGGTGGAATACGCACTTTGGTGCATCAAATAAAGTCAAATAAAATGACACTGTTGCAGTTGAGGATGAACTCTACTATAAAAGTGACATGAGGAAGCATAAGTAAGGGTTCAAGATGGAGTCTGTCTGAAATTCCTATTAAAGCTCCTACTCCATGGGTGACTCTTCTGCTTGTAGGGCACACAGGTCTGCGCCCCCTGACATTTGTTATACTGTACATACTGTATATGCTTTCATCCTCATTGATGAGGACTTGAGCGGCTGGACCAGGCCAAGGGGACGCCCACCTAACATCTGGCTGCGACAGATGGATGGTCATGTCCGGGGGGTGGGACTGGACCGCGTGTCTGCCTGGGGAGTTGAGGTGTGTGCAGCAACGCGCTGTAGCAGTGCATAACATAAAACAATTACAACAAATCAAACAAGCAGTCAGGGGCCATGACAAACCAGCAGGCACTTGGTACAAGCCACCAAACGAACCGCTGGTGTGTGTGTGGGGGGGGGGGAGTACTGACGCAAAAACGGCTGCTTTCACGTCATCCAGGCGGATGCTGCACGTTAGTGATGGCTGATGTGGCTCTCCATCGTCTTTGTAAAGCGCTTTCAGTATGTCAGGTTATTCTCTGTCCTGCTCGGTTTCAGCGCATGATCCCAAACTTTTGCGGGGCAAGGGGCTGGTGCCCATCCCAGTTTAAAATACGTGCAGGAAAAAAGAAAACAAAAATTACTTAAAAAAAAATACAAAAATATTACGCACATTTCTGCGCAACTTACTGTTTATCAATCACAATGCCCTTGTAAATATGCACATGTAGAGCGCGTCTCTGTGAAACATCCATATATGGAGCATGCTAATTAGCCTCATATATATGCAATCACAAAGCTGCAGAACTTCATTGGTTGGTAGAGCAGCTCCCTCCTGACGCGTCGACACCAACCACAATCCCCGGATTTAAAACCGTCTGGCTGCGCTGTACAATCACCCAATCACGTGCGGTTTTACAATTCTCCTCCTCTGTACTCTGGGGGGTCTGGGAAAGATGCAAGGCACCATAGTCTGAGCAGGTAGCCACTATCACCGGGCACGCGGAACGATGTGATTGCTGCACAGACCTGATGAAAAACTCAGGGTTCAGTCAGACACACCTTACCATGATGTACGGCACCATCATGTCTGCCAAAGCTGCTTGTCTTCAAAATGAACGAATCACGGATTGGCTCAGGCCACCGAGACGCAGTGCTTGCTAATCACATCTTGGATAACTTGTGCAAAAATAGAATGTAATCGTTTATGGCTAACAAAAGCAGTTTTGTTCTCTCTAGGCGTCCGTATTATGAGTGCAGTAAAGCGCTTCAATCACGTTAGAAGAACCGGACAAAAATAGTTATGTTTTATGAATGTACCGTACACTTATACTATATGAAAACTGGATGGCTCGCCTCGCCGGGCATGACGGAGTGAAGCTTGGCTGACAAATCCCTTACCTGTCCGCCAATTCAATGAGAAGTCGATATAAACTGATAAAAAAAGTTTACAAATTCTCCGGTGCAAATACGTAGCATTGGCTCTCTGAAAAGGAAACTAAAATAAAGTCGATGTCGTTGTTTTTGAGGTGTAATATGCTTGTCTCGTTAACAAATATTATAATAATAGCTTCGTGATACGAATTATTACATATGTGAGCTGACATTTAGCTGATTTGGCTTCATTTCCCTACTTTTTTTACGCACGAGTCAGAGTTGCTATAAATAGTGAGAAAAGCGCTATATAAATGTAATTTATTATTATTATTATTATTATTATTATTATATGTGCACATCACGTTTTTTTATGAAATAAATATCGACGTTTGCGTGGGAAGTTGTGCACGCGCACATTTCAAGGCTCTTTTTGCACAGACGCGAGCTTTATAAATAAGCGCCAAGGTAAAAATCTATCCCCGGGCAGGGTGCCAGCCCACCGCAGGGCGCACACACACACACACACAGGACAATTTAGAATCGCCAAACCACCCAACCTGCATGACTTTGGACTGTGGGAGCAAACCCACGCAGACACGGGGAGACATGAAAACTCCACGCGCAGGGAGGACCCATGAAGCGATCCGGGTCTCCTAACTGCGAGGCAGCAGCACTACCCACTGCGCCACCGTGCCGCCCCAAGGAAAAAATCGTTTTCAGAAAATGAGAAAAGTTCAGAGAATGAGCTCTACTGTTAGATTAGACTTGATACACTTTATGAATCTCTTTGGGAAATTCAGAGGCTTACAGCAGTAAAAACATAAACACGGATACTGACTCACCGGACAAATAATGCAGTCAATCAATCAATCGATCGATAAATACAAATAAATGTATATTGTACAGATATTTCAGAATGAATTTAACGAGTACATCGGGAGGACGCATTGAATTACCTAATAGCAGTGGGCTGAAAAGACCCCCAGAGGCGCTTCTTAGCCCACCGTGGCGGTGAGCCGGTGGATCATATATAGCAATATTACAAAATATTACAATATTATAAACTGCGTTTCGGTAGTTACTTAAAGAAACGAATCCGTTACAAACGACTACTTACTTATCTCAGATTAGAGCAGGATTACTTTACTCTTTACTTTCCGATAAAGCTTTCTCTTTATAATTACAGTACTTCATTTTTACCCAAACGTTCAAACTGTAAAGTTGAAGGATAACCCCCTCAACCCCCCCATGTCCCTTCACTATTTGAATAAGGAGGAAAAATCAAAAACGGTGAAGGTGAAATCAGCAGTTAAACGACGTGACGTACCTTAGCACGGTGCCCAGCAGATTGATGTCTTTACTTGACAAAAATAATACTTATTAATAAAATTAAAAAAAATAATCGTAATAACGAATAATAAAAGAGACTTGCAAACTTGGAGCCTAAAAGGTAAAAGTTTTCCTCGGGCAGCCAGCCGATGAGAGTTTATTGATCGGCAGGCCATTGACCTGCTGTGTTTATTGTGTGGCACCGTCAGTGCGTCCGCGTCTCGGCGTGTGTCCCGGTGTGTCTCCTGTTTGACTGCTCGTCACACCATCAAAAAGGCAAGGTGGCGATCAAAACAGACATTTTATAATTAACTATCTTATACTCAGTAACCTCAAAATGGCAGATTCAGTCACCTTACGCGGACACCTCGTCCATTTTCTCGAGCGTGTTTGAGATGCTAGGGCAGCCAGGGTGGACTGGGCGGGGAAGAGTGGCAGGGGTGAGTTGGGATAGAAGGGGACCTGCGAAAGTGAAAGGGAAGGTCTATAGAACGGTGGTGTGACCAGCTGTGTCGTACGGTTTGGAGACGGTGGCACTGACGAGATGACAGGAGCGGAGGTGGGAGTGGCGGAGTTGAAGAGGAGAGATTGAGAGGGTGTGGGCACGTGCAGAGGAAGGATGAGGGGTACATCGGGAAATAAGGATGAGGATGGAACCACCAGGCAAGAACAAAAGAGGAAGACCAAAGAGGAAGTTTATGAATGTGATGAGGGGGGACATGAAAGTAAATGATCTAAAAGACAAGGAAAAATCACGGAGACGGATGATCCGCTGTGGCGACAACTAAATGAGAGCAGCCGCAAGATGATGTTCAGGGATGTAAGGACAAAATCGAAATGCATGTCGGGATGCGCAGCTGAAGGTTACGACACGTGACGCTTCCCGCGCTGTCCTTTGATTGGACTGCAGCGACGAGCATTTTCTTGTCTGTGGAACTCTTTATTCTTCATGAGCTCTTTCATCAAGAGGCGCTGCGTCACCGTGAACAGAAACATCCGTCCGTCTGTCTGCCTATACATCCAAAAATACGAGTGTCCACAACAGTTGTGTTTGCACACCAGTGGCGTAGCTCGAGTTCGTGTCACTCGGGGCGGGCGCTGCTTCAAACATACCTGAATATGTTAATCTATTTAGATAGAAAATTAAAATGACGTATAGAGAAAAAAGTAAGATAAATTTTGCATAGATTTATTCATATATCAGAGCAATCATTTCTCAGATATAATTATTTATAAGCACCAACTAGACAAGAATATAATATAGACGCTCTGATAAGCCGTGTTCTAATTATTAGTTTAATACACGCTGCGAAAACCTGAACCAGTGTTAGTGTACAAGTGATAGGTGGGGGTGTTTTCTGCGTAGAGCAAGAACGCATTCGGATTAATAACGAAACGAAATTAGAAATTGTAAATGAGTTGTTTATCTTCCTAGAAATTCTTTTCGGTGTAATGTTTCTGTTTACTTTTGTTATTGCCTCATACATTTCAACTGCCGTGTCTGATGCCGTCGCAGAAGGACAGTCTGAAAATGATTTTTGAAGCATTTGTGGATAAAAATCAGAGAATTTTACTTTTTTCATTCATGAGTGATATTTCCCGAGCCCTGCTGCTTACACACGAATTGTACTGAGCTTTTTGGCCCCAAAAAATGTGCCGCCCCCTCCGCCTGCCCCTAGCTACGCCACTGTTGCAAACTGACGCAATTTCCATTAATAATAATAATAATAATAATAATAATAATATGTTGTTTACAAAAGCACAGGGCGGTTTGCTTGAGATTATTTAACTGTATGATACTGCGCATTTACTCCCCAGTAGCCATCATACGAACGTAACAATAATAATAAGTCAGTCAGTCAGTCTCCAACCCGCTACACCCTAACACAGGGTCACAGGAGCCAATCCCAGCCAGCACTGGGTGTAAGGCAGGAATAAATCCCGGGCAGGGCGCCAGCCCACAAACCAAGCACACACTAGGGACAATTTAGGATCTCCAATGAACCTAACCGGCATGTCTTTGGACTGTGGCAGGAAACCGGAACACCCGGAGGGAGAACATGCAAACTCACCGCAGGGAGGATCTGGGAAGCGAACCCGGATCTTCTAACTGCGAGGCAGCAGCGCTACCCTGTGCGCCACGGTGCTGATGATATTATTATTAATAAATAATAATAATAATAAAAAATAAATAAATGTGAATTTCCCATTGGGATTAATAAAGTATCTATCTATCTATCTATCTATCTATCTATCTATCTATCTATCTATCTATCTATCTATCTATCTATCTATCTATCTATCTAATGCTTCAGTGTGACTGCCAAGGCAGAAGTTTTTCTTCTTTTTACATTTACTAAGTGTTTAGTCATGCAGGTGTGTGTTCAGACATTTCGTGTGTGTGTGTGTGTGTGTGTGTGTGTGTATTGTAGCACCCCGGCCGGGATGAAGCCTGGCGGCTGAAGGACTGCTGAGCCGAGTGTTTCGGAGGGGTTGGGGTGCGGGGAGCGGCGCAGAGGACATAACCGGAAATGACTGACAGTTGGAAATAAGAAAAGGGGCGGTACCCTGTACGAAGGGGCTGGAAACGGAGGTGAGGATTTCTGGATGGTTCCGAGGACAACGTGAAGGTGTGGGAGATGAGGTTAAATGACGAGCACGATGTGATTATGTGTGGGGAACCGGGGTTTTCTGTTACGGCTTTTCTCATGGCCATGACAATGAGAGGTTTATAGGTAACTGTAATTAGTTCCAGTTCAATGCCGTTCGTTTTGTTTAGCATTCGTGTATTCTTCTTAGCCTGTTCCGAGTAAACTGTTCAGCAATCACTAATTTGTCTTGCTGTGTCACTCTTTTTGAACCTCTTACGGTGTGGGCGCTACAGTATCTATTTATCTACTGTAATATAGCGCCTTTCACTTCTATCTCTCTAAACATCTATCTGAACATGGCTGGATGAGCAGAACGCTTATTATGTAATACGTAGAAAAATACATGAAAGGTGCGCACCACTGTACATCGTACAAAAGGACACATTTAAAGTCAAGTGTACAGCAGAAGGCCAGCTCTGCTAAGGGCGGGCAGTGATGCGCTTCAGTTTTTTAATAGTAGACGTGTCAGGTGGGTTTCGTGCGTGTTTTTCCCCCTTATGAATGTAAGCGCAGTTTCGGTCGTCTCCAGTCACGTCTACTTTCTTTACTCTTGTAAATTTTAACCAATCAGATCACAGTAGTCGTTAGTGCCCGCCCTCTCAGCTTTGACAAGTGAAAGTGACAGTTTTCATTTCAGGGCTGATTTCATGCCACTTGAATGAATGAAAAATTATTAAATAAATACATTAAAAATACACTACAAAAATAAATTTCATGACATATTTAATTATTTAACTTCCCAATTCACATTGTTATTATTATATTATATTGTCACATTTCACAACACTTTTATCTGTTTGTACATCGATTTGGCTTTTGTCATTTTCTTTGAAGTATTCCTCCATAGGCGTCCTCAGAAGCTGCTTTGATGGTCGGCGTCCCCAGGCAGACCACATCCCCCCCCAACCCCCCCCTCCCCGCCACTTCCGTGCCGTGTCCTTCTCCAGTGCGGACCGAGCACTACAATATGTAATAATTTAACTTTTTATATGCTTTGTTTCTTGTCAGAAACCGACAAGTGGAAGATTATTCTAGCAGTGGCAGGGGTCCTCTCCTTCATATTCATCCTCATCATCATCATCGCTGTTACTGTTTGCTGCAAAAGACGGAAAAGAGCGAGGTAAGGAGGCACTAGGAATTGGGGCCGTGTCCCCTGCTCGCTTCGCGCTCGTCATTTCCCGGATGTGCCGCTTGGGACGAATCGTGCTGTGCTTTTGGAGAAACTCGAATATCAACTCTGTCTTTGACATCTCCATCTTTTGAAATTATTATCGCTGACAATTCGTCACATGTTGGTTGATTATATATGCAAGCGTGATCTTTCGGATTCATATAGAAGTCCAAGAAAACTTCTTTGTCCGTATTTTTCAGATGCATTTTAATAATAATAAGTAAGGATGAGCCCTTTAGACAGCCCTGGCCCTTTCTTGCACTTGCACTTAATGTGGATATGAAAAGAACTTAACACAACATTCACAAATGCACTTAATTCGGGTTATGTTTGGGGGGGGTGCTGAGCCCATATGAGCCCCTTTTCTGAGCATCAGGAGAAAGGCAGGACCCAACCCCGGGCAGTTCATAACCAGTAACCAACAGCAAATAAGAAGGCAGTCAGCTCAGTACCACTGGGTAAATAACAAAGAAAATCTTCTCATGTGTGGGTCCATGAAAGATTCTGTTGATTTTAACATAAAAGTACATTTTAAAGAACAGGATGATGACAGAAACATCTAATTAAATTGAAGAAGCAGACTTATAATTAAGAAATTGCAGTCAAATGCATTGTGTGGTTGCATAAGAGTTGGTCACGCCTGGCATGAAGCTTCTTTCCCCTGCAGTGGGGCACCCGCCATTACTGACCCCGTAAACTCCAATTCAGAAACTCCTTTGAACTTTCAACGATGACACAGAAGCGGTGTGGACCAAACATTTAATTTAGGTGTAGACCACCTTCGCCTAGCTTGGACTGAGTGCTCCCTGGTGACACCTCACCAGTCTGCTCTGTCACTTTGGTGTGACATCTTATGATCCTTTGTGCTTTAACACCCCCCCCCCCCCCTCTGTTTTGTGTTTCAGTTATGTTGTCCACAGTTCCATACCGTACCCTTTGTATGACAGCAACATCTACCAGGACAGGGACCCTCTGTATATGAACTGTGTGGAAGCCAACCCCGTGTACACCAATGGCCGCTTTGACACGCTCTACGAGAACTGCACGCCATGCTTTGTCCGCACCATGCAGCAGGTGAGCCTATTTTTTCAAACAGTAAAGAGAGCAAAGTAGGGGAGGGGGGGCATACCAAAAGTTAGCCAAAGGAGAGGGGGCGGGGTGGGGGTGGGGGGGGGTCAGTCAGGCCTGCAAGTGACATGTAGCCAATCGAAAAGACTGTAAAGGGGGTAGGGAGGGGGGTACTATGATATCATTGGGCATCGGTGGCACAATTTGGGCAGACATCAGTAAATTCTAAATGTGAGAATCTTTTAAGACTAAAGGCTCAAGGGAATCATTTACACAGACAGAAAGAGAGAAAGGGAAATGAAAGGCACTACAGGATCAACAGATATGTGAAAGGCACTATATAATAAAGAGGTGGGAAAGGCACTATATTATAAGTAGATAGATACTGCCAAGTAAAGGCACTATAGAATAGAGAGATAGATAGGAAAGGCACTGTTTTACAGATAGATATGAAAAACAGTATATTATAGATAGATGTTAAAGGCACTATATTATATACAGATAAATAGAAAGATGACTACATTAAAGACACAGTGGATAGATAGTTTGGTATATAGATACTTTATGATATATTTGAAAGGCATTATATAGTGGAGAGATGTGAAAGGCACTATAAAATAGATGGATAGATAGGAAAGGCACTATATTATAAATAGGTGTGACATGCATTATATTATGGATAGAAAAATAGGAAAGGCATTACAGGTATATTAAACATACTGAATAGATAGCTAGCTGTGAAAGGCACTATATATTTGAGAGATAATAACAGCTATATAGATGTGTAATACATAAACATATATAAGAAAGGCACATTAGGTAGATAGACAGATAGGAAAGGCACTATGTAATCAATAGATAGATAGACAGATATGAAAGGAACTATATAATGATAGATAGATATGAAAGGCACTATGTAATAAATAGATAGATAGATAAATATGAAAGGCACTATGTAATAAAATAGATAGATAGATAGACAGATATGAAAGGCACTATGTAATAAATAGATACGAAAGGCACTATATAATGATAGATACATAGATATGAAAGGCACTATGTAATAAATAGATACGAAAGGCACTATATAATGATAGATACATAGATATGAAAGGCACTATGTAATAAATAGATACGAAAGGCACTATATAATGATAGATACATAGATATGAAATGCACTATGTGATAAATAGATATGAAAGGCACTATGTAATAGATAGATATGAAAGGCACTATATAGTGATAGATACATAGATATGAAAGGCACTATGTAATAAATAGATACAAAAGGCACTATATAATGATAGATACATAGATATGAAAGGCACTATATAATGATAGATACATAGATATGAAAGGCACTATGTAATAAATAGATATGAAAGGCACTATGTAATAGATAGATATGAAAGGCACTATATAGTGATAGATACATAGATATGAAAGGCACTATGTAATAGATAGATAGATATGAAAGGCACTATATAGTGATAGATACATAGATATGAAAGGCACTAGGTAACAGATAGATAGATAGATAGATATGAAAGGCAATATATAGTAATAGATAGATGTTGTTAAAGTCACTATATTATATGTAGATATAAGAAAGGCAGTTTATAATGCATGAGTAGCTTTAGGAAAGGGACTTTAAAATAAGTAGATATAGGAAATGCACTATAAGATAGATATGTTTGGCATTATATTATATATAGATATAGATAAGGGATAATTGATAAATAGATTTAGGAGAAGTACTCTATAATAGATGACTACTGTGTGTAGATATAGCAGAGGCACACTCTAATACAGGTAGACATGAGAGCCATAGACAGATACTGTAGATAGAAAGCTCCCTCTCTGGCTTTTGTTGCTAAGGTGCTGTTGATGTGAATGCCGAGTCTCTGTGCTCATATATGTGTGTGTGTGTGTGTCATTTTGTGTGTGTGTGTGAATTCAATGTTATTCCATATTTTTAAAATCTAATCACCACCCTCTTCCTCTTTTTAAATGAGGACCATCTTTTTGAATGTCTTCCTTCCTGTCATGTTTAACACCACAGAGACAAGCTTTCCGGAAGAACCGACATCTGCGACAGCTGGCTGAGATACGCATTCTCCCTACCGAGTGTCCGGTGTATTTAGAAATCCTGCCTTAGTGGATCTCTGGAGCTTCACCCAAGCAGCTGCTTTACTTCATGCCACCCTGCAAAGAGATGACATGATGCTGTACATAAACTGGACTGACGCGGACGCTGTGTGTGACACACTCTGGGCAGGGCTTCTGCACCGTGATGGCTCTTTTTGAGGGAGTGATGAGAGACGTGTGGATTTTTAAATGGACGGGTGGCCGAGTGGATTCACAAAGACACAGATGGGTGACATGTGTGCTTACATCTACTGGGGCCTCCACCGGCTGGCTGTCAGAAGGCCATGTGGCTCTCTAACAGTGGACTTCTGCACACTTGTCAGGGTGTTCTCTGGAGTCGTTCTTCACATTTGTTCATTTTGTACTTTAAACATCAACAGGAATTTTGATTTAAAGTTCTTAATTCTGAATTGTTTTGGACGCCACTCGTTTCTTGACTTTTAGTGTCATTTGCAATTTTAAAATGCATCAAGTCCACTGAGATAAACTACGCTGTCAGAGCAGGACACAGACTGTGGTGAGGAGGAGGAGGATACCAAGTGGTGGCTCTGAGGCTGGGGATCTGCACTGGCAATCGGAAGGTTCAAATCCCATAAATGCCAAAAGGTACTATGCTCTGTTGGGCTAACCCTAACCCTAACCCTAACCCTAACCTGCAATTGCTAAGCGCTTTGAGTAGTGAGAAAAGTGCTATATAAATGCAAAGAATTATTATTATTATTATTATTATCAAGTCAGTGTCAGGTGAAGAAGGGCACTTTTATGATTTAGCAATGTATTGGGGGGGGGGCAGCTTTGGTTACCTGTCAAAATAAATGAAAAAACGGCATTCCTCCTGCGCCTTTCCTTGGTGTCCTGGTGTGTCTTCATCACTCGCTTGCATTGACTTCTGTCAGCTTTTTGACTGCCATCACAGGGGACCACAGAGCCATGAAATAAGTGACCAAGTGGTGTGGTAGACAGTAGGACTTTAGGGACCCTCAAAACTCGACTTGGAAGAACTGAATGGACAGGACTGGCGAGCTTTGTTGGGCTGAATGGCCTCTTCTCATCCCAATTGTTCTAATGTTCCCTCCTGTTACCCCATTAGTATTCTGGCGCCTGTCCCTAATGGCTCCTCATTAGTATTTGGCGACCCAACATTTCTCAGTAGGTCATTCGCTTTGTCATTCTCGAAAGGCTCCATTTTAACTCCTTTTTTAACTCACAGCCAGGAACTGAACTGCATACTCCTAAGCCAAAAGCCAAAGTGACCAATCAGATTGCTTGGAGAGACTGGACAGGCACACCACACACACACACACACACACACAGATGGTTGAGGTTTATGATAAAGCAGATGAAGAAAAGCCTTCTGAAGGCCACCAGCCAAATGTAAATTCAAAGAACGCCCCGCCCCTAACTCTCAGTTGGCCACACCCCTCTCCCAAACGGGTGGAGTCTCTGGCTGCTAGGTAACCGCTCCTGCTGTGGCTGTTGTGGCTGAGAGGACCACATGTAGACAGCAGCCACAAGCCTTTACTCTCCTTGGCGTGATGTTTACCCATCAGACCATTTGAGACCAGTGCTGTCACAATGGGGACAGTAGACGCGCCTTTCCTTATGCACTTTTTCTTAAAATACTGTTTTCAGTTGCTTGTGCATGCGAAGGCAGAGCTTGAGCCGCACAGTCGACGCCACCACTTGTGTTCTTGTGGGTTACCACAGCTCGGGGCCTAATGATTTCCAAATTTGTCCCTGACACAAACAGCTGCCACATTGTGAGTGGTGCATTGGGTGGTTGATAACGTCGTTCTCGTCCCTCAACTTGCTGACAGTTAATTTTGCCTTTTTGCCACCCGTCTCGGTGAAGTGCCTGAAGTCAGCAGGCACATTGTGACAGTTCAGTCTCACAGTGCTGTGTGCCTCTGTTTCACTGTCAGTGTCACCGTCTGATGCGTCGTCACCGGCGTCATCACATCTTCTCGCTTTATTTGAAGGCTCCGCCCCACTTGTGTATATCGATGAGTTACCACAGCCTGGCAAAATGCATGGAAATGTTCACGATGTTTGCAGCAGCATTTTGTTATTCTATCCACTAGATGGCAGCATTGTTGAGGGCTGGACCAGGCCAAGGGTGAGACCCACGTAAAACCTGGCTGTGGCAGATAGATGGATGGCACTACCTGGGTGGCACTGCCCTTGCCAACCAGGATCCTGAGCTGTTTTGTCGTGTGGTGGGTGCGACGACGCGTTGTACCAGTGCATGCTGCCCAACCTGACCTGACCTGATGGCAGCAGTGTACCATCCCAACACTGTACCTGAGAGACGCTCGGGCGTAACCATTCTTACATTGAATTACGAGCCCGAGAGAGTTAACACCAAGGAGGTCAAGAAATAATAAAGAACAGACACGATGGAAGAACACTAAATAATATTTAAATATAAAAGGAAAAGACGCTTCACCCTGGCTACACAGCAACAGCTGCCCTGCGGTGGGAATGGAAAGCCGAGCGCCTGCCTGTCATGAACTAGGCCTTATCCTGTAGAGTTATTTTTAATTTGTCTCTTCAGTTTTATCAGCATGTTTTTGGATTTCCTCACAGCCATTCTGTCGTTTTTCTCCTGCATAGGTGCTTCCATCTTGTGGCTAGTAGTGGCATCCCATTGCCACCTTGTGACATTAGAAATGGAGACGTGTCGTGCCTCTGGGACACCACTATAAAAGATGGCGGTAACACCACAGTACAGGCAGCACCCACGTTTGTGGATCAGCTACTAAATGTTGCAGCGGAGGAGTCCCAAAAGCACTTCCAAAATTGTCCACTGGGGGGGCGGCTAGACCCAAAAGGCTGTTGTCAAATCGTTAGAAATGTAATGAAGATGCCCAGACATAGCGTGAAGTGTTAAAGGAGTTGCCTTAAGCAAGAAGACAATCCAAAGCAAAGTTAAACAAAACTTCATTTGTATTCATCGTTTTTGGTTTTTCCCGTCGCCAACCAACGCGCCTTTCACTCTCCCTCATCTCCTGGTCCGGTTTTTTGTGCCTGAGAGAGCCGGCCTAAGGCTCAGGGGTGCAGAGACATGAGACGCCACTAGAGGGAGCCACCCAGATATGGCCCACGATCGTGGGAACGCAAAATCAAAAGCGCTATAAGATTAAAGGTGAGCAGAGGCAAAGGCTCAGAAAGAGCAGGAGTGAGTCAAAAAGAGAAAATGAGATGGAAAGTGAAAAAGGAAGTGGCATCTAATAATACTGAGGCGGGCAAAAGTGAGCAGACCACTCCACTGAAGGGGCAGGGCATGCAGAGTCAGGCCCTCCCTGTGCTCATCCCTCCTTTGCCTTTGTTCCTTTAGAGGTTTCCTGGGTGCAGGGGGCGACCACAGTGATGATATCATAACACTGACTATAAAGCGGGTAGCCGGGGGGCCTCAGGTAACAAACAAGAAAAAGAAGGCGATGGCAAACGAGCAACCAGCTAATCAGGCTGAGACATCAGAGGCGAGTTTACTGTGAGAAAAGAAAAAAAAAAAAGAAGCTTCTAACCACCGAGAGGAGGCTATTTATTCACTGCGGCTTCGCAGGGCGAGGCGGGATGTCGTGTCAAAGATGAGGCAGAGATAGACCACCCTGCACCACCTCCACCGCCGCTGCCACCCTCTAGGATGGACCATTCAGCCATGAACTGGAGAAGGAACGTCCTGCTGGCCTGCTGTCTACTTCAAGGTAACGTAACGGCCGCCTTCGGTACTTTCGACACAGAAAGATGTGATGGCCAAAAGGGTTGGGGTTGGGGGATAGTGAGGGGAACAAACAAACGTGCTGTCCTGTGGAAAGGCTTACAGAGACCACCAGCCGTCACACTGAGCTGCTGCAGCACATGTCCAAAAATGTCACTGGGCAGAGCAGGAGATGAGCATTGCAGTCAGCAGCAAGAACCAGTCTGGGCGTTCTAGCACAGGGGAGCGGGCGCCATAAACGGGCAAAATTAGACCACCTGGAGAACAAAAAAAAAACAAAACACGTATCACGTTTAATAAAGCAAGAGAAAGCGAAGAAAGCGCAACAAATCACTGTGTGCAGCACTGGCAGGCTGGCTATGAATACTACTAATAATAATAATAATAAAATGAAGAATGCATTGTATACACCTGCGATGGACTGGCAGACTCTTCCTGCCTCGCGCCCAATGCATGCCCCCCAAAACCCCACTTAGGATTACGCAGGCATAGAAAATGGTTACACTATGGTGTTGCCTTTGAGTTATATAGCGCCTTTCTCAAGAAGATCATGTAATGGACACAGCTGGCATTATTATATGAAGCTGCCTTATTGTTATTAGACCTTACAAGTCAGACATTATTATTATTGTTATTATTAGACCATATCATTCAGACATTATCATTATTATTATTATTATTAGTCCTTATCAGTTAGACCTTATTATTATAATTATTATTATTATACTTTATTAGTCAGAACTTATTATTATTGTTATTTTTATTATTATTATGATTATTATTAGTATTATTGTGGGCGGCACGGTGGCGCAGTGGGTAGCACTGCTGCCTCGCAGTTGGGAGACCTGGGGACCCGGGTTCGCTTCCTGGGTCCTCCCTGTGTGGAGTTTGCATGTTCTCCCCGTGTCTGCGTGGGTTTCCTCCCACAGTCCAAAGACATGCAGGTTAGGTGGATTGGCGATTCTACATTGTGCTTGGTGTGTGGGTGTGTTTGTGTGTGTCCTGCGGTGGGTTGGCACCCTGCCCGGGATTGGTTCCTGCCTTGTGCCCTGTGTTGACAGGGATTGGCTCCAGCAGACCCCCGTGACCCTGTGTTCGGATTCAGCGGGTTGGAAAATGGATGGATGGATGGATTAGTATTATTAGACCTTATCAGTCAGACCTTATTATTAGTAATATTATTATTATTAGACCATATCATTCAGATCTTATTATTAATATTATTATTATTAATAGCCCTTATCAGTCAGACCTTATTATTAGTAGTAGTAGTATTAGTAATATTAGTATTATTAGACCATATCATTCATATCTTATTATTATTGTTATTCCTATTCTTATTCTTATTAGCCCTTATCAGTCAGACCTTATGTGACTGAGTATGCAGCCCACCTGGTGGTCTAGGCTTTGCTCTTGTCACGTCTGGACTAGTGTAACTTGCTACGGGCAGGAGGACCCCCATGTGCCATCAAGCCCCTGCAGGAGGTCCCGAATGCAGCGGCCCACCTTGTATTCAGCCAGCCCCCCTCTCTGTGAGTCGCTGTAGCAGCAGGCATTAAGTTCAAATCCTTGATAGTCAGTGGGTCAGTCTGCATGTACATGGGGACCCCGGTGAGGTGCTGAGCTCCTTCTTAATGATGACTGGCGTCTGGTGGTGCCACTTCAGTGTGGTATCAAATCTCAGTCCAGACTTTTTTCATGTGTATCTCTTGTGTGAATATCCAGCATATCAGGGTGGCTCTCTGTCTGAAGGATCTGGGCTGGTGACATGAAAGGTGACAGTTCGAGTCCCAGCAGTGACAGAAGGAATGCTACTCCGTTGGGCCCTTCAGCAAAGCCCATAACCTCCATTTGCTCCAAACAAAGGACTATTGTTCATGAATGTTTTTGCTCTGTGCACGTCTGTCATATTGTTCTTTGATTATTATTTTTCGGTTATGCTAGAAGTGATTAACTTTTGTGACCATCCCTAGACTGGTGTTACTCGATCACATTGACCTCCTCTGTACATCTTTTTAAAAGCGTCAGCTCAGTCAGTAAACGTAAGTGTGAATTATGACTAATGAAATCCGTGGACTGTCAGTCCTGAAGTAAAGGTGCTTCATCCGGAGTGACCTGAAAGTTTCACCTTTAAAAAACAGAGCTTCACAGTGGGGTGGGCACACTGGTGACCCAACTCTCCTAAGCAGGGGCTTTTCACACAAACCCTGAGGTGAAAGCAATGCCTGCATGTGCTCCGGTGGTTTGAGTATTTGATGATCAAACTTTTCTATTTTGGCAGCTCATGCTTAAAAAAAATATATATATACAGTGTGACGCTGACAACATCGACGATGACTCTTTGCTAAGTAGCGGTCTTCCAAGAAACATCAATCTAAAGATTTAAAAGCAAAGCTTTCATATGGTGAGAACTTTTGAGCATCTGATGATCTTCTCAATTTTCTCCTGTTGTCGTTTTTGCACTCTGTATACCGGACTTTCTCACAGCCCTCGTGTATGTCTGCTGCTCAGCTGCTCCGTATTCAGGATTACTTCTCGTTTCTCTGAGTCTTTCAGTGTTTTGCCCTTTTATTGTTTCTCATCCTTCATCACTCAAGTGCCTTCTGCAATTTGCTGGACATTCAGCAAATGTCACTCCTCTTCTTTCCTCTTCTTTCTTCTTCTTTATGCCATTATGGTGGTTACCACTTTGCTTTTTTAATATTTCAGCTAAGCCCCCCCACCCCCTTGTTAGGGTTCAAATCTTTGTTTTATGCGCTTTTTCTGCATATTTGAGTCATTTATCTATTACTCCTGCTTATTTTCTGCTTTGTTTTCTTCACCTGTGTGTTTTGTGGGTGGTTCCCCAAGAGGCAGGGCCACTTGTCAATCACTGCCAGGACCTGCCCTCCGCCCTATAAATCCAGAGGGTCTCCCACAGATCCTGGTGGTTCATTTTGAATGTGGTGCGGAGTTTGGGTGAATTTCTGTGCTTTTGCTGTATTTTGTACTTTTTGTGACTTAGTGGATTTTTGCTCTCTTTGCTCTTAAACTCTGCTTTGTTTTGTCGACTTTGCCTTGGGACTTTGTTTGCTTGGATTGTCTTCTGCTCCATTTTGTCATTGTTCTCTTTGGAGGGTCCCAATATTTCGGCGCTTCCTTGTTTGGAAATAAAACCTTTTAATTTGTTTCAGGTTTCTGTTTGCTGTTTTATCCAGCCAGGGTTTGTTGGTATTTCTCCCTCTAGTGGACATTTTTGGAAGTGCTTTTCAGGACTTTATGTGTGCTCGTCACAGTTTTGTGGTCAATTTGCTGTAAAGATTAAACTTTATTAAATGTAAATAAAGGACAGCAAAGGAACCTGAGGTTGTGTGTGGGTGAAAACAACACCCCACAAACAGAAAATCAAGAAGATAGTGAAATAATCAAAACTTACGCCCATTTGAAGCGTTACATTTACATCCTGACAGAGATGTCTCTTTCAAGACCACTGCATGGCAAAGCTACATCAGTGATGAGCTCAATGGCAAGCTGAACTTTTAAAAACTGAAAACCAAAGAATGTGTTGCCAAAATAGAAAAGTGTCACTTGCTCAAGATGAACCCCCAGAAGTGACAAAAATGTCATGACTTGAAGAGGAACTGAAAGGAGTGACAATTTAGAAAACATCCGAAGTGTCAATGGCTCCTCATCTTTAACTTGATTTTAATTTGCCTTTCATTTTAGGACCATTGCTCCCCATGTTTCACTAATAATAAAATAAATCATGAGTTAGATACCCCAACTGTGGACGTAATACACACAGCACAGCTGCTAAACAAAATGCAATGCATTTACTTTGCTTTTAATTACAACATGCAAACTGTGGACCTGAATTTATTATAATTTTTTATATTGCACTAGCTGTGCTCCCATCGGCGATGGGCTCAAATTGAAGTAATCAACGTGGACTTCAGTGTTAACATTTGCAGTGCACCCTCTGTTGGAATGCATTTTGTAACGCCTCTCGTAAGGAAATGAACTGCATTTTTCATTCCAACAGATGGCGCATCCCAAACATTTCCAGTAATACAGTGCTTGACTACAAGTGTTTGTGATGCGCCATCTGTTGGAATGACAATTGCATTGCATATGTCTGTTATTCCGTAAACCTCAACGCTGAAGTTATGGCAATGCAGCGGCCAACCCTGATCATGAGGGGAGAGCAGGCAGACACATCTCCATCCAAAGTGACCTACAAAGCCAAACCTGCAAATCCTGCAATGGGGAACAAACCCTCCTGTTAAGAGTACTCCCTACATGGGGGGGAGGGATACCAAAAAAGTCTAAAGGGGTGGGGCTGTGGGCGGGGCATAACGGAGTGGCCATGATTTTTTTAAATGAATCTTTTATTTAGCATCACTGAGTATCTCATTGTGTGTGTGTGTTAAAGGTGTTACTCAGTTTTCCATATTCAGTAAAATTAATTTCAACTGCAACTGCATCTGCACTTCTTAACTGATGGCCTATAGATAGATAGATAGATAGATAGATAGATAAAGAGTGAAGTTTAATGTAGAGAAGTTCATGCGGGCTAAAAGAACATGAACTATTAATACAAGATGGGAGGCGCCGTGTTAAAGGTCAGGATGAGGCCTCTGTACAGGATTGAGGGGCTTATGGTGACACAAAATTCTTGTCATCTAAGCAAAGTGCAGAAGTGACTTAAACAACAAATAAAATGTTAGGTTGTGTCATAAAAACTGTTGAGAGAAGCAGAGAAGAGCAACCAAAGGTGGCAGGCCCAGGGTGTTAAAGCTCTTTAATCTGAAAGGGGGTCTTCAGCGTTCTTAAAGTGGACCCAGCAGAATTCCTTCAATGAAATACCCAAGGAAGACGAAAGGAAGTGCACTGAAGACGGAAGCCAGTAAGACCCCCTTAACAGAAACAGAATCAGGAAGAAACTACCAAGCCATGCAGTGGAAGCCGAAACCCTGACAACCCTTAGGAAGAATCAGGATATGAAGTGGCGACTGCTTAGTCTGACATAGCGAGTGGTCTCCTCCTGTCTGCCCGACTTTGGGAGCTCTTACTGTGTGTTCACTCTGCCCCCATGCTGCACATTATTGAATCAGGTGGGCCCATTGTCTCAGTGAAGCTTCCTTATGGTGTGTGCCACAGAAACATCTAGAACAAAGAACTGAGGATGGGGGGGAGACCACTGGGCAGACAGGGGAGTTGATCATATGGTCCTGATAAACAGGCCCTGTGGTTTGGCTACTAAGAGCTGAAGCAGAACGTGTCGTTTCATTCATCGTCAGGCTTGTGTTGAGTCACCTAGGAGCTCACAGTGTGGTTCTTGTGGTCTGGGGGCTGCAAAAGAGAGAAACAAATGAAAAATGAAGTGATGTGCTGAGCTAACAATTACATTTCAAAGAGAGAGAAGAGTAGACACGAGTGTGCGTGTGTGTGTGTGTGTGTGTGTGTGTGTGTGTGTGTGTGTGTGTGAGAATGTGAGACGCGATCCTTCACTATATTGTGGCTTTCATGAAAGATAGCAAATCTCGTGTATGGAAGTGTGATGACAAAAAGATATCTAATATCTAATATATCTATCTAATCCTGCCAACTACGCTATCTATCTATTATATAGTGCCTTTCTATCTATCTATCTATCTATCTATCTATCTATCTATCTATCTATCTATCTATCTATCTATCTATCTATCTATCTATCTATCTATCTATCTAATCCTGCCAACTACGCTATCTATCTATTATATAGTGCCTTTCTATCTATCTATCTATCTATCTATCTATCTATCTATCTATCTATCTATCTATCTATCTATCTATCTATCTATCTATCTAATCCTGCCAACTACGCTATCTATCTATCTATCTATCTATCTATCTATCTATCTATCTATCTATCTATCTATCTATCTATCTATCTATCTATCTATCTATCTATCTATCTATCTATCTAATCCTGCCAACTACGCTATCTATCTATCTATCTATCTATCTATCTATCTATCTATCTATCTATCTATCTATCTATCTATCTATCTATCTATCTAATCCTGCCAACTACGCTATCTATCTATCTATCTATCTATCTATCTATCTATCTATCTATCTATCTATCTATCTATCTATCTATCTAATCCTGCCAACTACGCTATCTATCTATCTATCTATCTATCTATCTATCTATCTATCTATCTATCTATCTATCTATCTATCTATCTAATCCTGCCAACTACGCTATCTATCTATCTATCTATCTATCTATCTATCTATCTATCTATCTATCTATCTATCTATCTATCTATCTATCTATCTATCTATCTATCTATCTAATCCTGCCAACTACACTATCTATCTATCTATCTATCTATCTATCTATCTATCTATCTATCTATCTATCTATCTATCTATCTATCTATCTATCTATCTATCTATCTAATCCTGCCAACTACACTATCTATCTATCTATCTATCTATCTATCTATCTATCTATCTATCTATCTATCTATCTATCTATCTATCTATCTATCTAATCCTGCCAACTACGCTATCTATCTATCTATCTATCTATCTATCTATCTATCTATCTATCTATCTATCTATCTATCTATCTATCTATCTATCTATCTATCTATCTAATCCTGCCAACTACGCTATCTATCTATTATATAGTGCCTTTCTATCTATCTATCTATCTATCTATCTATCTATCTATCTATCTATCTATCTATCTATCTATCTATCTATCTATCTAATAACTGTCAGTTACTGTATATAGTGCCTTTCATCTATCGGTCTTATCTGTTTATCACATATAGAGAAACGCGTGGCATTTGCTTGCTTTGCATTGCCCGTGTTCCATTGTTGTCTCCACTTTGTTTGTGTGCCTCTCTCTGTAAAGTCAGTCAGCCAAGCTGTCATTTATGAAGCATTTTAAATGAGTGTTGCTGAACAAGTCAGCATTCTATTGCACACGTTGCACGTGAATCTTGAAACGGACTCAGAAATGTAATGAATGCCCGGACCGGAGTAAACCAGGGTGGCTCATGGCGTGCAGTGCCTCGAACGCAGTGGCTGCTGTGGCCGCTGTAGACCATGGAGTGCAGCAGCTGTGATAAGTGCCACAATTACCAGGCATTGGGGAGGCCGATGGAGTACAAAGTAAACCCCAAATCCCAGCTCATCTGGATGCTCCCCTCCTGATCATCTTCACACTTTCTCTGCCAGTCACAAGTAGCCCGCCATTCGATCACCTGCGGCACATGTGATCCATCCCTCTCTGTTTGTCTACTCGCAGATTATGAGCAGGAATTTTAAATGTGTTCGTGTCCAGTGTGCGTGTAATGTCAGAGTGTGTTTTACATTTGTAATATTTCTCCAAGAGACTCTGTGGTTCCCACCAGCTTCAAGGGGGCAACACTCACATGCCACCAGCTGTCGCTTTGCTGGTGATGAAGAGTTTTGACAGATAGGTCCTGGGACACATTCAATAAATATTCCAGACAGTCCCAGTCACCAGCATTCTACACGGGATGCCATATCCCTGGCACTTTATGTCACCCTGGTACACCTGAAAAATACAAACATCTCTGCCAAAGTCCTACTTACAGACTACAGCTTGGCATTCAGCACTATCAGCCCAGCACACTCCTTCATTTAGGACTGAGCACCACCCTCTGCCACTGGATGGTGGGCATTCTTTCAAGCAGACCTCAGCATGTGCAGACTGGCAGCATCACACCCTCCATAATCTGACTCTCAGTATGCTGAGCCCCCTGCTATGTATGACTGTGTGACCGGACACCAAACCAACGCCATCATTAGATCAGCTCATGACATCGCCCGTCCCTGGCCTGATGTCTCCTCTCACTGCTCACTCCCCCTGGAGTAGACCTCTGACACTCAAATGAATTCGGGTCCTTGGAGCCACAAGGTAGAGGTGCAAACCACTGGGCCACCATTGCATTGCTAGCTCTCTAAAGTTGGCTCATTTAGTTTGTCCGACTGTGGCAGTCGAATTTGTAACTGAGACTTCTGATTAAAACGACACCGTCATACACAGGAAAGTGACATGACACGTTTTCTATTTTTAAGATTCTGTGAAGCTGTGAGCACAATATGGCCATGTCCACTACTGCAGAGCACCATAGGAGCAGCGACATGTACTGTGACAAAGAGGGAGTAGAAATGATAGACAGATGAAAGGCCCTATAAAGCAGATGTATCCGGGTCTCAATCAAGTGAAGGGAAAATCATGAACTCCTCCCTGGGCTTGTTACAGCTTTCTACTTCTGTCAGGTTTATAATCTGCTCTGCGCCTCTCCCTGTGTTTTCAGTGCCATGAGAAGGGAGTGCTGAGGGCTCTACCGCACCACCATAGATGGCAATGAGGGTTTGGTGGGAGCTGCTGGGTAGAGTGCATTAACAGGCTGGCATTTAAGGGGAAGTTTGCAGTGTGGTTTGGTGTAATGTCATCTGCACGTCACGTTCTCTTCAAAAGAAATGCAGGATGGCCAACAGCCCACTGCTCCTTATCATTGCACCGATGCGGCCCACTCAGTAGTGCAGTGCTGGGATGAATAAACATTAAGGGGGTGACCAACCTGGGCACTGGAAAGGGTGTCCTGATGGCACACATGCCATGGGTTAGCATTAAACAGTTGGTCATTCCTGTGTCACCCTGTGTGTGTGTGTGTGTGTGTGTGTGTGTGTCTGGGCCCTGTGATGGACTTCTGTCTTACTGCTGCTGCTGCTCAGACAGGCTTTGGCCACCAATAACCATAAATGGCATCTAAAGGGTTATCTGAATGCCATGGTGTGGGGAAATGTGAATTTCTCCTTGGGATTAATAAAGTATCTATCTATCTATCTATCTATCTATCTATCTATCTATCTATCTATCTATCTATCTATCTATCTATCTATCTATCTATCTATCATACAGTAAAGAGTGCCATGGTACAATATTATGATATTATGGTAAGTATGGAATGGTATGATACAGTGTGGTTTCTGTATAGTACAGCATAGCATAGTATAGTATAGTGTATTATAGTACAGTACAGTACAGTATAGTATAGAATAGGATAGCAATGAAAGGCATGCTATGGTGCAGTGTGGCATGGAATTGAATGGTACGATATAGTATAGTATAGTATAGTATAGTATAGTATAGTATAGTATAGTATAGTATAGTATAGTATAGTGTGGCATAACGAGATACAGCAAGCTATAGTATGGTAAGGTATGGTGTGGTGCTATATAGTATAGTATAGTATAGCAATGCAAGGTATGCTATAGCGCAGTGTGGCATGGTATAGTATAGTATAGTATGACAAAATTTGATACAGCATGCTATAGTATGGAAAGGTATGGTATGGTGCTATTAAGTATAGTATTGTATAGTATAGCATAACGTAATACAGCATGCTATAATATGGATAGGTATGGTGCTATATAGTAATAGTATAGTATAGTATAACAATGCAAAGTATGCTATGGTGCAGTGTGGCATGGTATAGTATAGTATAGTATAGTATAGTATAGTATAGTATAGTATAGTATAGTATAGTATAGTATGGTATGATGTGATACAGCATGCTATAGTATAGTAAGGTATGGTGTGGTGCTATATAGTATAGCATAGCAATGCAAGGTATGCTATGCCGCTGTGTGGCATGGTATTGTATGGTACAATATAGTATATAGTATAGTACAACATAGTATACTATAGTATAGTAGAGTAGCATATGGCATAATGTGATACAGCATGCCATAGTATGGTAAGGTTTGGTATGGTGCTATATAGTATGGCATTGTATAGTATAGTATAGTATAGTATAGTATAGCAATGTAAGGTATGCTATGGTGCAGTGTGGCATGGTATTGTATGGTACGACATAGTATAGTATAGTATAGTATAGTATAGTATAGTATAGTATAGTATAGTATAGTATAGTATAGTATAGTATGATGTGATGATTGTATGGAATAGTATGGCATGGTAAGGTATGGAATAATACAGAAGAGGATGATATATTATGATATGGTACAGTACAGTATGGTGATGAATAGTATGTTATGGTACAGTATGGTATGGTACGGTATAGTGTAGTATGGTAGAGTACAGTACAACATGGCATGGTATGGTATGCTATGATAAGGTACAATACATTATGATAATGGTATAGTATGGTACTGTACAGGATGGTGTGGTATGGTACAATACATTATGACATTGTATGGTATGGTATAGTTTAGTATAGTGCAGTATAGTATGGTAGAGCAAAGCCTTGATTTTTATGGTACAAGACTTTATGAAATGCATAGTATATTGTAGTACAGTGTAGTATAGCACGATACAATGTATTATGACACAGTATAGTAAAGTATGATACAGTATGGTATGATATGATACAAATTATTGTGATATGGTACCATATGGTAAAGTACAGTATGTTGTGATACAGTACAGTGTGGTATGGTATTGTAAAAGACATTAAGATATGGTATAGTATAGTAAGGTTCAGTACAGTATGGTATTTCATGGTAGAAAACATGATATGTCATAGTGTATTGTGGTATACAGTACTGATGGTATGGTATGGTACAGAACAGTACGGTATGGTCTGCTGTTACACGACTCATTATGCTACGGTGTAGTATAGTATAGTATGGTATGGTATGGTGATTTATGGTATTGGTATGGTACAATATATTACGATGTGGTACAGTACATTGTGACATCACGTAGCACAGCATGGTACCATGTGATATGCTATACTGTAGTATTGTATGCTTATTGTGTCACAGAGTACGGTATGACACTTTTAATTTGATCTTTTTAACAGAATATCCCAGTATACGATACAATCCGCTTTGTGCCATGCTTTAGTGCCGGTGAGTAAACCTTCGGTATCAAGTGTCTGAATTTCCAGACTTTTCACTGGGACGCTGGACCAGCAGAGGCCACCGACTTGCCAGGACAGACCACGTGCAGACCTTTTTCTTTTGAATTATTTGTGTTCGTCACCACGAGGGCCTCACGTCTTTGCTGCCACTCATTTCCTGTACTTTGGCTTTCTTTGAACACCTTGATCTGCTTTCTTGGTTTGTTGGTTTGACGGAATTTCAGATGAATTTGGCTGAATGGTGTTCACTCCCCGACAAGGCCATTCGTGTTCACGTGACCTCCCAGCAAGACGTCTCTTTTCCATTTGACACAACTCTGACTACTAAACCCGTCAAATAGCAACGTTGGCTCCTTTTGGCCTGCTGTTCAAATTTGGGGGCCTGCCTTATTTTGTGCTTTCTTACCCTCGCTGAAGCCTTCAGCCCAAATCAGTGTTGGGGGAGCCCTGCAAATTGTACAAACAGGACCCACCTGGTAGTCAGGGACCATGAAATGGTTAAGGCAGGACCTGGAAGGTAACTGGGCTCGGACGTTTTCCCTTTGGGTGGTACTTTGTGTCCCCCCCTGTACCTCACCTTCCTTCTCGCAATCAAAGCCCAGTTATATTTTTGGCCTGCTTGGTCCTACTTGAGCTCCAGACTTACTTGTGAGCTCCCCCTGCTGTTTACACCAGAAATAACCAGGGGTCTCGCGTGTTCCACATTGGAGGGCAGAAGGACAGCAGGAGAGCTCGGCAGCTTTGTGACATGGACGTTAGCCCAAGTGCCCCTCACCTGTTGGTATTTAAGATTTAAGATCTTTATTATCCAGGTGTTCTGGTTATTTTAGCTGTTATTTCCTGGTGACCGCACTGCAGCCTGTCACCAAGTGCCATAAGGCCAAGCTGCTGCCATCTTGTGCTCAGGAAGAAGGAAAATGAAAGAATATGAATTTCTTTTTTTCTAGGCTTTCTGCTTAGAAACCTCTGCAGAACATGTGAACCTCCATCAGATGTGACCTCCTGCTCAGTGTCCTGCAATGGCCATGTGACACAAGTGAGACTCGTGAACTGCACTTCGTGTGACCCCGGCCACACCCAAACCTGCAGGAAGATGAATGAGAGCAGTCAGTGTGACATCAGGGGACAATGGAGGTGTCCTGCAGGGACCAAACTGAACCTTAGCCTGACAGGCAATGGCAGCACCGGGTGGTGTGAGTGCCTCAAGCCACCAGGTAAGACTCTGCTCTCCGTCCGCTGTCACCAACGCTGCACGGGGGGCCTGGGGAGACGAAACAGAATGAGAAGGCTTTTAATGGAATGTGTCATCAGGTCACTCGTGTGCTGCTCAGCTGGGGTCTGGGTGGCCTTCATGAGGAAACGGGAAAGACAGAAGACCCCAAGGAGGGCAAGTGAACGTGCCAGGGCTTGAGCCGGGACCCATGGAAGTGGGAGTCAGCAGCTCTAATAATGCCATTGCCCTACATTATATTATATTATATTATATTATATTATATTATATTATATTATATTATATTATATTATATTATATTATATTATATTATATTATATTAGTCAGTTCTTTCACTTCTTCTAGATGTTCTTTCACACTGTTGGTGGCTCATCTTGTGATGTTCATTTTTTGATGGCACTTTTGTTTTTTTTTTTGTTGTTGTTTTTTTTCTGCATTGCCCTTCATGGCCACCGTATTATCTGGAGCGGAACTTTTCTGTTTGGACAATATTTTCTTTGTTTTTCCACATTAAAAAAATACAGTTTGACATCGGCCACATCACTGATGCAACTTTGCTAAGTAGTGGTCTTCAAAGAAACATCGATGGATGGATGGAAAAGCAACGATTTTGGATGTTTTGAGTCTTTGACGATGTCCTCAATGGTCGATGTGCAGTTGTTCTTGTTCTTGTTTTCTCTATCCTGGACTTTGTCAAGAAAGCCTGTGAACCTTTGTGTTTGCCTGCCGCTCAGCTGCAGCGCCTTGTCTGGTTAATCTTTATCGATCTTCTTTTCTTATTGTCTATTGTGATTGGCTTGATGATCAGCAAATGTTGCTGCTCTTCTTTCTCTTTCTGCCATTATGGTGGTCATCACTTAGTTTTACGGTCACTTTACCTACTCATATAATTCAAAAAATATATTTGAATATCTAGAACATGTCAGGTCATAAGCTTTCGATTAAGACCAAAGACCTGGACAATTAGTTTATGAGTAATCGTGTGACAGGAAGACAGACAGACAGCCCACCCTTAGCATTTTATATGAATGGTTCCCTTAAAGTAGGAACAAAAAGGGAGGACAAAGAATTATTTAAGACAGGCAGCAGATCCCCTTGATTTTGAACTGTATGAGTTAAATGAATATGTGATATGATATGATACACTTGGTTTCCTGCTTGTGCACTGCTGAGATAAGAAGCAATTCTCATGACCTTGAACTGGTATAGTAAAATAAAATCTAATCTCATCTCATCTCATCTTATCTTACAAGTACGGACAAACAGGAATGGACAAAATTATTATTTAGTAGAGGCAGCAGGCCCCTTGATCCTGAATTGTATCAGTTAAATGAATATATGTATATGATATGATATATGGCTTCTCAGACTCTGTCATTTTGAGCCACCTTACTTGCCTCCTGCCCAGTTATTTAGTGCCCGTCTTTGAATGTGACTTTCTTCCTCAAGTGTCTCACACTTGTAATTCCTCTTTCCATTGCATCGCTAAAGCCAAATTGACCAATCAGACCATATTATCCTCTTTAATAAAATCCCTGTGTGCGTCCAGGTGTCCGTGTGTGTGTGTCTTCTGGTGAAGTGCGCATGCGCGGGGCACGGTGCGATGCGCGATATTACTGTCAGAGAAAGTTACAGGCGTTTTATGAAAATACAAACCAGTATTACTGCGAGAGGAAATTAAAGGTACACAATACAGTGATGCATATTACAGCCACATACAAGCCAGTATTACTGTCACAGAAAAAATTAAAGGCATATTACCGAAGCGCACACCTGTATTACCGCTAGAGAAAATTAAAGGTATATTACGGACGTACAAGCCAGCAGACGTACAAGACGGTGTTAGTGTCACAGAAAATTAAAGACACACAATACACGGCGGCAGACCACAAAGAACGGTCAGCTCAGCAACTAAACATCAACAAAAGAAAGGCTGAAAGAAAGAAAAATACGACTAACAAACAGAATGAGGTCAAAGTCCCAGCCATTTAATAGACTGTGCCTACTAATGTTTATGCACTACTGTTCTAGCGCCCGTTATTGTAACGAGCTAAATGACTAGTTGTATTACAGTATATTATACTAGCTGATTACCCAGTGGCTTCACATTAAATTAATTAATTAATTAAGTAATTAATTAATTAATTAATTTAATTAAAAAATTAATTCACTCACTGAGTGCAAGGGAAAAAAATAAAATGTAGTATTTATAAAATAAGTTTGTTATTTTTCAACAAATAAAGAGCACCTACAATAACATAGAAATCAATATACACAACATTATTAACATCATTATCATATAAGAGTATGAAGTAATATATAAGAAGCACATTGCATATAAATATGAATTATTAAACAGTAAAATCTTCTTCTATAATACGCTACCGTGGCTATTCGTTTGTCTGTCCAGGATTTTAAATCACCTGTCGCTTTCAAACCGTTTCACCTATTGACTTGAAATTCGGTACACATATACTATGTGACGTATACTATCCGCTTTTGGGGTGATGATTTTATTACTCTTTTTATCTTTATTTTATTTTATTTTAGAATCAACTCTCGGCAGCATGCAGCAGGGCGGCCATGCACGCATGCGTACGGGCGCTGTTCTCATTCCCTACCACCTTCGCTAATCATTCTTGAGGCCAGATTAAGTGAAAGGTTAAAGAAAATGTACTAAGTAATTGCAACACAAAAACTAACAATCAGTTTTAACGCGAAAAGATGCCGACGAAAGAAGAGAAGCAGCGGGCCGCTAGGGTGGAGTAAAGAAGAGCAGTTCAGGAAACAGCAAGCGCATCAACCTCTGAGCAAACGAATGGCAAATGTACAGAGAAAGAGGATGGAAACTAGGAATGTCAAGTCAAGTGGATTCACTGCACGTTATCGTGCAGTACGCCGTTACTGGTATTTTGATAAAAGAATACATATAAGAAGCGTATAAATTATTAAGCAGTAAAACATTAACATTTAAGAAGTAAAGATACATTGAGCACTACTGCAGTGCTTTCGGGTATACTGTACTACATTTTTTGTTTGCCCATTACGTGCATAAATGTATACATTTTTTGGCGTACCTACCCGAGAACATGCGACATATAACTGACCGTGGGAGAAGCATGGATTTTAAACACGCGTTGAGTTCATCCACTGGTGTCCCTCGTGGAATAACTGGTAATGTTTGATGAAAATCTCCTGCGAGTAAAATGACAGTACCTCCCATTATTTTGCTAAGGTCTCTGAGATCTTGTATTGTTAGGGTTAGGGTTAGGGTTAGGGTTAGGGTTAGGGTATGGTAGGGTTATGTTAAGTAGAATGCCCAGAGGGGACTGGGCGGTCTCGTGGCCTGGAACCCCTACAGATTTTATTTTTTTCTCCAGCCTTCTGGAGTTTTTTTTTGTTTTTTCTGTCCACCCTGGCCATCGGACCTTACTCCTTTTCTATGTTAACTACTGTTGTCTTATTTTAATTTTGTATTTTGTGTTTTATTTTTCTTTTCTTCATTATGTAAAGCACTTTGAGCTACTTTTTGTATGAAAATCCATCCATTGTCCAACCCGCTGAATCCAAACATAGGGTCACGGGGGTCTGCTGGAGCCAATCCCAGCCAACACAGGGCACAAGACAGGAACCAATCCTGGGCAGGGTGCCAACCCACCGCAGGACACACACAAACACACCCACACACCAAGCACACACTAGGGCTAATTTAGAATCGCCAATCCACCTAACCTGCATGTCTTTGGACTGTGGGAGGAAACCGGAGCGCCCGGAGGTAACCCACGCAGACACGGGGAGAACATGCAAACTCCACGCAGGGAGGGCCCGGGAATCGAACCCGGGTCCCCAGGTCTCCCAACTGCAAGGCAGCAGTGCTACTCACTGCGCCACCATGCTGCCCTTGTATGAAAATGTGCTATATAAATAAATGTTGTTGCTGTTGTTGTTCAGTTCAAGGCTTCATAAGCTCTTTTATGTGCCGTGGTGCACTCATCTCAAACTATTATCTTTGAATGTTGCAAGACCTTTGCCTTTCCAGAGTCCTTGCGTATGTTGCAAATTGGATTTTCATCTTGAGCGAGGTGTAATGGTAATTGCAATGCCGAATGTGCTGTACGGCCTCCATCTAATAATGTAGAAGCGATTCCCCATGACGCTACAGCCAGAGATATGTCACCACTCGCTTTTTCGGCAAGAATCAGGTTTATTAAGAATGTTTTTCCTGTTCCTCTGTGGTCATACGTAATTTCCGTTTCAAACACGAAAAGAATTTTGTATATATAGATTATTGGTTCCCTACAAGAATTGAAAAACAGAGGGCAAAAAGCCATTATTTACAGTGGAATAGGCCAGTGGTTCTCAACCTCTGGGGCGGGCCCCTGTAGGGGGGCGCGAAGATGTGAAAAAAGGAAAACAAGAATCGAAAATATGAAAAATACATCAATTGAAACCAAAACAAATGAACTTAAACTACATTCTGATACTAGAAAAATAAATATAGAGTTAGATAAATGTAGATAAAAGTTAAGTGGTATAATAAAATATGCATCTGTGATATATCATTAATTAAAAAAGAACAAATTGGTATTAGTGGGCTCCTTCCAAAAAAACGTTAGGGGGGGCGCAATTAAAATTGTTATGAAAACTCGGGTTGCAAATACTTAAAGGTTGAGAAACGCTGGGATAGGCAGTAGATCCCCTGCATTCTGAAATGTATGAGTTAAATGAATAAAGGATATGATGTGATATGATATAATGTGATAAGCTATGACATGAAATGATATGATATGATAAACACAGTTAGTTTCATACTTGTGTGGTGCTGGGACAAGAAACAGTTCTCCTGTACTAGCTACTGGAAAAAACCTTTTCATCTTATCTTATCTTACCTTGTCTTGTCTTGTCATTTACAGTTGGTTCCCTACAAGATAGATAGATAGACTAAGTTTAGTATAGTCGGCAGGATTATATAAATAGAAAGGGACTATATAATAGATAGATAGATAGATAGATAGATAGGAAAGGCATGATATAATAGATAGATAGATAGATAGATAGATAGATAGATAGATAGATAGATAGATAGATAGATAGATAGATAGATAGATAGATAGATAGATAGATAGATAGATAGATATTTAAATGTTCATATTTTCAAATATCGCCATTCAAGTCCCACTTGAGCTCAGCACTCTCTCAGATCTGAGTATTTCATGAAACTGAGTTTAGGAAGTGAACTTCAAGGCTATAAATATCGATTGTCAAATCAACAAAAGCGAAGGCCTTCTGACGCGTTTATATTCTTCTTTTACTTTTTTATTTTTTCCTTCTTCGGCAGAAGTAAAGCGGCACACGTGCTTCTGAATCAGCAGCTCAGCGGCCCGCTCTGTGACCTCCCCGTCCTCCTCCGCACGCTATTCGGCTCCTCTTATGGCTAATTTTGAAGAGTGTGATGTTGCTTTGAAGCCTAAGGGCCCTCCGTCGGCTATTTCTGTAGAGGGTCACTGCGGCTGTTTCTTTCTTCCGCCGGACATCTTGTGATGTGCTTGTTTGTTTGTTTTTTCTTCTGCCATCTCAGAATTTACATGAAAACTGATAAAGCTGGCACTACACATATGAGACGACTTGGGAAAATGACAAAAACAGAGCATTTAAGAAATTAAGTAATTTATATGGAGTCGGGATTAAAGTCAACCGAATTTGTAAGCAAGTAATGCAAAAACAAAAAGTGACAAAGACATTGGTATACAAACAGAAACAGGGATGGTGACACTGGGATAAAGAGAGTGACAGGGACATTGGGACACAGACATTTACATTTATTTGCTTGACAGACACTTTTATCCAAAGCAACTTACAAAACAGGTAACCATAATCAAGTAACATCAGGCTCAGGCCTGTTTGTTCACCAAGTGTTATAAGAAACATTGATTGCTAACAAAATGAACTGATAATTCACAGTCATAGATTATAATCAATAAAGTGGTTAAACTTATATAACAATACAATACAACAATATAAAGATCACAGAGCGCAGTTTTTTTCTTCTTCTGTCAATCTGACAGAACTTCACAGAACAGCTGGGTCTCTGATTGTTACATTGAGGGTTCCACCAACTCGGAACTACACCGGAAAAGAGTTGGGATCACAGACAGTGACAGTGACAAAGACAGAGAAAGTGACAAAGACAATGACAGAGTCTGAGACATTGTGACAGAGACAGAGGGGGTGACAGAGAAACTGGGATAGAAACAGTGACAGTGACAAAGAAAGTGACAGTCAATGCTTGTCGAATTCCACAAACATTCTACGACATGCAACATGGATGGTGACCACAGAAATAAGTGGATGTAGAAATGGGCAAGACATGGGTGGGGGTATTCAGACATGGTGGGCCTGCTTCTTAATAAAGGGTAATGCCAAACTAGGTCAAAAAAAAAAAACAACAAACTTAAATCTAACAAGAAATCAGCCACAATCTGCTGTTTATATATAAGTGGGCACATTCACAGCAGATGTGGTTTAGCTGGTGAGCTGGCATTGCTGTTGATGATCAGAACTGTGTCAGTCTGTACCAGTATAGCCTCATGTCATCATGTCCCCCCATCTTACATTCATTTATTGTCTTATCAATCACTCACTGAAGCCATTCAATGCATCGGATGTGTCACTGCCACACATCCCCAGACATCCCAACAGAGGACGAGGCAGTGAAGTCATTTGAACAAAATCAGTCAGGACGCGTGTGTTGTGTTGTCAATGACATTTTGTTTTCTTTGGTCTTCTTTCTTCACAGAGTCTCCGTACATGAATGGACTGTGGCTGACGCTGCTGCTCATCCCTGCTGCCCTCATTCTGGTGCTGGGCCTGGTAGTGAGGAGGGTCTGCAGGAGCAGGAGGACAATGTAGGTCACCCGAAAAGACAGTGGGGGTGGTGGGATGGAAAAACTGGAGTGAGCGGGAATTTAAAATGGGGCAGAGTGGTGGCTCTGAGGCTAAGAATCTGCGCTGGTATCCAGAACGTTGCTGGTTTGAATCCCCGTCACTGCCAAAAGAGATCCTACTCTGCTGGGCCCTTGAGCAAGACCCTTAATCTGTAATTGCTCCAGAGGCGCTGTACAATGGCTGACCCTGCGCTCTGACCCCAAGGGGTATGCGAAAAAAACTAACAAATTCCTAATACGAGAAATTGTATAAGGCGAAATAAAGAACAAAAAAAAAAGTAGACTGACAGATAAAATGATAGACAGTACTGATACTGTACCGTGTAACTGTCCTCTTAAACTGTATAAATGATTTGTATTAGATAGATAGATAGATAGATAGATAGATAGATAGATAGATAGATAGATAGATAGATAGATAGATAGATAGATAGATAGGTGAAAGGCACTACATGATAGATAGATAGATGTGAAAGGCACTACATAATATTTTAGATAGACAGATAGATAGACAGATAAGTGAAAGGCACTATATAATAGATAGATAGACAGACAGGGTCGACACAGTGGCACAGTGGGTAGCGCTGCTGCCTCGTAGTTGGGAGACCTGGGGACCCGGGTTAGCTTCCCGAGCCCTCCCTGCGTGGTGTTTGCATGTTCTCTCCGTGTCTGCGTGGGTTTCCTCCCACAGTCCAAAGACATGCTGGTTAGGTGGATTGGCGATTCTAAATTGGCCCTAGTGTGTGTTTGTGTGTGTCCTGCGGTGGGTTGGCACCCTGCCTGGGATTGGTTCCTGCCTTGTGCCCTGTGCTGGCAGGGATTGGGTCCAGCAGAACCCCGTGACCTTGTGTTCGGATTCAGCGGGTTGGAAAATGGATGGATGGATGGATAGACAGATAGTGCTTTTCACATCAATCTGTCTATCTATGTGTCTGCTATAAGACATGAAATGTTTTATATAACATACTGTAGATATAAAAGGTACTATATTAACTGATAGGAAAAGAGAGATATGAAAGACACTACGTGTCATAAAGAGATGAAAGACACAAAATAACAGATTGATAGAAAGACTTTAATGCACTACAGATTTACAGATAGATAAACATGAAAGGCACTATATAACAGATCAGTGTGATAGGCACTATACAACTCATTGACGAATAGAAACGGTACTCTATAATAATACATTTTATTTATATAGCGCCTTTCCCATGCTCAAGGCATGTTAGATAAATATGAAAGACACTATAAAACTCCTAGACAGTTAGAAATGGCACAATAGATAGACATGAAAGGCACTATATCACAGACCAATAATTCATAGACAGACAGACAGAGAGACAGACAGACGTGAAAGGCACGTGGAGAAGCTCAGATCCCCGGCCATGTGTTTCATGCACGTCTGGCCCGCCCGTTCACCCTTCTGTGAGCCGCCCACATTCATTTTGGATGCTGAGCTCTTTGATCAGATGCTGGACCACCGCTGTCACCGGTCCTCATTTTTTCTGGTGATTTTTCCAGAAGCACCCTCATGACTTTACGCCAGAGTTTCATCAAAGTTCCCACCATTCTTCGTTGCTATTAAATCCCGACTGCGGCCCTTTAACTCCGTTGTGCCTCCATGTTGATGTCTTTCACGTGTCTGAATGTCACCACGACACAAATCAACTTCTTTCTCCTCCAACAGGAAGCAAACCAAAGAGCCACAGCTTGAAATTTCATCTCCTAATGTGTTTCGGGCAAACACAACGGGAAGAAGTCAGGAGCTGCAGATGAGTTTGGAGAGCCCGGAGGACGATACGCCCGCTGGCTGGGATTGTGAAGTGAAGGAGAACGGCGCGCACAACGGAGTGACCGCTGGCGTGTCGTGGACCAGGGTGAGTTTGTCATTCAGTGCGTCTGAAAGCACACAAAGTTGCACACCTTGCTAAGGCCACCTACCCTGAACACAGTGGGTTCATTTTGTTCTTCACGGGTTCAACAAACCGCTGTGAACGTTCCTCTCAGGGATTCTGCTCCATTAGACAATTTCAGAGTTTCTGGCCGCTGCTGATGAGCAGAACCGGTGCGGCTACCAGAGGTCCATTCGCTGGAGCAACAGGAAAAATTAACCAACAATGCAGCCCGCGGCCTCACTGCCCAGGCCCAGGGACTTGTGCTCAGGAGATCATGAAAAGTAAAAAAAAAATTATAATGATAACATAAAATAAACGTGTCCACTGATCTGAGCTATAAATTTGTTTGCTGTATAATTCCAATAATTTTTGATCATTTTATCGTCAAAATCGCTGAATTGGCGCACTTCCTGTTCAAATACAGCGGAGAAACTCAATGTGCGGCATGACGAGTCTCACCACACCTCGGACTGCGCTCTCCTCACACACTGACGGGGTGGATGCCTGCGATTGGCACGTGCCTGTCGCTGTCTCTCTGTATGTCACCAATAGAAGGTTTGCAGACACGTTTATTACACACCCCGACTTTCCACAGTCTGGCTAATATCTTCAATGAATGTGTGCGACATATTTAGTCTTGCTGATCGGACATAAAAACGCAGTGAAAAGGCAGAAGGTGAGGCCGACAGTACTGTGCCATCCTGAAGGGGGCGCATGTGAGCCCAATAGGTACTCGTGTCTGCTATTCTTCTACGCAGACGCGCCAATAAGTTAGCGACATCAGAAAGTCACGTGCACTGCAGCCATCCGTTTATTTTTATTTTGCCAAAATGGAAGATTAAGACTTTTAAAACTAAAGGAAAATAAGGCAGACTTTTACAAGAAAGTGACGGAGATTTTCGTGGAGAGGGACAGGCGCAAAGAGTTCATTTACAAAGAAAGGTAATAACCATAAACGGTTTTCAATTTTATAAAAAAAATGGGATCAGACTAAGAAAAGAATCCATCCATCCATTATCCAACCCAGGCCCGGTCTTAGGTATTATGGGGCCCTAGGCGAAAGGGGGGTCCAGGGGCCCCCTGAGGGGGGCAGAGCCCCCCTGGAAGCTCTGTGAAATGCGTGAAAATTAGACCAAGGAGTCGATCCGGGGCCCTAGGCGGTCGCCTACTTCGCATATGCCTAAGGCCGGGCCTGATTGGGACAAATAATGCTGTAGTATATTTAAGTATATATGACAATTGCTCACTCGGACAATTTGGGCGCAAGGGGCAGGGCGCCAGCCCACTGCAGACAATCCAATATTTTAAAACTAAATTTTGAGCGTAAATAAAATAATCTTTTTGTTTTTCTTGTTATCCTTTTGTTGAACAGTCTGTATTTAAATTTTAATGAAATAATAATAATAATAATACATTTTATTTATATAGCGCCTTTCCCGTGCTCAAGGCGCTTATTGATTAAAGCGTCAGAATTAAAAGCTTTAAAAAAATAAGTAAATATTTCAATTAAGGTCAAAATTGAAATCCGTTTTTTTTGTCCACCACTCTGTACTTTCATTTGTTTTGCATGAGTATGAATTGTGGAATCGCAGCGGCAAATTTAGAACATCTGAAGGGTGAAGAGCAAATGCGCCCTCTCCGCTATAAACGTAACGTTCTTTCTTAGTCAAATATGCGCCTTACCTGCTGTAAGTGTGCGTAAAGAATGCTGATGAGATATGAAACATAACCAGCAGTCAATGTGCCAATTGAATAGTGAATAAGAGGAATAGTGAATATTTGTAAATCGGACTCGGTGCTTCACCAGCCATGAACCTCACCGCACGTCACTGCCCAGGCCAGTGTCTTTATAGCCACTGAGCCATCACACCTTACGTCACGTTGACATTTAATTTCTAAGAAACTTCTACTACACTTTTTGTTTTGTTGTTTGGATTTGTTCAAACAGCTTTGCGTGACCCCCTAAGCCTAAAATGTTCCAAGAATAGAAAAGCTGAGCAGAGCAGAGCAGAGCTGGAGAGGCTTCAGTGGGGTTGGGGGGTTTAATTTTGGTGAAGGATCCACTATTATCTGTGTTTTCAGCGCCATCTCCTGGTGGACCCTGGAAGTGCAGACCAGATTTTTTTAAAAAGTGTTTTTAGATATCCCATATCTATTTGACTGCGGTGGGCTGGCGCCCTGCCCGGGGTTCATTTCCTGCCTTGCGCCCTGTGTTGGCTGGGATTGGCTCCAGCAGACCCCAGTGACCCTGCAGTTAGGATATAGCGAGTTGGATAATGGATGGGTGGATAACTATTTGCAAAAATACATTTTTTTAGGATGGATTTTCCAGTGTTTGCAGTTTTTTTCCCGATAACACCCCACTTCTAAGAAACAGAGTTGGACAGACACACAGCTGTTATTGACAAAGAGTTGAACTCGTAGTTCCAGTCCTGGAGATCCCCGGCCTTCATCCTCCTGCCTACTCCACACTGCAGGTCAGCGCTGGCCATCTGTCTAATCAGATAGCAGAGTCTTTTTCCATCTGTTGATTCCAAGGCTCCAAAATATTTCAGACGTTTCTCCAGGAAAGACGGAGCTTACAGAATGAAAACAAGCCGTAGGCCTTATATCTGATTTTCCTGCCATATGAGTCACTGCCAATTTATTTTTGACTACGATTTAGAATGCAGAGTTTTGTGTTTCTGACTGTCCGAGTGTGAATCCTGGACATTTTCTAGTTCATGCTTATTCTTCTGGTCCCTTATTAACTTACGGTGGGTTCAGAAAGTCTTCGGACTCCATCACTGTCTGCACGTTATGGTGACGTTTATTTCATTTGTAGTGAATAAATTTGACATTCCCACTCATCAGTCTCCACTCAATAACCCACAAGGACAAAACACTGTCTACAAATGCATTCAGACCCTCAATCACACATGCGCATCTGAGGACCACCGTCCAGGCTCATCCTTGGCAAGCAATTCCACCCCCAGGCCGAGAGGGGGCGCTGTCACACACAGTGTTGTCAGTTTCTGTTCCCACAGCATGGAGAAGATGCCCACTTAGAGAGACTGACTCTGCCCCTTCCTGGTTACGAGGACTTTATATTCGAGGAGATCACTGAAGGTGGCGCCTCATTCTGGCCTGATGCCCGACAAGAGACACAGCTCCGAACCCGACCTGAAAGACTATAAAATGTGTAATAGGTGCCATCACGTTCCATTTTTGTTAATTAAACGGGGTAACCCAGTTGGCGCCCCAGTATTTACCATGCTGGCACAACCCAACACTTCAATAAGTACTTAGTTGATTCAAGCCTGGTATCTTCTTGGGTTTGACGGGATGAGCTGCACACACAGGGATTTGGGGATTTTCTGGCTTTCTTCTCTGCAGGAGCCCTCAAGCTCTGGCAGGTTGGATGGAGGCCGGTCAGTGGTTCAGGTCACTCCAGACATATTGCTCTGGCTCGGCTCCTCAAGGACAGTCCCAGAGTTGTCCCTAAGCCACTCCGGTGTTGTCTTTGCTTTGTCCCTTTGAAAAGTGAATGCCATTAAGGAGATCTTTCCCTCAACCCCTAGTCTCATAGTCCCTGCTGCTGCCACCACCACCACGCCTCACCACTGGAATGGCATTGTGCAGGTTTGTCTCCAGCAGGGGGCACTTGCTCCTGGGAATGTGTTCTTGTCTAAAACTACAGGACATACTTGAACCTGAAACTATAGCCCTTCAGTAACCATAGTGGAAATATCAAGACATGAGAAATCCGGTACAAAAGGATATATATATATTGGGGTCATCCAAGAAAACGACGGATCAAAAGACAAGATTAACGGTGGGGCGCCAACCCAGGCTGTCCCCGTTTACTGCTCAAGTTCCACAAAGAATAGCATGTGAAGGCACAATAGTGACTAAACTGCAGAAACACTCCTTCTAATGCAGGGGGTCCTGGTGGGCCGTAGTGGCTGCAGGTTTTCATTCTCACCCTTTTCCTAATCAGTTTTCGCTGCTAATCAACTCCTTTTTCCCTTCATTTTCATAGCCCTGTTTTTAAGGATTCAGTCCTCTGAATCGATTAATTTCTTTATTAAATGACAGCCTAACAGAAATGAGACGTGAAACGAGCCGACAGATGAACGTCAAACTCCGGACAATTTCACACCAACCAGTTCCTTAATAAGAAGCCAATTCTTGCTGTTCATTAAAGCCGTTATCGAATATCAGGACTTGTTGCTGCTCTCGTTCTGCCACAGCAGGCTGGTGATTTTCTGTTTTTTCTAAGACCACCGTCAAGATGTTTGGGTGACCTGAGCACACCAACCTGACTGAGACCTTCACCTTTCTTTATTTTCAGGTGAGCTGGGCATGTGGCCGCTTGTTTTGGGTCTCATTATTGTTTAAGGAAAACGAAACAACTAAGGGGTTCCGGGTCACGACAATTAAAATGAAGGCAAAACAAGTGAATCAGCAGCACCAGGGCCCTTCTGTCATACTTACCCAGTTTGGCTGGGTGGTCACAGATGTTTTGAACTTCTTCCATTTCAGAAGGCCAGTGTGCTCTTGGGAACCTTCAGTGCTGCAGCAGTTACTCCATTCACTGCGTCCTGACCTGCATTCCCTGAGGGGCGCTATATACAAATAAAATAAAGCTAAGAGGGACTCATGCAAACCAGACAGCACCTCAAATTGTAAAGACGCAGCAGGCTGGGGTGTATTGTGAAAAGTGGGGGCCCATCAGGACGATGGCACTTTAATGGTGGAGCTAAGGAGCAGAGAGGAGTGACAAGCATAGAGATGACACCACTGTACTCCTACAACGTTGTACCACAAAAACGCAATCTGCAGTGAAAATAAACCCAAAGAGCTAATGGCTGGGATACAGAGAGAAAGCGAGGGGCCATAAAGAAGTAACACTGCAACTGGGGGTCTCAGGGGCTCTGATTCTTATCCGGTATTTGGTTGGTCCTCTGCTGCTTCTGAGCAGCCCCAGCCAGTGGACACATAGCGACCTACACAACTTTTATTTATTTTTTTTACAAACAGTATAATTCTTTCAAAAAAGAAGAGGCGAACGAGGAAGATGAAGAGGAGGAAGAGGATGAGAATGAGGACTTCATCCACCTTCCTTTGCTTCAGCGCGGCTCGTCGCCGGCCCTAACAGATGTAAGTTACTGCAGTGTTCTGTATGCTGATGATTATAATGAGATGAAATGAATTCTGAAAAGTTCAAGTGATTAAAAATGAGACGTGTAACATCCGCTTGGCATGGCAGATGATGGGGGGCTTAGTGTCTGTGGCACTGGATTGTAAGCCACAAGTCCCACAGGATTAGACCCCACAAGTAAAATCTGTCAAAAGTTTAAATGTGACTGCAAATGTAAGAGAAATAAGTAAATGTAATGTAAGAAATTACACCAGCGTTATGTACCGTGTGTATTTTATTCTTTTTTGTTTATTTGGAGTTATTTGTTATGTCTATATATTATTTCTGTTTCATTTATACAGTGCATCCGGAAAGTATTCACAGCGCATCACTTTGTCCACATGATGAAGCGCTGTGAACACTTTCTGGATGCACTGTATGTGATGTGATTATTGTATACTGTACTGTTCTTTGTTCTGTGTGGGTGGAGCACCCAGGAGGTGGGGCCACCCTGACATCACTGCTGCTGGCCCCACCCCTTGGCTTGATAAGTAGCCTTCCATTTCCTTATACAGTACATACTTCTAAATGTCCAATGCTCATCTACTACACTGATGTTTCATTATATGGCGTGGAAGGATCCACAAAACTCAAAGGCAACTTTCACTCCAGAATACGCCTCAAAACATTAAGTAACCCTGGCTCGGAAACTCAGGATGCAGAACTTCTTTGTGCGGCCTGCAGGTAGATTTCTGGGGGAAGCTGGTGTGAAGTGAATCATTTCTCGGTTGGCAGCTGAAGGTTCTGGTCCGCCTTTTGTGGAGCTTTTCAGAGGCCTCATATCATCGGGCACATTTGGAACTTCCATTCATAACAAACAGCTCTTCATCACATTGCTTTGTCATTTTCTGAACTCGTATCATTCAACTTTATGGTTCTAACGTCTGTATCCATAGAGTTAGGGGTGAAACAAATAACAAGACATTCAGGACACAAAAAACACACACAAGACACACTCACACACATCCATATCAGACATGGAAAATCATTACGTTTTGGTGGTGAGGACAGGATAATCTGCAAGCTCCATAAAGACTGTGACCAAGTGGAGATTTGAATGTAGTCTTCAGCATCTATCTATCTATCTATCTATCTATCTATCTATCTATCTATCTATCTATCTATCTATCTATCTATCTATCTATCTATCTATCTATCTATCTATCTATCTATCTATCTATCTATCTATCTATCTAGATGGTTCAAATCATTTATATAAGAGCACAGTTACAAGACTGACAAGAAGACGTGTTCGTATTCCCATCCCTAACTCTAATATCTTTAGTCTTGTAGACTCGGGTGCAGTACGGTGAAGATTACCCTTAATATGTTTAATCTAAACTAATAACCCCATTCAGACTTTCATTTATCTTTCGAGTTTGAAAATAAATAGATATATTAGCAGAAATTTCTATCTTTTGCCTTCTCAAGAGTCTTTCCAACAGTGAACATGTCCACCAGGTGATGGAAGAGCAAAGTGAAGTTTCCATAGACCCCCACGATGCCACATGTCATCCTGTCATAGAGGTAAGTGATGTAGTTTTCATGTGGTGTTTAACATTTTAAATAAGATTATTATCAAAAATACTTCAGGAAATTTAAATCTTTTATGAAATCATCAAAAAAAAAAAACTTCATGCTTAGGTTAAGAAGGAAATAATATCGGTTTGTTGAATTAAGCAGGATATTTCTCAATATTTTGTTTTGTCAGAAGTTTCCTTCTATAGTACATCTATCTATTATAATAAAAAAAAATCCTGCGACGAGACGTGATTTTTTCAGAGAGACACTTTCACGTCCCGCGAGACGAGACTTTGTGCCAAGAGATTTCACCAGGCCTGGGGCCGGAAATAAAAGACAAAGAGTAGATGACAAAGTAGAACATCGTGAAGAATTCAAAAATGTTGGCGCGATACACACGCAGAGCAGGTTTGAGATAATGAAAGTACAAAAATTCAAAAGTCTCAAAAAATCTGATAGTAAAGATCGCATTAGCACAAACAAACGGAAATTATTACTCGTGAAATAACGGAACAGCGAAAAGAGATTGAATATATTGTCCGGATTTAAACTTTAAGTCGGAGACGTGTATATTGTCTAATTCATGTTGCCATCAGGGAAATGTAGCGTTTCTTCCCAATGAAGAGGCGTATCCACATGAATTAAAAGATTTGTTATTTGATGAAAGTGAAATCCCACGAGAGAAAATTTCAAGCCCCGCGAGACAAGACTTGATGCAAAGAGATTTGGTAAAGTCCTGTTCACATCTAAAACATTTACAGCCACGCACACGGCTCAATCATTTCTCATTTGTGTGAATGCTATTGTCAGACACAGTTCGTGTAGAAAGAAAGAAATGATATTCACTCTCGGGCTGTTAGACGTTGCATTGTCACGATTCCAAACACGGAATCAAAATCCAATGCGATATCGATGAAAAGGTAAAAGCGAAAAGAGATCGAATATATGGACAGAGGTGATATGTCCGAAGTATGGAGATATTGTTTAGCTTTAAACTTTAAGTCGGAGACGTGTAGATCGTCTAATTTGTGTTGCCATCAGGGAAAAGTCGTTTTCTTCTCAATAAAGAGGTGTATCCGCAAGAATTAAAAGTTTTGTTGTTTGGTGAAAGCAAAATCCTCATACGCGAGCAGCAGAGATGTGAAGAGTCTGGTGCATAGCGCAGGCCGGGGTGGGATTGGCGAGTGAAGGAGCAGGGGGTGATGCCCCCTAGTATTTCTAAATGTCCCATGCCCATCTACTACACTGATTCTTACTTGTATGGCATGCAAGGTTCCCAGAAATGCAAAAAAGGCTTTCACTCCAGAATTCGCTAAGTAGGCCCGGCTCTGAAACTCAGGAAGGAGGCTTGTGGTCTCCAGACACTCAAACAGAAGGTCAAGCCAGCAGAATTAAAAAAGGGAGAGGGGAACTTTGGAAACCTCTGGCCCGCTAAAATAAAGCCAGAATTTCTTATTTTGATAAAGTTTATATAAAAAAAATCAAATGCAGAATAAGAAGGAATTCAAAAATGGTCCAGAAGATGATCAAATCTTAACGTCAAAGAGTGCAAACAAAATCCAAATATAAAATTAGAAACAAACAGCACAGCACAAAAATCATCTCTTCCTAATTTGTGTTTTCTTTTTTATTTATTCATTTTTTGAATATTGTTTTGTCTGTAGATTATTGGTATGTTAAAGGCAGGACTTCCCTTAATGATTTCCAAATGTTACCGCTGCGTACGCTGAGGTCTGTGTCGCTATGTCGATTACTTCACGTTAACTCGTCTTAGACGGGTAGCACAGCTGGTTTCTGAATTAAAGATGAAGCTAATTTCTAACCAGCAGGAAATAAGCAATGGCAGTGGGCACCCAGCGGTCCTCATTACCAGTGCGGTGGGCACTATAAATGTGCCCAGAATCCCCTGTTTATATCAGCCTGATGGTGGCTCTGAGGCTATGGATCTGCAATGGCAATCGGAAGGTTGCCGGTTCAAATCCCGTAAGTTGCCAAAAGGGACTCTGCTCTGTTGGGCCCTTGAGCAAGGCCATTAACCTGAAATTGCTAAGCACTTTAAGTAGTGAGAAAAGCGCTATATAAATGCAAAGAATTAATAATTATTATTTTTTCTTCTGTTGCATTTTAGGAAATCAACAATGAAAGTGATGAAGATGAAGATGAATATGTTGAAATGCGTGGCAATATTCTCTTAGAAGAGGACAACGACTCCAGTGACAGTTATGAAGCTATGTGAATTAGGACTCGCCTCTAATAGCCAGAGCGATGCCAGCATTCTTTATAGAGAAAGCAGGGGTGGGCAAGGCTGGGCAGGGCAGAGCAGGGCCAGGCCTGATGGTCAGCACCTGTGAGACCACAAGAGGGTAGTTGGATGGACGTCTGCCCAACTCTGCTCAGTGACAGCCCACTCCGGAAGGATCTTTGCTAAAGAGAAGTCTGAGACATTCCAGTCCTCCTCCTGCGTTTTATCCTTTTGATGTCCAGGGGGGTTTTTGAAACTCTGTACAGGAGAAAATTGGTTTAAAAATGAAACGGAGGGTGTGAATGGCACTGCCATGTTTAAAGCTTTGCCTCGTGCTCTACTAGAACTATAGACAAAAAGACAAAAACGGCTAAAGCTGTGACATTGACATGTAATCCATGTGCCAATGGGTGATGTGGTGCCAATGTGTCAATGGGCGGTGTGGTGGTTCATTGAGTTGTGCTTCTAAATCCGAGGTCCGTCTGAGCCTGGTCTCTGTGGGACTCGTACGTCCTCCACTTGTCCATCTGTAAGCAGTATAGTATGTCGCTGTGCTCTGTGCAAATCAAAGTCTGCTTTATTCTGCTCACATGCACAGCTGACACAGAGCCAGATGAAGCACAGGGGGCTCAGCACACAGAACTGCCAGGCAAGCAGAGTGACATGAGACAGACTGGCACAACGGGGCAGCGTGCAGTCGGACTGTGAGATGCTGTGTGCTGTTTCTATCAGTTAAGTCAGCATGGAATTGTATCCTCGTTTAAGCGCCGTTGCCTTGTTTGGAATTGCATGTTCGCCTAAGGGGGGCCTGCACATGAAGAAACAGTATAGAGCCTTGCAACATTGCCCAGCACACCTCTGAAGCCAATGAACGAATGGGAGACAACGCCATCTATTCCTGAAAATGCCTTCCACTGCACCGACAACCCCGACAGACTCTACGCCTCCCGGACTGCGTCTTGTCATTGGCTTCATTCCTCTGGTTTGCAGTGTAAGCCGACATTAAACACAGCTCAGTTATTTCTCCTACGTGATTTCTTACCGCCATATCACTAGGGAGGGGTAACACCTTTCATGTTATATCTCTATAGATTGGGGTCAAGTAATTATGCAAGAACTCATTCCTGGAGAGCTAGCGCCCCCTGCTGGACACACCATCTGTGTCTTTTCCACTCTCCTCCCTACCACCCTGACCCTAACCCTGAAGAAGCTTGTGGTCTGGATTTGGAAATGTTATAAACATTTTACAGCTGAATCGCACTTCTGCATTGGCATCAGAGACTCAAAGCAGAGTTGCCTCATCATATTATGGACTCAAACAAACGTCTACCAAAAGTTACGGATCATGGATCATGGAAGCACTTTGAACTACATTATTTGTATGAAAATGTGCTATATAAATAAATGTTGTTGTTGTTGTTGATGGGTGTTTTGGTTGGCAAAATTTGCCAAAGTGTTTCTTGCCGAGTTTGCCGATGACTTTGCATTTTTTCCCCGGTTTAGACAAACATCGTCTTGGCTGTGTGCTTCAGCTCCATGTTATGCTGTATAGGCGATCGTAACTGCTATGATTCATTACGTTTTTAGTGACCATTGCAGGTCAACCCCAAACTGCCTAAAATTAACTTATACAAAAAATAACCCAGAGAAATGGTGCGGGGAATCAAATGTAATAAATCAACTACTTATAGTTGATGGAGAAGTTTAGAGAAGGCCAGAAAGAGTTGCATTGTGTCTTTGTGGAGCAGAAGAAAGCAAATGACAGGGTATCTGAGAGGAGCTGTGGTGTTGTATGAGGAAGTCGGGAGTGGCAGAGAAGTACGTAAGAGTGGTACAGGATATGAACGAGGGAAGTGTGACCGTGGTGAGGTCTGTGGTGGGAGTGACGCAGGTGGGATTACATCAGGGATCGGCTCTGAGCCCTTTTCGTATTGGCAATGGTGATGGACAGGTTGACAGAGGAGATCAGACAGGAGTCCCCGTGGACTGTGATGTTTGCTGATGACATTGTGATCTGTAGTGAGAGGAGGGAGCAGGTCAAGAAGACCCTGGAGAGGTGGAGATATGAGAAGAGAGGAATGAAGGTCAGTAGGACCACCAAGACAGAATACATGTGTATGAATAAGAGGGAGGTTAGTGGAATGGTGAGGATGAGGGGAGTAGAGTTGGCGAAGGTGGATGAGTTTAAATACTTGGAATCAACAGTACAGAGTAATGGGGATTGTGGAAGAGAGGTGAAGAAGAGAGTGCAGGCAGGGTGGAGTGGGTGGAGAAGAGTGTCAGGAGTGATTTGTTACAGACGGGTATCAGCAAGAGTGAAAGGGAAGGTCTACAGGACGGTAGTGAGACCAGCTATGTTATATGGGCTGGAGACAGTGGCACAGGAGACAGAGCTGGAGGTGGCCGAGTTAAAGATGTTAAGATTTGCATTGGGTGTGACGAGGATGGACAGGATTAGAAATGAGAACATTAAAGGGTCAGCTCAAGTTGGACGGTTGGGAGACAAAGTCAGAGAGGCGAGATTGCGTTGGTTTGGACCTGTGCAGAGGAGAGATGCTGGGGATATTGGGAGAAGGGTGCTAAGGATAGAGCTGCCAGGGAAGAGGAGAAGAGGAAGGCCTAAGAGGAGGTTTATGGATGTGGTGAGAGAGGACATGCAGGTGATGGGTGTGACAGAACAAGATAACGAGGACAGAAAGATATGGAAGAAGATGATCTGCTGTGGCAACCCCTAACAGGAGCAGCCGAAAGAAGAAGAAGAAGTATACAAATCACACAAACTCCACAATGATGTTCCGATTCCATAACCACACACCTCCTTTCCCAACACATACTGCATGCGTGGCACAGCTGTGTTGATTAGCAGCACCATTTAGGGTCACAGATGATTCCACTCTTCTTCACTTAGTGTAGGGCCGTCCGCTCCTGCATCGTGCCATGCTACCATGGCCCTCTCCTACTAAGACCCGAGTGCGGCGATTATTTATTTAAAAAGATGCCAATCGGTCGCGGACCTCACTTTACCACAGTTCCCCGATGAAAGCTCATTCATTGGTGACTTTGACACAGCATTCTGGCTTTTCCCACATGGCCAGGGCACTTTTTCAGGTCTCCACAAGCAGCAAAACCACCTTAAGAGTTAAGCCGTCCAGTTGCTCATCCTTGGCATCAATCGGTTCATCGCACGTTTCCAAAAGTTTTCCATGCAAAGGTTCTTTCATTTTTGGGAAAAACCAGAAATCCCAAGGTGCTAAACCCAAGAGAATAAGGAGAGGGGTCAACCAGATGGAAGCCAGACGTCTCCAAAGTTTCAACGGTCAGCTTTGCATTGTGCACCTCTGCATTGTTGTGGTCAAAAATGGACTTGTTCAGAATCGGACGTTTGGGGCGACCCCTCGCTCTTCCCCTCGTACCACTCGCCATGACACGGTGGCAGCTCACTAAGACCTGAAGACAAAGGGCTTGTGCAACACCCCTCATTTTTGGTGGCATTTATCCTTTCCCCTGTGTCCACAGGATGATGCTGCCACCACCAGGCTCCACCACAGGGATGGTATTAGGGTAGGTGATGAGTGGTCCCTGGTCTTCAACACTCACAGTGCCCAAAGAGTTCTGTTTTGTCTCATTAGACCTGCTTTCAGAGACCTTTAACTGTCTTCTCTCTGGCTGCTCTACCATAAACACCCTGATTGATGTAGGAGGCTGCTGGAGATCCAACAGGATCTCTCGTCTCAGCACTCGGTTAAAGTGACTTTTGGATTCTTAGCTACCCCACCTGATCAAGACCCTTCTTGCCAGGTTACCCAGTGTGGTTGGACAGCCAATTCTAGGATGGGTCTTCCATTTCACAGTCCTTGAGGCCACTCAGAGCTTTAGCCTGATCCCTTTGGCCTGATCTGCACCTCACCATAATGTGGTCTACAGAGAGTTCCTTGGACTTCCTTGTTTTTTAATCCTGACATGAAGTGTGAATTGTGGGACCTTCTATACACATGTCCACGTGGGCCCCTCTAAATGAAGTTTGCCACAGGAAGTTGTAGAAACATCTCAAGGAGAATTAAAGCAGACAGGATGGACCTGAGCACAATGTGGGGAGCCACAGCGAGGGGTCTGAATGTGTCTAAGAAGGAGAGACTTCACTTTTTGATATTGTCGTGGACGGCCAGGGGCCTTTGGATGGCCAGGACGCCTCCACACCAGATGGACCAGGGGAGGAAACGTGGCCAGAGCATTACCTCCCCTCGGAGCGCTAGGTGGCAAAAGCCCTGGCTGACAGCAGTGCCTCGGAGTCCTGCAGGGCTCCATGGGAATTGGAGTTTGATACAGCCCCATTGGGGTCCATGGGCGCTACCAGGGGGTACTGCAGCAGACACTGAGCCCTGGAGTGCAGCTCATTAGCTACTCCCAGAATCCCTGCAGTAAATCCATCAACGAGCACCTGGAGAACTTCTGGGTGCCTTATATAAGAGGCCAGCAGACACTACTTGGTCAGCCAGAGTCGCGAAGAGGGAGATGAAGCTTGCCTGGAGGAGAAAAGAGAAGGAAGAGAAAAAGAAATAGAAGAAAAAGAATTGTGTGTCGTATTTGCTTTGGGACTGTGTTGAGCTTGTGGGAAACGGAGAAGACATTTCCCACAATGACATTCACAATATTTAATAAGTGTGCTGACCTTTCTGAAAGCATGTCTTCACTTTGTTATTATGGGTTATTGAGTGGCAATCGATTATAAAAATGGCAAATATATCCATCTAAAGTGAAATCTACAACACAATGAAGTGCGCACAGAGTGAAGGGGTCTGAAGACTTTCTCAATCCCCTGTAATTAACAAGTCATCACAAAGAACCATTAAGACTACAGAGTGAAATCTAAATATTTTATAGTCAATGCAATATGGAATGAAATATCTCGCTTCAGCCTTATGCCATTAACGGACAAAGAATCCAGTTATCTTCCGGAACATTCCGTCAGCTTGATGTCTCCCTAATCTCCCCACTTACCACTTCCTAGACTTGGTGTATCTCATCCTTCTTATGTAGCAGAGCCAGATAAACACGACCAGGACCAGCAAAGCAAAATAAAAAGAATGAAAGGCCAAGCATGTTTTATGTATAAATAGCACTTAATAATAACACAGACTGGTGGGCATTAAAATGCGAGTTTAGGTTGATTATGCAGGCTGGATATCTGGTGGGACATGGCAGGGTGTCACGTACTACAAAGGTTAGAAATCCTAAAAGTGAGGGCACCAGCTAAATCCACACCAGCTCCGTTACTGCAGCAACATAGTCGTGGTCCTTCTTACCCGCCTACTCAGTTTGACAGGATGGACAACTCTAGAAAGAGTCCTGGTGGTTCTGCACTTCTTCCATTTCACAATTCTTGATGTCACTGTGCTCCTGGAGACAACTGAAGCTTTAGAAATGGTTTGATCCAGCAGCCTTGATCTGTGTCTTACTGCAATTTGAGCTCTACAGCAAGTTCCATTGTTACATGGTAATGAAAAACAACCGTAGTGACAAGTATGCCAGATGTTCAGCAGATAAATAAGCTACTGGGAGCAGATCTGAGGGCAGGAGGGCAGCACAGGGTTCAGTGTCCAGGGGTAGAAGATGTTGTAGAACCTTCCAGAACTGGTTCAGATGCCAACAGCACCTTCTGCCAGATGGAAATGTGACCAAGAGATGGTGGGAAGGGTGGGCATGGCCCATCCTGATGCCACAGGCTTTGCAGAAGCATCACTCTTTAATGGAGGGCAGAGAGGTCCTAATGATCTTCTCTGCCATGTGCTCTACCTGCTGTAGGACCATACGGTCAGAGACATTACAGTTTCCAAACCAGACGGTGATGCAGCTCTTCAGAACGCTCTCAGTGGTGCCCCTCTAGAAGGTGCTGAGAATGGAGGGAGGCAGGTTTGGTTTCTGCAGCCACCGAAGGAAGTGTAGATGCTGCTGCACTTTCTTGACTATGGAGTTGATCAACTAATTTAGTGATGGTAGTGGCACAGTGTCTGCCCACACAGTCATAAGCAGGGAGTTCAGGACATTACCCTCTGGGGTGCCAGTGCTGAGGGTCAACATGCAGTTTGTTGGCACATGCTGAGGTGTGTTGGTTAGAAGTCTCAAATGAATTTGTATAAAGTGGCCTAAATTTAGGAGTTTGTGGTCATCTTTGATGGCCCAACAGGGTCAAATGCAGAGCTGTAATCTACAAACAGGACACTGGCAGGGCAGTTTTTATTATCCAGATGTGCCAGGACAGTGTGAAGTACAAGGGGTGTGGCACCCACTATGATGATGGGTGTGACGGCCTTGAACGTTCTGTTCTCTCCAAACACTTCTTCATGACTGGCGTGAGTGGCGGGACTGTCCTGTGGTCATTCAGGCAGTAAACGTTTTTGTGTTGTAGCAGGCAGAGCCCACAGATTCTCTCAGTGAAATATTAAAGACACCACTGAGGAGAAGCAGTCCATGAAGTAAGGAGCTCTTTTTCTTTTCTGTTATGCACCACCACCAGCACCACCACCACATTTCCTTCCTTTTCGAGTATCTGGCTTTCTTACTGCAGTCTATCAGACGCGTTCAGCTGTCAAGGACACTTTCACTTGGGACACGTTGGAGTGGCGCTGAATAATAAGAGGAGCAGGAACAGCCTGAGCGTCGAGGTGAATAAAAAACTGACGGTAATAACAAAGGGAAGACTTCAGAGGGGTCAGATTTAGAGAACTGGTGAGTGCTGTCAGACGAGATGTTTCATGAGAGTTCTGCTATTTCTTTGTTTCAAATGATAAGAATGGATACCTTGTGCAGAGAATAGGAACAATGACAGTTTATTTCAGAAGTCCATTCCGACTGATTTATAAGTAGGAGCTATGAGTTACTGTACAAACACTGAGATACGTCTGTTACAAACCACAGAAAACGTTACAGGGTTACAGAGTCCTCATTGTCATGTGTTGTATCCAATAGAGGGTTGTGGCGGACCCCGGCTGGGACACCCTAACCATGGAAGGACGGACCGGGGGAGAGAGGATTTATAGGACAGTTTTCCCCCCCGGGCTGACAGAGGGCAGCTCCCTTGGCTTCCAGCGGGGCAATGGGTCATAAGCATGGAAGCTCAATCCTGCTTCAGCCCGTGGCCACCTCCAGGGGGCACCTGAACACTTGCAGGGCCCAGCTTGGCAGCACACACCCGGAAATGATGGCAGAAGAAGGTTGTTGGACACCTTGAGTTCCTCCAGGTGCCCTATAAAAGGAGCTAGTCACCAGCACTTAATGGCCTGAGTCGGGAGGAAGCGGGCGAAGCTCGTGAGGAGGACTGGAGATGGAAGGACTGGCAAAGAGAGGGGGCAAGGAGTTATACTGGGCTGCTGTCTGTAAATAAACCGTGTGCTGTGTGGAGAAACTTGTGTGCTGCCTGTCTGTGTTGGGGTTAGGGCGGCTGTATGCACCCTGGGCATCACCCAGAGAATATGTTCTTTCAGTGAGTGTAGCTTTACTTAACCAAACACACACACACACACACAGACATTTGTGCTTTTCTGTGGGACATGACCCCATGGCATGAGCCTTGCTTCACTGGTTGTCCTTCCTTGGACCACTTTTGGTAGGTACTGACCACTGCACACTGAGAACACCCACAAGACTTGACGTTTTGGAGATGCTCTGACTCAGCCGGTTAGCCATCAGAAGAAGCGAGCATAACTTTCAAGCGTAATTGACATGTGTGAAATGTAAATGTGATTATTACGAGTTATTTTTGACAGAGATTTTACTCCACAGATGTGCAGCACAATGAGTGACGTGCCAACTGCTCCAACATGCGAGAGAGGAGCCACACGACGGACACCAAAGACCCTAATGGGGTCATCAGGCGAATCTCCATCTGTTAGCTTTAGCATCGGTTCAAAACAGAAACAACGATATTTATCCTCACAGCTACGATGAGATTCATAGACGTCTTTTTTTCCCTATGCGGCCTTTTTTTTTTAACGTTTGTCTTCTTCTGTCTGCAGGTCTCTTTCCATAAGTGGATTTCCCTGAAGAAGTGCAATGCTACCTGGAAGGCTGCTTCTGATTTTTTGTTTGAAAGGTAATTCAACAAGATACTAATCTTTTTTCTGAGAAATAACTGGAGGCTATGAAGCTGTATGAGTGCCCACCATTCCATGTCCAAGAGCTCCTACTTCCTTCAAAGGGCAAAAATTGTGTTCTCCCCTCCTCTCCAGTTCATTTTTCCAGCCCATGTTTTCTTTCCAATTATGGATGCACCACCACAGTCATAGCACTAGATGACATCCTTCACATTTAGTACAATACAATACAATGCAATTTCTTTTTGTGTAGCCCAAAATCAAACAAGGAGGGCCACAATGGGCTTTAACAGGCCCTGCCTCTTGACGTGACTCTCTAAGTAGATGAGGAAAAACTCCCAAAAAAACCCTTCTAGGGAAAAAAAAAAGGAAAAAAAACCCTGGGAAAGGCAGTTCAAAGCGAGACCCCTGACCAGGTAGGTTGGGCGTACAGGGGGTGTCAAAAAAAAGGGGGATAAATACAATACAATACGCAGAACAGAACACAAGTCATCCTCTATGTAATACAATAGTGCAATAGAAATGTTACAAGTACAGAGCAGAATTCAACAGTAGATGATATCCCATAATAGGATTTGGATATGTTTAGAGTCCTGGAGACCTCAGCCATCAAGCTGCCTCCCCCTATTGGCCATTCCACAGCTGAGTCAGTGCTGGGCCAGCCAATCCGATGACAGGACCCCTCTTTCCCACGATTCCTGTGATCTTCCATCAGGAATGACTTTACCTCAGGCAGACAAAATAACCTGGCAGATGGGCCGTGGCACCAAGTGCCACATTTGAGTACCAAGAAGAGAAACAGAATAGGTGAGGGTTAGTAACCAATTCTAACTATCATGTTACTTCTGTTTTAGTGCTAATGACTAACAACAGAGATGCAGTCTGTACAGTTAATCAGCAGCTCTAGTCAGGGTGTGCTAAACTGAAGTAGTGAGTCTTCAGCCGGGATTTAAAAGCTGAGACCAAAGGGGCATCTCTTATAGTAGCAGGCAGACCACTCCAGACATTTAGTGTCTGTTCCCAAAATATAATGTAGGGCGACAGGTACAAAACCAGTGGAAAAGCAAGGAATCGCAAAGTGGGTGGGCCAGGAAAGTACTTGGGGTGGGGGCAAGCAATAAGCCATTCTGTGGGACAGGGGGGTTCCCCTTGAAGGTTAGATCATCTTGTTTATTGACACTCAAACTAACAACAACAACAACAACATTTATTTCTATAGCACATTTTCATACAAAAAGTAGCTCAAAGTGCTTTACATAATGAAGAGAAGAAAAATAAAAGACAAAATAAGAAATTAAAATAAGACAACATTAATTAACATAGAAAGGAGTAAAGTCCGATGGCCAGGGTGGACAGAAAAAAACAAAAAAAACTCCAGAAGGCAGGAGAAAAAAATAAAATCTGTAGGGGTTCCAGGCCACGAGACCGCCCAGTCCCCTGTGGGCATTCTACCTAACATAAATGAAATAGTCCTCTTTGTAGTTCGGGTTTTTCACGGAGTCACTTGATGCTGATGGTCATACAGACTTCTGGCTTTTAATCCATCCATCATTGTTGGAACATCATGGTGCTTTGGCGCACACCACCACCAACAGGACACCGGAAAAGGAAACAGAAGAGCAAGTAGGGGTTAGTACAGATTTTGAATGAATAGTTATTATAATGAATTGGATATACAGAGTATCAGGATTAAATTACAGTGAAGTTATGAGAAGGCCGTGTTACAGTAATGTGTTTTCAGTAGTTTTTTAAAGTGCTCCACTGTATTAGCCTGGCGAATTCCTACTGGCAGGCTATTCCAGATTTTAGGTGCATAACAGCAGAAGGCCTTCCGCCTCACCACTTCTTTTAAGTTTTGCTCTTGGAATTCTAAGGAGACACTCAGTTGAGGATCTGAGGTTACGATTTGGAATATAAGGTGTCAGACATTCCAATATATAAGCCGGGGCGAGATTATTTAAAGCTTTATAAACCATAAGCAGAATTTTAAAGTCAATTCTGAATGACACAGGTAACCAGTGTAGTGACATCAAAACTGGAGAGATGTGCTCGGATTTTCTTTTCCTGGTAAGGATTCTAGCAGCTGCATTCTGCACTAGTTGCAAACGATTGATGTCTTTTTTGGGTAGTCCTGAGAGGAGTGCGTTACAGTAATCTAGCCGACTGAAAACAAACGCATGAACTAATTTCTCTGCATCTTTCAATGATATAAGAGGTCTAACTTTTGCTATGTTTCTTAGGTGAAAAAATGCTGTCCTAGTGATCTGATTAATATGCGATTTAAAATTCAGATTACAATCAATGGTTACCCCTAAGCTTTTTACCTCCGATTTGACTATTAATCCTAATGCATCCAGTTTATTTCTAATAGCCTCATTGTATCCATTATTGCCAATCACTAAGATTTCGTTTTTTTCTTTATTTAATTTGAGAAAGTTACTATTCATCCATTCTGAGATACAAGTTAGACATTGTGTTAGCGAAGCAAAAGATTTGGGGTCATCAGGTGCTATTGATAAATACAGCTGTGTGTCATCAGCATAGCTGTGGTAGCTCACGTTGTGCCCTGAGATAATCTGACCTAATGGAAGCATGTAGATTGAGAAGAGCAGTGGACCCAGGATAGAGCCTTGTGGAATACCATATAGAATATGTGTCTTTGAGTTATAATTACCACAACTAACAAAGAATTTTCTCCCTGCCAGGTAGGATTCAAACCAATTTAAGACACTGCCAGAGAGGCCTACCCATTGACTAAGGCGATTCTTAAGAATATTATGATCAATGGTGTCAAATGCTGCACTCAGATCTAAGAGGATGAGAACAGATAAATGGCCTCTGTCTGCATTTACCCGCAAGTCATTTACTACTTTAACGAGTGCAGTTTCTGTGCTGTGATTTGTTCTAAAACCTGACTGAAATTTATCAAGAATAGCAGGTTTATTGAGGTGCTCATTTAACTGTATAATGACTGCCTTCTCTAGAATTTTACTTAAGAAAGGCAGGTTAGAGATGGGTCTATAATTTTCAAGAGCAGAGGGATCGAGATTATTTTTCTTAAGTAGGGGTTTAACTACCGCAGTCTTAAGACAGTCTGGGAAGACCCCCGTATCTAATGACGAATTTACTATGTCAAGAACATTATCACTAAGCACGCCCGATACTTCTTTGAAAAAATTTGTTGGTATTGGGTCAAGGGCACAGGTGGAGGGTTTCATTTGAGAAATTTTTTTATGTAAATCAGGTAAATCTATTCTAGTGAAAGACTTTAATTTGTTTATTATGGGGTACTGGGGTTTAGGAGGATCCTCAGTGTTGCGGAGATATACTATGTTATTTCTAATATCATTAATTTTTTGATTGAAAAATACAGCGATAGCCTCACAGGTTTTACTGGAAGTACTTAGGAGGCATTCCTTTGAGTTACCTGGTTTAACAGATGATCAATCGTCAAAAATAAGACTCTGGGATTACTAGCATTGTTATTTATAATCTTAGAGAAATAGCAGCGCCTCTCAAGACGGACTGTGTTATTGTATTCTGTTATTTTAACTTTTAATATTTCATAGTCAATAGTTAGTTTAGTTTTCCTCCATTTACGCTCAGCTCTACGGCATGTTCTCTTTAAATCAGACACTCTTTGGGTCTTCCATGGTATAACAATGCTAGAAGATTTTTTAACTGTCTTTTCAGGTGCAACTATGTCAACAGCAGCCCTCACTTTAGTATTAAATCTTTCCACCTTACTATTTACATTCTCCTTGCTATTATAGTTGGCACTATAAACGGACTGATTGGTTAGAATGTTTGAAAGTTTTAAAGCTGCTGATGAGTCAAAGAAGCGTTTTTTTAACAATATGCTTCTCATGAGTGTTTTCTATCATTATTTCTATATTAAAGAGTAGAAGAAAATGGTCTGAAAGACCCGTATCAATGACCTGCTTTATATCAACTTTTAGTCCTTTAGTAATTACTAAGTCTAACGTATGACCTGCTTTATGTGTAGGCTGATTAACGAGCTGTCTCAAATCAAGAGAGTCCAGGAGGTTCATAAATTCTTTTACTTTCTGGTCACATTGATTATCTACATGAAAATTAAAGTCGCCGACAATTAAGAGTGTGTCATAGTTCGTAATTAAGATTGACATCAAATCAGAGAATTCCTCAAAGAAAGACGCGTTGAATTTTGGAGGTCTATACACGGATAATACTAGAACGTGAGAATCTCCCTGAATAATAATGGCGAGATACTCAAAAGACTTGAATTTACCAAAACTGATATTTTTACATTTTAACCTGCTTGAGTAAATGTTTGCTAAGGTTCTAACTAAGGTTGGGGGGGGGGTTTGTCCCCTCTTTACTGATGATTCAACATAAATCTTATAAAAATGTTTTGGAGAGGGCTTGTTTTTGAATGCAGGGGGGCCTGACTAATGAATGGAGTGCCTAGGCCTGTATAATGAATTTCAACATGTTTTGTACAAAGTGATGAGACATGGATATTTTGAATGATTGCGCTCCATTCCCTGCCCGAGATAGTATCTATCTATCTATCTATCTATCTATCTATCTATCTATCTATCTATCTATCTATCTATCTATCTATCTATCTATCTATCTATCTATCTATCTATCTATCTATCTATCTATCTATTAAAACAGCGGTCCCTTCACCGGTGTGAAGAACTTCTAGCAATGTGCACCATGACATTAGTCGATAGTTTTGCTGATTTTCTCCGTATTACTAGATGAAACTAATTAGGCCTATGCATCCCATAATGAGTGCCAAATCTGGAGTCGTTTAGCACCTTCAGAAAGTCCTCAGACCCCTTCATTGTTGTCACGTTTTCTGATGTTACAGCATTGCGATAAAACAATTTCAATTCATATTTTTCTCTCAACAAACAACACTCAATACCCCAGAGTAACAAAGCAACAAACGGATTTCAGAAATTTTGGAAAATTATCAAGCAAAAAAAAAAAAAATCACATAACCCATTATAGAAAGCCGCCAACAAAAACAATCACAGTACGTACAACTACTTTAATGATCTGACGAGACCCCGAGCAGCCACACGATTGGAATGCTGCTGTCTCACATGCCGTAAATATTTAGGAAAAATGAAAAACTCCTTCAGGTTCTGTGACTAACACTCATCCTTGTTTGGCTGTTAAAGCAGAGTGTGGGAGATAGCCAAGAAAGACCACCCTGGCAACCTCTTTTAATAACCAGAACAGAGAAGACCACCGTCAAACGGCTCCAATCAAAACGCTAGGTGTCAGAGTATCAAGAGGCGTGTCCTTCTCGGGTGTCACTTTGACATCTGACGCCACCTTCCGGAAGTGGGCCGGCTTTATGGGGCTAGTATTGGAAGGGGCGGAGCCTTCTCTGGGTTTCGTGGGCAAGCAAAAAATAGTTAAAGAAGCCCCCCCCCATTTAGAGAATTGTTACAATAAATGCTTAAGTGATTAGGATCATGGGATTCTACTCAAAGCAAAGAGGGCGGTGAAGCACCATTGACAACTTCACCGAGGGCAGCAGAAATGCTCGAGCCGGCCCTGCCATCACCACACCCTGCGTCTCATTGGCACACAGCACTACTCTTGTCTCACCTGAACTCCTGAGTGTGGGCCAAGGTGGTGTTTTTCAATCTTCTACACAAAACCACAACAGGAAGGGAGATTAAATCGAAATATTGTGAATTCTCGAACTAATGCCAAAGCCCATTTCGGCGAGTATCCCTGACCCGCTTAACATCTTTCCAGTTTGCTTTTTCAGCACTCACTGCAGAAAAGACTGGAGAGTCACACAAGTCCCAGAGAAGCTGTCGGCGGTTCGTGGATCTTGTGTGGTGATTCCCTGTATGGTTTACCTTCCGGCCAAAGGAGTTGCAGCGAGCAGGATAACGGCGATTTGGAGGATGGCGGACCACGGCGATGTTTTCAACTCCAGAGGCGCCAAGGTGCTGAGTGGCTTTAAGGGACGGACCACCCTGCTTGGGAATGTTGCAGACCAGAACTGCTCTCTGCAGATCCAAAACCTTCGCCATGAGGACAACGGCTCCTACTACTTCAGAATTGAAGTGAAGGGACTGAACAATTACAGCTTTATTAACAACATGGTGACATTGCAAGTGACAGGTAAGGAATCGTTAAAGCAGAAATGAAGAACATGGGGGCATGACGTGGTTAGTAGTACTGACTCTGTGGATCAGGGTTCAATTAGGCTGTGTCTCTACAAAATGTGCAGAGGAAGAGCTAAGGAGGAGCAGTGTGGTTTTAGGTCCGGGAGAGGAACAACCGATGCCGTCTTTGCATTGAGACGTCTCATAGGGAAGCATCAAGAACAACAGAAAGGTTTAGTGACTTGGAGAAGGCTTATGATTGAGCGCCACGTCAAGAGGTCCAGAGGTGCATGAGGGATAAAGAAGGACCAAAGATCCAGGAGGGACTGAGGTACCAGACAAGATCCCAGTTAGAGGAGGGATCTTCTTGAAGTCCTCACCTCTTTGATCTGGTTGTGGATGTCTTGACTGGTGGGATAAAAGATCAAACCCCCCAGTGCAGGTTTTGTGAAGATGGCATTGTATGGTGTAGCACTACAACAGCAGGAAGTGGACAGGAAGCTGGAAGTATGGAGGACTTTAAATATCGAGGATTAGCGGTAGACCAAGATGGAGAATTAGATGCAGAGATAACCCACAGAGTGCAGTGTGGATGGAGCAACTGGAAGAAGGTATCAGGAGTCTTGTGTGACCGAAGAATTAAGACGAAAGTTAAATGTAAGACCAGCCATGATGTACGGTGCTGTGGTATAGCGGGTCCACGGCTCTAAACGAATGACCAGTTTTAATAAGCAGGGGGCGTAGTAATGTGGCGGGAGCGGTTACCGGGTGCGATGTGGCACGGGCGTCTTCTCACTTAAGTGCACAGGTGTGGAATCGTCCGTGCCCATAACTGATGCCAGGAGCTGCAAATCGCCACACCTGTGCCATGTCCCCATTATAAATAGGAGAAGTGAGCAAGTGTATAGGGGAGAAGGAAAGAAAAGAGAGAGAGACAGATGGACGGAGGTTAAGGAAGAAGAAGGCTGGAGAAGCGGAGAGCCGATTCACTGGTGGATGAAGGCAGCTGGGAGGAGAGCCTCCCAGCAGGAGTATATGGGGGTGGTAGGAAGTGGTCACTCCAGCTGAGCCATCTCCAGGAGCCGGAGTGACCAAGAAGGTGATTAGCTTGCCGCATGAGGCTATGGAATGGCAGCGGTAAGACCAGCCATGATGTATGGCACTGTGGTATAGCGGGTCCGCGGCTCTAAACAAAGGGCCAGTTTTGTTTAAAATAAATAATCACTGCACTAGCGGCCTAAGGGCTTAAGGAGGCGGGTGTGGTAGTGTGGCGCTGACCAAGAAGGTGGAGTCAGGGAGGCTTGGGAGAGTGAGCCCCCGGTCACTGGGGAACCCGAGTCTTAGTCCAGCAGGAGCTCCACGTAGCCAGGGGACGGAATGCTACCGGACCAGCTAGAGAAGATCAGCTACGCCCGCAGGTTAGGGTGACTCCCCTGTCCCAGGACCCATATGGGAGAACCAGGGGACACACCAGCTAAAGGAAGAAGGTACCGGGATTTTTAAAGGGGACAGTTTCCAACCTGTTGATTTTAACGTCATTTTAATGGATTTATTTATTTATTTGAGATGTTTGACCTCCACTTTTGCCACCCTCTTTTTATGGATTATTTATTTCTTGACCATTTTGCAGCGCCACACTTTGGACACTGTTTGGGTTTGTTTTTTGTTTAATAAAAGCACTTGTGCACCTTTTGCACCATCCTCTTGGTCAGTTTGATTTGTCCCCATCTGGCAGTTACATTACCAACGGCGTTGGGTTCGAGGGCTCCTGAGTCTGGAAGAGCGAGGATGGTGCAGGACCGTCACCGTCACAGGGCAGTAAAAGTGAGTGCAGGAGAAGAAGTTGGACGTGGCAGAAATGACAAGGTGGGGGTGGATATGTGGAGTGACAAAGAAGGACCGAATAAGAAATGAGGCGATCAGAGGGACAATAAGTTGTGTGGCACCAGAATGGAGAAAGTGGAGAGGAAGTTGGAAGAATGGAGAAGAGCTTTGGAAGGAACAGGAAGAAGACTGAATACTGGAGGTTTGATGTTGTGCAGGGACAGCTATTGAAAAGAGTGGATAAGTCCAAACATCTAGTAACACTTCAGCAGAAATCAAATCAAATGTATGAACGATCCTGAAGTCTGAAGATTCCAGAAGAAACTGAAATGGAGATTCAGCACAACTTTGTGCCATAAGACAGTTGTGTCACCAGACTGCACACATTTGTGATTTAGGTCACGTCCTGACCGTTTCAGTCCAACCGAATGAATAGGTTTATAAGGTCCTTACTGCCTTTCTTATCAGGGACTCAACTAGGGGGGTACAGAGGATGCATTGCATGGGGGTCTGTAGCAAAAGGGGCCCATAAAGATCCTTGTGAAAATGTAGTCCCTGCAGCTCCTGGTCAGACCATTGTGTTTAAATAGAAGATGGACGTCACGCACAACGGTGTATCTCTGACTGCGCCACATTACTAATGGGCCCAAACGTCACATTTCGCATGCCTACTTGTCGAGCCCCCCGTCACTTACATTGAATTCTTTACTCGCGTGTGTTTGTTTCATTTTTGATTTGGTGACAAACGTCATTTTTCTTTCAGATACTCCAGAAACACCAACCATTTCTCACCTCAAGGGGCAAAAGGTGGGCGACGTCGTCCTGCTGTCGTGTGTCACCTTTCACTGGTGCCCGAGCCGCCCGCCCACGATGACGTGGAACTACACGAGTGTGAATTCGCCCGTTAAGCACACACACGTCAAAGACGGCATGTGGCAGCTGTTTTCACTGCTCTATTTCGTAGCTGTGAAGAAGACGCTTGGCAGTCTGGTGACGTGTACGGTGGAGTATCCGGGAGGAGCTCGGGCCCGAGCCTCGGCATTCCTGCAGATAAAATGTAAGTTTGGCATTACCTGCCCGGATTGTCTGTAGGCCGCCGTTCTTTGTTTGTTTTTTTTTTATATGGTTCTGGCAGGACGGACTCAAAGGTGGGACTCCATGATGGCCTCCCTGTAGTTGGGAAATCCACCCAGAGCTGCCTGTCTTCAGCGGTGACTCTCCAGGTTGGGCACTTAGTGCTCTTGATTCCAAAATCGATAACGTCCTGTAGGTGTGCGCGGTATGACTAGACATCCATAACACAGGGGGGCGCTGGCTCCCTGGGAGTGAGTTTTTTCGTAATTACGGCATGTTACATAACCCAAATCTCTATAGAGATATGACATAAAAGGCGAGAGCCCTCCCTAGCGGTAAGAAATCACGTAGGAGAAATAATTTTGTTTAACGTCGGCTTACACTGCATATCAGACGAATGAAGCCAGTGACAAAACTGGAGTGGAGGTCCGAGGCGTAGAGTCTGTCGGTGTCGTCGGTGCAGCAGAAGGCATTTTCAGGAACAGATGGCGTTGTCTCCCATCCGTTCGTTGGCTTCAGAGGTGTGCTGGGCAATGTTGCAAGGCTCTATTACTGTTTTCTCCCCCTTAGGCGAACACACAATTCCAAACATGGCAATGGTGCTTATTTAATGCTGATTTAATAGATAGAAACAGCGCAGAGCATCTCACAGTCTCTAAAAAACACTAAAGAGGAAAACAATTTTAAGATTAGGGACCTATTAATACATTTTTAAGGTTAGACACCTGATTTAATTTTAACATCAGGGACTCTTGGGTAACTTGGCCTTAACCCCATGAACCTTAAGTTAAGGGTTTGTGGTTGGCCAGTCTAAAATCTAGCAATCCATGAGTCAAGCAACTGCTTAGCAGACTCCAAAGTCAGACCATAACAACTTGTCCCAATCTATTGTCAAGCTTGAAATATTCCTCGAATGTCTTACAGATAAACCTGAGATTCTTCCCGAGTCTGGCTGTCTCATCGCCAACACATCGGTCACCTGCCATTGTCTTGTGGATTCCTTCCCTCCAGCAGACATAAAGTGGTTTTCTCCCATCTTGGATCTTCCAAACGCAACCAGTTTGTGGCAGGGCAGACTGAAAAGGGAGATTTTACAAAAAGCCCTTCCGTGGGAAGAAAGCATCACCTGCTCTGCGTCCAACCCGCTGGGAGAAGCCCTGATGTCGTTCTCACCGGCCAGAAAGGGTGCAGTATGCTTTATTGTTATCTGCCCGATGGAATCGGATCAATGAATCCAGCAGTTAGTAAGATCTTGAGATGAGGAACAGACTGAGGGTAACAAAAAGTGATTGTTGGGGCATCAGTTGGGTCTCTGTCTTTAATATGCGAGGAACATTCAGAAAGTTTCTGCACTTTTATATTTTTTTGGAAACGTGAAGGTGGTGGTGGGGGGGGGGGGGGGATAGTAATTTGGAATTAAAAAGTTGGTACGACGCTAAGAAAAAAGCATCACAAACGAAGGTGACTGTGTAGAAAAGTGATGTCATTTCCATCCATCCATTATCCAACCCGCTATATCCTAACTACAGGGTCACAGTGGTCTGCTGGAGCCAATCAAAGCCAACACACGGCTCAAGGCAGGAAACAAACCCCGGGCAGGGTGCCAGCCCACCACAGGGCACACACAAGGGACAATTTAGGGTCACCAATGCACCTAACCTGCATGTCTTTGGACTGTGGAAGGAAACCCACGCAGACATGGGGAGAACATGCAAACTCCATGCAGGAAAGACCAGGGAAGCAAATCCAGGTCTCCTAACTGCGAGGCAGCAGTGCTACCCACTGTGCCACCATGCTGCCCATGATGTCATTTGATTTTGAAATTCTTAATAAATGGAGTTGTGACCAAAAGGTTTGCGAATAGATAGATAGATAGATAGATAGATAGATAGATAGATAGATAGATAGATAGATAGATAGATAGATAGATAGATAGATAGATAGATAGATAGATACTTTATTAATCCCAAGGGGAAATTCACATTCTCCAGCAGTAGCATACTGATACAATAAATAATATTAAATTAAAGATTGATAATAATGCAGGTAAAAACAGACAATAACTTTGTATAATGTTAAATGTTAACGTTTACCCCTCCTGGGGTGGAATTGAAGAGTCGCATAGTGTGGTGGAGGAACGATCTCCTCAGTCTGTCAGTGGAGCAGGACGGTGACAGCAGTCTGTCGCTGAAGCTGCTCCTCTGTCTGGAGATGACACTGTTTAGTGGATGCAGTGGATTCTCCATAATTGATAGGAGCCTGCTGAGCGCCCTTCGCTCTGCCACAGATGTTAAACTGTCCAGCTCCATGCTAACAATAGAGCTTGCCTTCCTCACCAGTTTGTCCAGGCGTGAGGTGTCCTTCTTCTTAATTCTGCCTCCCCAGCACACCACCACGTAGAAGAGGGCGCTCACCACAACTGTCTGATAGAACATCTGCAACATCTTATAGATAGAAAGAATATATTCTCTAGATAGATAGATAGATAGATAGTTTATTATTCCCAAGGGGAAATTCACATGACCCCAGTGTTGGTGTTCACCAAATTTTTAGATCTTCTTGTCAGATGTTTCTCTGGTAGACTGAAGTAGAATGACAAGCAGTTCAGAAGTTTCAAAGACTTTTATTGACAATGACATAAAGTTTATGCACAGAGTCCATATTTGCAGTGTTGGCCCTTCTTTCTTTGTCAAGACCTCTGCAATTCACCCTGGCAGGCTGGCAATCAACTTCTGGGCCCAATCCTGACTGATGGCAGCTGCCCTTTCTTGCAGAATCAGTATTGGTGGGTTTTTGTTTGTCCTCCCGCCTCCTGACCACAAGTTCTCAATGGCATTAATGTCTGGGGATTTTCCTGCTCATGGGCCCCAAATGTCGATGTTTTGTTTCCCAAGCCCCTCAGTTCTCACTTTTACCTTCTTGCCCGGTGCTCCATCATGTCGGTCACCAAACTGTTCCTGGATGGTTGGGAGAAGTTCCTCTTAGAGCTGCGTTTCTCAACCTTTAAGTATTTGCAACCCAAGTTTTCATAACAGTTTAATTGTGCCCCCTAATGTTTTTTGGAAACCCTAATAAAATTTATTCCTATATTCTTTACTGCCGATACACTGCTACAAGTTTAAAATTTCCCTACGAATAGCGAAATTACGCCACATATGGCGCGCCCCACAGTTTGAGAACCGCTGTCTTAGAGGATGTTGTGGTCTCATTCTTTATTCATGGCTCGGGATCGGGTGGCACCACCAGTGCAGAGCTTGCTCAGAAATGGCAACAGGCAGGTATGAGGGAGGCAAAGACTTTTGGAGGATGGCCTGGTGGGTGTCAAGAAGGGCAGCAAAGAAGCCAAGAAAAACATCAGGGACAGACTGATATTCTGGGATTGGACTGCTGGGGGGAAAGTCATTGTCTCTGATGAATCCCATTTCTGAGTGTTTGGGGCATCCAGGAAAATTAAAAGGTAAGCGGCACTACCATCAGTCCTGTGTCACGCCAACAGTAAAATATCCATTCATGACCATTCATGTCACGTGGGGTTGCTTCTCACTCACAATTTGGCCTAAGAACACAGCCATGATTAAAGAATGGGACCAAAAACTTCCTACGAGAGCAACTTCTCCCAACTATCCAAGAACAGTTTGGTGACCAACATGATGGAGCACCAGGACAGAAGACAAAAGTGAGAACTGAGTGGCTCAGGGGAACAAAACATCAAAATTTGGGGTCCATGGCTGGAAACTCCCCAGACCTTTAATCCCATTGAGAACTTGTGGTCAGGAGGCTGGTGGACAAACAAAAACCCACCAACTCTGACAAACTCCAAGCATTGATTCTGCAGGAATGGGCAGCTGCTGTCAGTCAGGATTTTGCCCAGAAGTTGATTGCCACCCTGCCAGGGTGAACTGCAGAGGTCTTGAAAAAGAAAGAAGGGCCAACACTGCGAATATTTGACTCTGCATATAAACTTCATGTCATTCTCAATAAAAGCCTTTGAAACTTCTGAACTGCTTGTAATTCTACTTCAGTCGACCAGAGAAACATCTGACAAGAAGATCTAAAAACACTGAAGCAGCAAACTTGGTGAAAACCAACACTGGGGTCACTCTCCAAACTGCTGTCCATGACTGTAGAGTTAAATAAAAGTGCGGAAACTTTTTGAATGTCCCTCGCATTTATAAAAGAAAGCAAGCTCAGTCACAGAGTCGTGTTTTGTGTGTATTTCAGATAAATACATGTATGTGGCGATCACTGCGGCCATCGGCTTACTTGCTGCCCTGACATTGGGACTTCTGTACTTCAGGAGATGGAGGAAGATCAAGTAAGAGTTTTAATTTTGTCTTTGATGGAAATATACAACACTTCACAGGAGAATAATCTGACGTAGCACTTTGAGTGGTTGTATGGAAATGTACTGTATAAATAAATGTTGCTGTTGATGTTGTTTAATGTAATTTAATAATATTGTTAGGTTGTATTGTAGTCTGATCAGTTTTGACGTAATTTACTTTTACTCATGAAAATTAACATATTTTTTTTATTGAAAAGCACTTATGGTCATTAGTAAGAATTAATTCTATGATTACATTGACACTTAAAGCTGGCAGGTGTGGTGGCACATTGATTTGATAGATAGATAGCGTAGTTGGCAGGATTAGATAGATAGATAGATAGATAGATAGATAGATAGATAGATAGATAGATAGATAGATAGATAGATAGATAGATAGATAGATAGATAGATAGATAGATAGATAGATAGCGTAGTTGGCAGGATTAGATAGATAGATAGCGTAGTTGGCAGGATTAGATAGATAGATAGATAGATAGATAGATAGATAGATAGATAGATAGATAGATAGATAGATAGATAGATAGATAGATAGATAGATAGATAGATAGATAGATAGATAGATAGATAGATAGATAGATATTTCACATACAAACAGAGATGTGATATGAATGGCTAATCAGCAGCTCTAGTCAGGGTGTGACAACTGAAGTCTCCAGCCTGAGATCGAAGGGGCATCTCCTATATAAACTGGCAGTCTGGCCCACAGCTTCGGGGTCCTGTAACTCAAATTAGTTATTTTGTTCACCCTTGGAATCTTCAGCAGGCCAACATCTTGAGATCTTCATGTGTTCCCCAGTTTCTCAGTAATTATGAGATTTTTTTAGGTAAGCAGGGCATTGGCCATTTAGAGCGTGATGTGGATTTTGCAGCCGCAGTTATCTTTTACTTATTTATTGCATTCTTTGAATATTTTATTTCTATCTTCTTCACAATTTAGGGGAACATCATATGCTACAAGATCAACAGAACCCAACAGCGACGTTTCAACGACTATCTATGAAAAACCTGAGGTATGCCATCACTTTATCACAAATTTTAAATATAAACGTAGTTTGAACGTACAGGGGGTCAGCCTGGCATGGAGCTCTCACCAGCGGGGCATCACTCAGTGGATTATTATGTGATGTATGAGACTTACCAGCTTTGTTATTTGGATTGTTCTGCTCTTGCACTGTAATGGTAAGAGTAGCACACACACATAGAGGTCCTATTCAGACACTATCTCTGGTACCCCACGATATTCCATGTAGGATTCATTTCACACACATGCAAATAGAAATCCTAGTCAGACAAACCACTGGAACAGATGCATGCAATCGAGATGAAGGCTTGCAATGCCAGTAATTAAAGTCCCGTAAATTCAGTTAATTTGAACAAAATAATTCAAACTTAATATCTAACAGTCTCCAGTTCGAAAATGGAAGATTTCCAACACCCGGACACTCCGCGCCCCAGTTCACACCCTCACATGGACGAGGCCTGCAAGTCAGTAAGCAGCAGCCTCAGTAGGCAAGTCGAAGTGAGGGGAGCTGAGGAGCAGGAGACCCCCAGGATTTAAAGGTTAAGACCAACCCTCGATGGCATCAGGAATTTGTTTCAATTTTAAACTGGAACTGTTACTTTGTGCTCCGTTTGTGGATTTGCACCTTGGTGAACACCAATCTAGCGTTTCTTTGCAGCTTCGTAGTGTTCTTCACGAAGTTCCAAATCATTAACGCTTTCATGCATCTCCATTTTTGTTTTTCTATGTACATTGCAATTTGGTGACTCCTTTTGTTTATAGTCATGTGATACGTAACATCAGTTGCTTGACGGCGTAATGGCCGCGTCACACATCCGACTTAGGGTTACGGCAGTTAGGACTACTGGATGAACGGGTTGTCTGATCACAACAGTTGGGAGGAATTAATACAGAAATCCAGAGACTCCAAAGCTTCTCACATGTTTCTTGGAACTACGTCGAGAGATTTTAGGGTCACCACATGCCTATATTGTGAAAAAAAAAATCAATATGTCCCTCACGGAGGGGCTCATTTATAAGTGCTGGGACACAAACTCATGGACTAAGAAAAGCTGCCGTCCTAACACGTCAAGCGTAAGTCATGACATCAGTTACGTGACGGCCTTAAGGTCACATGGTGCATTTCCTCCTTTTCCAAATTAGGATTTTGTGTTGGGCTTTTTGAACATGTCCTATGATTACAGCCGTCAGGTGTTATATCTCACTCAGGGTGGGCTTCCAAGTCTTCTTTTAGGTCCTTCTTGTTCCTTGTTGACCCATTCATGCGTGCTGTTGTTACTTTTGTTAATTATCTGCTGTATTTTCTTTGCCTGTCTTAAGTTCCACGTTGTTTTGTGGGTGGTCGCCCAAAAGCCAATCACCGCCAGGAAGTACCCTCTCCTCCCTATAAATCCAGAGGGTCTCCCACAGTTCCTGGAGGTTCATTTTGAATGAACTAGAGAGTGGGGAGCCCATAAGCTTTTGTGTTCTTCTGAGTTTTTCAGTTCTCTGGATTTTTTATGTCTTCATGCTCGGCTTTTTGGCTGACTGTATTGACTGACACTCTGGTTGGCTTATTGTTTTGGGAAAATCCTTTTGCCCTTTGTGCTCCATGGAGCTTCATTGTTATGGAAGAGCACTTTTATTATATTAAACTTTTATAAAGATTCTATGAGGTTGTTTTTGCAGCTAACCGGGGGTTTAAATGAGATTTCCCCCTCCAGTGGAAGTACCTTTGGGATTTTCATGCTTTGGGACTCCTAGTCCCAACATTAGGGGAGGATTAACAGAGAAATCCAAGCATTCCAAAGATTCACACCTTAGATAGATTTTAGGGTCTGCACGCACTCGTACTGTAGGAAATAATCAACCTTTCTTGAAAGGCATCAATCCCTTCTTTGTGACGGGACACAAACACACATGGAGTGCGCAAAGCAGCCACCTTAGCCAGTCACGCTAACACAAGCGCAACACAAATGTCGGAGCTTTAACTATGAGGGCAGGTTCAGACGAGATCCTCTCTCATGATGTTCTGATCATCTGCACCTCATTCTAATTTGAGGGACCTGAAGTAAGTGGTAAGTGGAGGGGGGCGCTGACTTTCTCACAGATGCACTGATGTCTATTGAAATTATACAATAGACTCTAACATGTGAACGTGGCCTGATGTTTGAGATGCCATCTCACCTTTATCTGTAGAGGCTGTGGAATTGAAGATCAAATCTTTGTCAAGTCCGCATTTGTTAGAAGAGATCAAACACTTCACGGGGTGCACTTACTTTGTCTCACGACTGAATGATGCTCATTTGTCCCGTATGCTTGTTTGCCGTAATTCTTGCATGTAAATGCTCTCGGTGTGGTGACACGTTTGCTTGGATTTTGCCCTGAGCATTTTTAGACACGTTAGACACTTTGTATTAATCCCGTGTCAGTTGCTACCTTTTGCTTTGTCCAGTCCAGACCTGCTCATCCAACTCTGTGCTTGATGTGCGATTTTTATTCCTTCCGTTTGTCACATTTAAAGCTTCATAAGATAATCGTTTTGAACTTCACATGAGATAAATGGCAACGGGACAAGTGAGTCACACGTCGTATTTTCCCACATTAACAGTCCACTGAACTTCATTAACCTCCACCTCGCCAGCTAACGAACTGCTGGGACATGACTGGGATGAATGGATGTTGTGAAATATCATGGCGAAGAACCTCATCTTTATCAAATGTAACCCTTGATGTTGCCCTCATGGAGGTTCTTATGCTACTGAAAAGTCGGGTGAAGTCCAATCACAGCAGACTTGGACAGAATTCCGAGATGTTGGAGATTTAAACTTATGTGTATAGATTTGCCATTTCTGAACATTAACCGTTACCCATAATGACAAAGGGACAATATGCAAATTTATTCAAATTCAAAGCAGTGACTACTTTCTGAATAGCCACCTCACCACTAGATGGGGCAGCCGTCTCTAGGGTCTCACTGCACTTCATTCATTCATTCATCACCCCTCAGGTGGAGCCCTAGCAGGAGGCTCAGAGCCCCATAAAGTCTTTAGGGTTTGTAGAGTTGTAACTGTCAACATCCCCTTGACGGCCACTTCCTTGCACTATGGCTGCCCGAAGACCAGCTCAGTGAGACTGAAGGGAATCGGCATCCCAAATGATGGCAGTGCCTCCTGATGCCCTGTTGTGAATTCTTCTGTTTATTATACAAGTTGAGTATCCCTAATCTGAAAAGCCTGGGCCCAGCAGTTTTCTGGATTTTGGAGTATTGGCCCATGCATAATGAGATCATTTGGGGTCACCCTCGATCAAGTAGGGAAACACCAGCTGGACCAGCTAAATGACGACTCCTGCGTATAATAATGTATATCACCAAGCTGTTGACGCAGCATGACAAACATCTGACACCTCAACAGTGTTGAAGGTGGAGTACTGACTGGATCTTAGTTCCTGTTTTCAGAGAGCCAATGCTGCGTATTTACCCTGACGATCTTTTTCTGCTTTTCGTCAGTTTATATCCACTACCTGTTGTCACCTCTCAAGGAACTGGCAAACCAGATTAAGACCCTCACAGGTCACTGGGTGATTAAGCTCCTTAACAGAGAGCTGATTGTACTTTTAACAACGCCCCCTGGGTGGTCCCCTACCTGCATTTTTGGTTTGTGGGATACTCCCTTGTTTCATCCAGCGGGGTGGGGGGTGTCTCTCCTTTGGTCATGTCATTGTGTAAGTACTCCATTGTTTCATGGAGTTTGGTGAAACAAAAAAAGTCCCTAGCTGTCACGCTCCCAGAATGCCCTGATGGTTGATCTGTCCCTTCCAAGAAGTCAGGAATATCCCAGCCAACCTTCACTCTGTCCTGCCTCCTATGCTGAAAGACATTGATCGACCAATTTTCGTAAGGCGTAGGTGTCATAAATAAAACGTAACTCACTTTTGTCAACATAGAAAGGCAATGTGCAACGGTGTCTGGTTCTCCTAACGTGATCATCATATCGCAATAAGAAGAATGAAGTCAACCATAAGAGCGACATTCCATTAACACACAAGTCATCTGCAGGTGTCATTGTGTCACTTCACCGGGGGCAAAACATGTTGACTGTGATCTGTTGCTTTGTGATGCTCTAAGTTTCACGGGGTACCCCCCCCCCCACTCTCCACCCCCCCCCACAACATCCATGACTGTGTGTCGTTTCCTTTTGGCACTCACTGCAGCCCCCCACCCCTCGGATCACACCTGCTGTTGGACTGAGTGGGCCGTAAGTGTTCACTGTTTGTCGCATAGTGCTTAGTGATTCCTTCGGTTTCATTTGGGCAGCGTTTCTTAAAGGGTTATCATCGCTTTGGGATTTGGGTGGGATTTTGCACGTGTTATTTGTTCATTGATTGTTCTTTGCATTTAGTTAATATTCATAATTAATTAATTTTGGTCCACTTTATTACTTGTCTCCATTTGTGACAGTGTGGGCCGTGTCAAGGCTGGGGAGATTCCTGAGGTCCATCCAGCCATCCATTATCCAACCCGCTATATCCTAACTACAAGGTCACGGGGGTCTGCTGGAGCCAACACTGGGCGCAAGGCAGGAAAGAAACCCCAGGAAAGGCGCCAGCCCACCGCAGGGCACACACACACCAAGCACACACTAGGGACAATTTAGGATCACCAATGCACCTAACCTGCATGTCTTTGGACTGTGGGAGGAAACCCACGCAGACACGGGGAGAACATGCAAACTCCACACAGGGAGGCGAACCCGGGTCTCCTAACTGTGAGGCAGCAGCGCTACCCACCCTTCCTGAGGTCCCTGAATTAATAATAAATAAAGGACCACTTCAAAAAAACACATGAGAACCTCAGCAGCTCATCCCTACCGCCGCGGTGGTGTGCCACTTTCACCGTCGCCATAATATGTGCAGTTGGTTTAACACACAAAGCTCTGCTATTACATAAGAATAAAGTATTTTTTTATTTTTGCTTTTTTTATGTCAACTTTAGGATTTGAAGTATGAGGAACAGAATAAGGAAGAGGAATATGAGAGCATGCAGCAGGGCAACCTTTACGAGAACATCGAGCTTTCGGCAAGAAGCTCAAAATGTGCAACTGATTCGAACGATGAAGCATCTGAGTAACACTGATGACGGCCACAGTCACGTCAACTCTGTGATGGTTTATGATTGGCCAATGATGTCACATGACATGGCTGTAGTAAAGCTTGTTACTCAACAATAGTTCATTGTACGGAATATAAAAACTCTAAAGGTAGACTGGTGTCACTGTAACTCTCTTTCAAAGCACATGGGTCAGGACAGGTATTGTAAATTCTACTTTGACATCTCTTGAATTACTTGTATTATTATTTTTATTATTATTATTATTATCTTAGAAATATAAAGCTTTTGTTTTATTTAATATAACAAAATCTATCAAGGGTTGGTCTGTTTGTTATTCATTTAATGTAAGCGTACTGTCATCCGTCATCATTTGACCTTCTAATCCGATTTTTTGCCATAATGGCTCTCGTATTTTTTTCCCTCAAATTCGGTATTGGGACCGCTATTTTGCTCATTTCACCCGACTTGCATCTGGAAAAAGCTGGAATGTCACACCGCACAAATGTGCCTATGTATGAACATGCGTCCCGCTGCTGGAGCCCACCTACTCTCTTCTGCCCCCACACGTTTCGCTATGACATGCTTCTTTAATAGTCTATAATCTCAAGAAAAGGTGGGAATGCAACTGGAATGGCAGTGCAATTGTTTTTCTACACAAACTTCACAATTGTATTATGTTGTGAGACAAGTCGGCCAGGCTGGTAGTCTGGCAGCTCAGCCTTCTCTCTGCACGAGAGCAGTGAAGGCCTATTTCTCTCTTGTATCCTGAGTGTAAGAAGATGTGTGGAGATGTTCCCATGAATGACCTCACTAAGTGTGCTGTCTCGACAAAGGAGAGCCGATTTTAAGTAGAGGACCAGTTTTGTCCAGCGTGTAAATCTTGCTTTAAAACGATGCTTCCTTCCAGAAATCTTGGGCTTTTATGGATGAAGAACTGGAAGGGGCAGAGTCAGTTGCCCTTTTCGACACTGTAAGTGAAAAAGCAACAGCGCCCCTTCTCATTTCGGCGGTTATTACATACCTCAACTGAGCCTGTGAGGAGCTCCTCCGACACCCATGTGTGACAACTGTAAGTGACAGCGTCCCCTCTCGTTCTGGGGTGGTATCGCTTACTTCGGATGAGCTCAGAAGGTGATCCTCTGACACGCATACGTGACACAGCGTTTTCTCTAAAATTCTAATACCAGTTGAGACAGACCGGGATCCAGCATCCCATTATTTGACTGATTTGTTTTTTGGATCATATTGTAACACTCACCCTAACATTGGAGCAAATTGACAGCAATATAATAATAATAACAACAGTTCTTAGAATAACATTTGTCACCAAGACCCTACTCACCTGTATTTAGATTCAGAAATAATTCAGCATGCAGACTTGGAAATTCTTCTGCTGTGTATTTGAACGTCAAGTGCAAATGTCAAGTAAATGACGTCTGTGGTGACATAAACATAGTAATATGTAAAACACACAACGCGAATGACCTTAAAATGTATAATAACACTACACACAGACACCGACCCCAAACAAACGATTCAACACAAAGTGTCCCAGTCGCCTTTTCACAACGGCTAATGTGGAAACATAATAACGGCTGCAAACTCCTACATCCGTACTATTCCAACGCCTAAAAAACAAAAGACGAGTTCAGTCTCATCCGTCTGGCAAAATCCAATTCCGTCAGATCTGAGATCTCCTCATTCTCCTGGAAATCACGCCATCCATCTTCGAGGTTGCCACTCTCCATGCTGGGTTCTGAACGTTGGCCAAATAGACATGAGTCTTGCTGATATTCCTCTGCAGCCTCTCGTGTTTTTGGTTGTCCTTTTCTGTTCCTCTCAAATTCCATTGATTTCCTCAGGACAACCCGAGTACATTACGTGGTAAGGATCCTTAATCCTTTAGCTGATGCCTCCATTGCCTGCGTTCTTTCCCCACAGACAACAAACATCCCATAAACTAGCACTGAGACGACAGACATTAAGACACCAAGGTGCTCAGAGACCATGACACTTTGTGACAGTGTGACAATGTGAAGGCACGTGAACCTGGACTTGGAAAAAGAGGGACAGACATCTTTAATGAGGTCAATTCACGCTAACATTGGAGACATCTGCACACGGGTGTGGCTCCACCACAATCTTCATGCCAAGAAGAGCCGCTAGACACAATTCCAAACTTGAGTTGATCTGAAATCGAAAGTAAATCAGAGCAGCTGGCAGTGGTGCAGAAGCTGGGAACGTCTGTTGAAAATGCCCTGCGGTTCCAACAAAATCAGACAAACCACAAAGTTCAGGGAAATGGCTGCACATCAGAGGGCTGCAGAATAATGGAAGTGTTGGCATGAAACTTTGAGAGACGTGATCTGTGTGAGAGACGCTGCAGGATTTTGACTTTATAATAAGACATAATAAGGTGCCTGGGACTGGCAGGATAAACTCGACTTGACCACGGGGTGTAGAAAAGAGGCTGGAGAATGAGATGAACATAAAACGGAAAAAAAAGGCTAACGTTCAAGAGCTTCACCACGGATGTGGCAGGAGTTTCATATTGGATATTCCTATTCACAAAGATTGAAATTTAAAATGCGACGCTCTGTTTCCATTCACATGTGGGTCCTCGTATTAGAAAGAGAGAGTTTGGGTTTTGAAATCAACTTTATTAATCAAAAAAAAACTCATCACGTCCATCAGTAAAACAAAAGTAACAAGACGAGGGAATCGCACGGCCTGATGGGACCTTCTCCAGTGGAGAGTTGTCAATGGCTAACATTGCTTGTCCATTCTGATGGAGGGTGAGTGAACGTGAGGGGGCATCCTGGCCTCTTCTTCTTCTTTTTCTTCATCATCATCATCATCTTTTCACACATTTATGTTAGGTCAATGAGTCTGATCAGCCTTTTCCATACAGTCTGGTCCTGCAACTCTTCCTCCCTAGTCTGACTTTTCCTTCAGATCTTCTTTCACTTTATCCATCCACCTCCACTTTGGCCTCCCTCACTTTCCCTTCACCACATCCCATCACTCTTCTGCCCACATATTTCTTGTCTCTTCTAATCTCATGTCCTTACCAACCTGCTTTCCTGTACCCTGAGGCGTTGACTTACAGCTTCACTTGGTGCCAGCCAATTGGCCGTATGTCGGTCACAAAGCGTGCAGGTCAATGAGGTCAATGCAGTGTAGGTCACCAGCACACACACACTTCTACTGCTGCTATGGAGGAACACAAACTGATATTCGAGCCTTTGCAGCCTCTTTTCAGGGTACCACACAGAACTTTGAACTGCCACTCGGTTGTTATCATGTCAACAACAGCAACATTTATTTCTAGAGCACATTTTCATACAAGTGATGGAGCTCAAAGTGCTTTACAGGATGAAGAAAGGAAAAAAATAAAAATAACTAATTAACAAAGAATAAAAGTAAGGTCCGATGGCCAGGGAGGACAGAAAAAACAAAAAAAATCTGCAGGGGTTCCAAGGCCACGAGACCACCCAGCCCCCCTAACATCAATGATCTCAATCAGTCCTCATGGTTTTCAGGCTTCACGTGGAAGAATTAGATGATGATGATGATGATGATGATCATGTAGACATCTGGCCTTCAATCCATCAATGGAGGGACTGCACGGTGCCCTGATCAGGTGGTGGTGTTGGTGCAGATCACCACCACAGAAAACTGGCAACACAACAACAGAGAAAGTAGGGGTTAGTAGGGATTGTGGAGCCATGAAAACAAAGTGATAATTCAATGCAAATCCAGAATATCAGGGTGACATAAAATCAAGCTCTGAGAAAGCCACGTTAACCCTTAAACTGCCTCTAGTTGGTTCCCAGTGCAATTTGCCAGCCCACCGGAGCTGATCAGTCCGTGCATCCAGCTCATGACCAGTGGCGCCCCCTAGTGAATCCCAGCCTGCTAGCATCAAGTGTTGGTCTCTGTGTGTTTGTGTGCAGCCAGTTCAAGCGCAGTTAGCTCGGTGAGTGACTGAATTTCATCAATGGCGTCAGTTGCACCTTGTACTGTACACATCATAATAGATTGTTGCAGTTGTTTTTTATAGTTTTTACAGTTCATTGGCAGTGTGTAAAAGGATCAGTGTTGCAGTAATTGTAGTGCTCTTTGCATGAAAAAAAATATGTGATCCATTCAAATTTCACTTTTTCTTGGTGAATTGTGACATTTCCTTAAAAAGTGCGGCAAAAAAGTATTTGGGGGTCCAGGAGTGTTTGAATTGGAAGGGGTGCATTAACCCCCCAAGTATGTGGCAATTTAGGGGTTAAAATAATGAGTCGCTCACAGTGTTGTGCAGCTGCGCTCCTGAAACTCCACGGTGGATATCGTCGCCCCCCCCAGGACCACTCATGGATCACGTAATGGTGCTCTGCAGTGTTCGTTACACCACGGGGAAAACTCATCATTCATTTGTTGGTGCTTCGTGACGACCGATTGATCGATTGAAGACTTTGGTCGTATAAGGAAAGTAGCAGCTCGTCATTAAAAATACTAGAGGGAACGTTGGCCCTAAGTGTAAATGACCTCGCTGCGTGGCTGTACTGTACTTAAATATCGCTCTCACTGTTGTGGTACCTCATTGTCACAAGAAGGTTATTTGTGCCAATATCCATCCATCCATTATCCAACCCGCTACATCCTAACTACAGGGTCACAGGGGTCTGCTGGAGCCAATCCCAGCCAACACAGGGCGCAAGGCAGGAAACAAACCCCGGGCAGGGTGCCAGCCCACTGCAGGGCAAACACACGGGACAATTTAGGGTCACCAATGCACCTATCCTGCATGTCTTTGGACTGTGGGAGGAAACCCACGCAGACACGGGGAGAACATGCAAACTCCACGCAGGGAGGACCAGGGAAGCAAACCCAGATGGTTCTCCGCTACCCACTGTGCCACCGTGCCGCCCTGTGCCAATTTCATTTGTGAAATTTATTTCACAAAGCCATGCAATTCAGCCGAGAGAGAGAAGGTCAGAGAGATGGACAAATGACAGCTGTAAGTCAGGTTAGACTGGTGTGTGGGGGGCACACAAGCAGTTTATTTTAAAAAGCTGATGTCTGTTTGACCAATATGGTTGAAAATCTGTGATAAACGATGAGAACAGGTACAGTATTTTTAACCAGCCAATTCTCTGGTAGTTACCCATATTTGACCTGAATTCAATGAATATGTGAATCTTTATAATGACGAGGATCCAGCACAACGTCAGAAGCGTCTCACTGTGCCATTGACATTCCCATTCTGTGTGTCAGCGTTCTCCCACTTGGCTGGGATGTCCCTCTGCTTCTCTCTGGCTTGAATATGTATGTATACAGAATTATAGATATAAAAATATAAATATACCAGTTGAAATAATGTCCCACCAAGAGGGGTCAGGTGAGTGAGCATTTTTGTCAATGGGATCAATGCCTTCATCCTCTCGCCACAAAATGAGGCCGGACTTTGTTGTGCACCAGGAGGAACCAGCATAGGGTCTGACAATGGGTCCAAGGATTTCATCCCGATCCCTAATGGCAGTCAAGGTGCCCACCGTTGTCTAGCCTGTAGAGGTCTGTGCATCCCTCCATGGATATGCCTCCCCAGACCATCACTGACCCACCACCAAACCGGTCATGCTGAACAATGTCACAGGCAGCAGAACGTTCTCCACGGCTTCTCCAGTCCCTTTCACGTCTGTCAGGGTGAACCTGCTCTCATCTGTGAAAACATCAGTGGTGGACCTGCCAATTCTGGTATTCTATGGCAAATGCCAATCGAGCTCCACGGTGCCCACTAGAGGACGTCGGACCCTCAGACCACCCTCATGAAGTCTGTTTCTGATTGTTTGTTCAGAGACATTCAAACCAGTGATCTGCCTGCTGGAGGACATTTTGTAGGCTCTGCCAGTGCTCATCCTGGTCCTCCTTGCCCAAAGGAGCAGATACTGGTGGGTCCTGCTGATGGGTTAAGGACCTTCTACGAGGGGCCCTGTCCAGCTCTCCTAGAGGAACTGCCTGTCTGTCTCCTGGAATCTCCTCCATGCCCTTGAGACTGTGCTGGGATACACAGCAAACCTTCTGGCAATGCCACGTGGTATTGATGTGCCATCCTGGAGAAGTTAGACTGCCTGTGCCAGCTCTGTAGGGTCCAGGTATGGCCTCATGCTACCAGTAGTGACGCTGACCGTAGCCACATGCAAAACGAGTGACAAAACAGATGAGGAGGGAAAAATGTCAGTGGCCTCCACCTGTTAACCCATTCACTCCTGTTTGGGGGGTCGTCTCATTGTTGTCCACCCCTTTAGTGCACCAAAGCAGCTGAAACTGATGAAGACGCCCCTCTGCTACTTCACTGAGCAGATCAACAGCCCACGGGTTTCAATGACTTGATGCCATACTCTCATTTAAAAGTGTTCCTCTCATTTGTTTCAGCAGTGTATATAAAGCAGACGGTGACAATCCTGCGGTCTCGTATGTCTGTTATCATCCAGGTGACGCTCGGAGCATTTCTGATGTGCTCCATAAAGGCAACTGACAGTTTTATCATGAAAAATCCGTAGTGTTATTTTTTTTTGTCGTATAATGTTTGTTTTAGGATGGCACGGTGGTGCAGTGGTAGCGCTGCTGCCTTGCAATGAGGAGACCCGGGTTCACTTCCCAGGTCCTCCCTGCGTGGAGTTTGCATGTTCTCCCCGTGTCTGCGTGGGTTTCCTCTGGGCGGTCCGGTTTCCTCCCCCAGTCCAAAGTCATGCAGGTTAGATGAACTGACAATTCTAAATTGGCCCGCTTGTGTGTGTCCTGCGGTGGGTTGGCACCCTGCCCAGGATTGGTTCCTGCCTCGTGCCCCTTGATGGCTGGGATTGGCTCCAGCGGACCCCCGTGACCCTGTGTTCGGATTCAGCGGGTTGGAAAATGGATGGATAATGTTTGTTTTTGTTAACTATATTTTCATCTTGCATTATTTTTATTGTAACAATGTTGTAGTGGTAATACAATTAAATCAGCCTAATAATAATCATATTTTAATTGACTTTTTTTTCAAAAATTCTGCATGTATGAACTTATTACTACACCACAAAACAAAAATTAATCTGTCAAGTTGTACTTTTTTGAATTATATTTTTCTCAAACAATTAAGTAGGCGGGCAGACATTTCCTGACCCTTTTTCTTGGCTTCTCTGTGTGGCTGTCGCTCCCCGCTGGATTGCACTTTTCATCAGTCAGCAGAAGCTCAGGGATGGTGTAGGCATCATTTCCTCATCTCACTCGCTGAAATTTCCTCCTTTGTTGTAAGCTTCCCTTCTGCAGGAGCAAAAAATCAGTAAATAAATAAATTAAATAAATAAATCAATCAATCAATAACTCAGCCTCCGTCTGCTTCACCGCCACATTGAGGGGCCAAATGCAGCGTTTTAGGGGACCCCAACAGGAGACACCTTAACTATGTGTAATGTGAGATTAAAGAAGAGATCGAAATGATGGCCTTCTATTCCATTATCAAGCTACATCACACATTCCAGTGCAGAGTGTGGACTATAGGGGGCGTCAGTGAGCTCCAAACCCCAGACGCAACTCCACCAACACAGTCTCAGGTTCAAATGAAGTCATTGTGGGGTGGAGTGGTGGCTCTGAGGCTAACAATCTGCGCTGGTATCCTGAAGGTTGCCGGTTCGAATCCCCGTCACTGCCAAAAGAGATCCTACTCTGCTGGGCCCTTGAGTAAGACCCTTAACCTGTAATTGCTCCAGGGGCGCTGTACAATGGCTGACCCTGCACTCTGACCCCAAGGGGTATGCGAAAACTAACAAATTTCTAATACGAGAAATCGTATAAGACGAAATAAAGAACAAAAAAAATTATATTTCAGACAATACTTTTCCTCAGGCTCTCCATTTCCAATTCTCCTTCTTTATTAACTCTTACTCTTTATCTTCTCCTCCACTCCACTCCCTTTGTACAAGTCCACTCCTGACTCTGACCCACCTGGAGAAGGTGAGGCCCACTTTTTTTACCCTTGATGCCAGAGTAATCCTGGCACATCAGCACTGTAATGAAGTGAGACTTCCTACTGACAGGGGTTCCTGCACCCAGCAGCTCCCTCTAGTGACACAAAAGGACCCCAACAGTGCTGCCCACCACAACTACAACTCCCTTTCAGCCCTATGACGGTCCAAACGGGATCCACACTAGAGGGATGCTGCCACCCAGCAAAATGGAGGAACACATGGTTCCAGAAGGCAGTCCCCCATTGTCCTTCCACTATAACGGATTCCCTGCTGGGAACGGTACCACTGACCAACCTATCAGGGATGCCCACCCATCTACATCTTCATTTGCAAAGGACACATGGAGCTGTCAAGAATATGGAAGCAACAAAATGATAAGCTCTCATTAGGACTATAAGTTATCTGGGTTGTGATACCCTTATTGATCATCAGGGGACGCCACCATCTTAAGACCCTGCGGTTTGTAGGAGAAGCCCAAATGTGATGCTGCTACAAGTTTGACTTCCTCTAGATACTCATGTCTCGATCGTCTTCTTGGTGTTCCTCCATCAGCCATGAGTGACCATGGCAGGGCCCATCTGAGAACCTCAATAGACCACCCAACTGTTAGTAGCAACGGGTGGTCTGCACTTAATCAGTGCACTTTCTGGAAATTCCTTGCTTATCCGGAACAATTCCAAGCCCTGGTGCCCATCATGAATGGAGTTTAGAGGCTTACCCACACCTCACGGTGCCAGTTGGGCACATGTTGATCCACTCAGTGCACTGCATGTGCAGCCCCAGACATCTAAGGGCATCTCAAACCTCTTGTTTGTTGCTCAATCTCACACTTTGCTGCTGTGCCATAGGACTCTCAGAATTTTTCTATACTCCGCATGGCCCTCAATAGGCGCGATTAGACCACAAGGTGTTGTAATACCAAATAAGCAATTCCGTAGGGATGAAATCCATAACTAGTGACAGATATGACAATAGAGAAACACAACACACTAAATGTGACAGGCCAGTCCAAGACTTTACCACAGGTGTGAAGTTTCTGGACTTGTACATCTGTAGCACACAAATCTCTTTGACGTTCTACCTTGGTCTGGTCCGACCAAAAATGAAGGTGTACCCACAGTAGTCACTCCAGAGCATTTTGCCCAACTGGAGACACAACTTAATGTGGCTGTTTTAGAGTATTGACTTCCGTTCAGCCCAGTGCTCTGTGGAGGTCTTGAGATGGCCGACTTCTGCACCACCACCACTCCAGTCTCAGATGATGGCCTTGGTCGCTCTTTCTAGGTGACTGCTGCCCTCTTCTCTCACATGTCTCCATCTTGTTTGAGGTTTTCTAGGCAGGGGTCTGTGCACTTGGACGGGGCTTCCGCTTTCTGCTCTTTGGACCAGCAGCACTCACTGGGACATCCATACCCTTGAGTTGTTCTTGTATTCTTTCCTTAATTTATTAATTTTCATTATCTTATCTCTAAGTACTTTTGAGCAGACCTCCAGTCTTTGTTTAATCAGTGCAGCTCTTTTATGAAGCAATGGTGTCCTCGTTAGGCAATCGTGTTCACCCACAGCTTCCACAACAACAGCAGATTTCATTCTCTTCCTTCTTTAAAATGTTTGCAACCTAAGACCACATCACCGTCATAAGCCCAGTGGTCTCAAACTCCAGTCCTGGAGGGCCGCAGTGGCTGCAGGTTTCCATTCTAACCCGTATCTTAATTGGTGACCAGTTTTTGATGTAATGAACGCCTTTTCCTTTCATTTGAATGGACTTGTCTTTTTAAGGTTTCTTCCCCTGGATTGCTTCATTTCTTTCCTTAAATGGCACCCAAACAGAAATGAAATGTGAAGGGCCCAACAGAGTAGAGTCACTTGTGGCACTTACAGGATTTGAACTGGCAACCTGCTGGCACAGACGCTTAGCCTCAGATCCACCACTCTGCCCACTATGGGACAAAAAACAAGAGCGCGGCAGCCGCACTGACGTGTTTCCACTTGAGGCTCAGCCTAAAACTCCCCTGAGGCTTAGAAAGGAGCAACCATAGAAATGGACACCCTTCAGAGCTTCAGTCCGGTGGCTGCCTCACTGAGAGGACCCCGCTTGAGTCCGACACGACACAAAGGCGGAGGAGCTGTAAGACCAGTCAGGCCACATGATAAACGCGTCATGGTGGACTCAGTGGTCCTCCGTTTCCAACGTTAAACTGGCACCTCCAATGTATGGTCACATTGCGCCATTTTCTAACAGTATTTGCACAATCACTGATAAGGAGCGACCGCCTCCCAAAGGTGGGGATGCCAGCGCTATGCCAGCTCTGGTTCACTTTTGCGTCCCCAGTCACATTCTGCGCTTGTAGTGACACAATATTACTCCATTAAAAAGCACAAAATAAACCCTGCAAAGCAAGAAGAGCTCTGATTACACAACATTTTGGCTCCAAACTTCTCTAAATTTCAGATACTTGGACAAGGTGAATGACAAAGAATTTGACTTCCCACCACAGAGGTGACGGCGATGCGCTGGCATAACGCCAATTATTGTGGCTCTTTTGGATTCAGAGGCACATTTTGCTCTGTTCTGACTGTTTCTCCTTCTTCTGTGTCCATTCCTGTAAATCACGTGACAAACCCCTCTGAAAAGTCCCTCATTCCTCGGTACTTTGACTTTGGATTACCGCCAGGCCCTAGAGGGGTCCTTTCACCTCTCCCTTCCTCCATTCACAATGATTGCATTGAAGACTTCCTTATTCCAAAGAAGGGATGCAAGGACGATAAGCCAATGCCAACAGCTTGTGCTGCCAGATAGGAATCAGATCTGCAGGGGACGTCATCTCACCTTCCTAACAGAAAGTAACAGAAGAAAACTTTTCCACAGCAGGGGTAATAAAGTTCATCTCCATCTTGGATTGTTTCCACTCATTCGTTCAGTGGCAGCTCCTGGCATTGGCAGTATGAGGTCCTCAGCACTGTGTGTCCCTGTTACCCCAATCTGCCTGATGACATCCAAAAGGTCCTCATGTTTGTGGCCACAGCGTCTCCTTCAGTGTCCTGCTGTTCCAAGGCTGAAGCAGAACGGAGCCCAAGAAGGAGGAGAAGTCACCGTGTCACATGTACAGAAGCCCAGGGGGACTGTCACTTGTGTGTCCAAACAACCCTGCAGCACCTTAAATAATTGGAATGGATGGGTTAGATAGGAAAATCGCTCAATAATTAGGGTGATCAGATGTCCCGTTTTTCACCAGGACCGTCCTCTTTTCGGGCAATGTGTCCCCATTAATAATTGAAATTTAATAAAAATATCCAGCTTGTCAATTTAATGAAGGCTGTCACATACGTGTGCATGAGAGTCAGCTAAAAGGGCCTGAATGAGGGCAATTCCACACCAGACCAAGGGGTGGCGGAGTGTACCGATCCTGTCTCTCTTTCCACTGCAGACCGATTACGGGAAATACCGTGTGAGAAAACAGTCTTGAGGAAAATAACTTCAAACGAAGCGCATAAAGATTTGGGGACCGTCCCCGTATATTGTCCTTTCGCCTCTCCCTTCCTCCATTCACAATGATTGCATTGAAGACTTCCTTATTCCAAAGAAGGGATGCAAGGACGATAAGCCAATGCCAACAGCTTGTGCTGCCAGACAGGAATCAGACCTGCAGGGGACGTCATCTCACCATCCTAACAGAAAGTAACAGAAGAAAACTTTTCCACAGCAGGGGTAATAAAGTTCATCTCCATCTTGGATTGTTTCCACTCATTCGTTCAGTGGCAGCTCCTGGCATTGGCAGTATGAGGTCCTCAGCACTGTGTGTCCCTGTTACCCCAATCTGCCTGATGACATCCAAAAGGTCCTCATGTTTGTGGCCACAGGGTCTCCTTCAGTGTCCTGCTGTTCCAAGGCTGAAGCAGAACGGAGCCCAAGAAGGAGGAGAAGTCACCGTGTCACATGTACAGAAGCCCAGGGGGACTGTCACTTGTGTGTCCAAACAACCCTGCAGCACCTTAAATAATTGGAATGGATGGGTTAGATAGGAAAATCACTCAATAATTAGGGTGATCAGATGTCCTGTTTTTCACCAGGACCATCCTCTTTTCGGGCAATGAGTCCCCATTAATAATTGAAATTTAATAAAAATATCCAGCTTGTCAATTTAATGAAGGCTGTCACATACGTGTGCATGAGAGTCAGCTAAAAGGGCCTGAATGAGGGCAATTCCACACCAGACCAGGGGGTGGCGGAGTGTACCGATCCTGTCTCTCTTTCCACTGCAGACCGATTACGGGAAATACCGTGTGAGAAAACAGTCTTGAGGAAAATAACTTCAAACGAAGCGCATAAAGATTTGGGGACCGTCCCCGTATATTGTCGTCAGATAATAATAAAGAAACTGATTCTATAGACTTTTTCAGGACATATAACATTTTACTAAACACAAAATGGCGTTTATATAGTACAAGGAATGATGGGACAGGAAATGGTTGGCGGGATGTGATGAGTGGAGACAGGAAGCGGAACCAACGTCATCAGAAGTCGACGGAAGTGAAGGATTGTGGGAACCGAAAGTGACATCATCGTGATGGACAGGAAGTGACGTCATTGTGGCCATTTTGAACCTGGAAATGGAGATCTTTATTTTTCTTCTGATTTTCTGTAGAGGGAAAGAGATTCAGGTAAGTACCACGTGATGACCCTCTGTCTCGTGATAATTCACTCACCTTTAGGCTCTTTGGCTGCCTCCAACTCGCACATGTGTGACATCCGCCTGGTCCCGATGATGTCACTTCAGATTCTGGGTCCAACGACGCCACTTCTGGTTCCGGCCCTCATAACGTCGCATCCTCTACTCTCCCTTAAAACCGCCATCTTTGCCTCATCAAGATAGTTCTGTTTTCAACTCGAAGCTGTATACAAACATACTGACACTTCACCTTTTTTGCAGCCAGGAGTAATTATACGGGTGGCTGCCCCAAATCTTTTTGTGACTCCTTTGTCTCATCTTTGACAAGATGTATTAAGCCTGCAAACACAGCTCTGTTGAGGTACATCAACGCTCATCAAAGTCCAAGGGGGATAACCACCCCACTCTTCAGTTTAACAAACGTCTAACAACACGCACGAAACTCCGGGCTCAGTCTGATTGCTTGTTTAGTAAAGTTGTGTTCTTCTTTGGGACTTTACAGATCTGGTCACCCTATACTGTGTATAAAATGTGTGACCTGAAAAATGAAAGATTGTTAGATACAGGATAGCACTCACTCCAGCAGATCAGGGGACAAGTTCATACCAACAAGTCGTAAGGCTGCTGAAAGGTCAATCATAAGAACAAACGCTGTCACATGACAAACACACAGTGTGTATATACAGCATGTACTGAAAATATACGGATACAGTAAATGTGTAGATTGTCAGGAGAAAAGAGGCACTTGGGGTCCCAGTTGAACACAAACGAGAACAGCAAAATCAAAAAGATGAAAACCAAACATTCACTGATTGCTAACGGTCCAAAATCAGAAGCTTCTGAGGTCACAATCTGTTGAATGAGCGTCCATTTCCTGTTGTGTTATTTCTTTTACAGCAGTACGACCAGAAGGAGAGGAACTTCCGTGGTGAGCCAGAAGGGACGCCACTAATTTGTGGAGGGCTCCTCACTTAGGAGCTGGGAGAGGAAGACAGGTTAGTAGGTGTGTGTCACCTCATCTGTCCCTCTGTCCTCCGGTCCACCTCGTGAGCCGAGCCTTCCACATACTGCTGTAGTGCACGTGTGTGACAATATATATAATACTAGTACATATCACATATGGCATGTAATTCTATCTATCTATCTATCTATCTATCTATCTATCTATCTATCTATCTATCTATCTATCTATCTATCTATCTATCTATCTATCTATCTATCTGTCATTATATACTGCCCTTCTATCTATCTATCTATCTATCTATCTATCTATCTATCTATCTATCTATCTATCTATCTATCTATCTATCTATCTATCTATCTATCTATCTATCTATCTATCTATTATATAGTGCCTTTCACTCTATCTATCTATCTATCTATCTATCTATCTATCTATCTATCTATCTATCTATCTATCTATCTATCTATCTATCTATCTATCTATCTATTATATAGTGCCTTTCACTCTATCTATCTATCTATCTATCTATCTATCTATCTATCTATCTATCTATCTATCTATCTATCTATCAATCTATCTATCTATCTATCTATCTATCTATCTATCTATCTATCTATTATATAGTGCCTTTCACTCTCTATCTATCTATCTATCTATCTATCTATCTATCTATCTATCTATCTATCTATCTATCTATCTATCTATCTATCTATCTATCTATCTATCTATCTATCTATCTATTATATAGTGCCTTTCACTCTATCTATCTATCTATCTATCTATCTATCTATCTATCTATCTATCTATCTATCTATCTATCTATCTATCTATTATATAGTGCCTTTCACTCTATCTATCTATCTATCTATCTATCTATCTATCTATCTATCTATCTATCTATCTATCTATCTATCTATCTATCTATCTATTATATAGTGCCTTTCACTCTATCTATCTATCTATCTATCTATCTATCTATCTATCTATCTATCTATCTATCTATCTATCTATCTATCTATCTATCTTTTATATAGTGCCTTTCACTCTATCTATCTATCTATCTATCTATCTATCTATCTATCTATCTATCTATCTATCTATCTATCTATCTATCTATCTATCTATCTATTATATAGTGCCTTTCACTCTATCTATCTATCTATCTATCTATCTATCTATCTATCTATCTATCTATCTATCTATCTATCTATCTATCTATCTATCTATCTATCTATCTATCTAGTGCCTTTCAAATCTTGTTAAGTCAAGTCTGGTCTTTTATTGTTATGAGTACTCAGTACAATGAAATTTTTACCTGCATGGCTCTTCAGAACTGGCAAAAATGCAGTGCATAATAAATACTATAAATAAAAAAGTATATAATGCTTAGCATGCAACCTATACAGTATATATAGTCCCACGCATGAATATTAGGGACAGCTTAAATGCCTGAGTTTTAGTAATTTCCTGTTTGAACACTGGATGGCGCTATTTAGTAACACCTTGTCTCTTCTGCCCCCTGCAGACTCGAAGACCAACCTTGATGTCACTTCCGGAGTCCATCCACCTGGACCAGCCTCTACCTGACAGAAGGGTCTATTACTGGAAAATTTGCCATCTTGAGGCTCGCATCTGTGAAGATGTGTCTTTTCTTTTTCAATGAATTTATAACTCATGCTTTGTTTTTATTACATGAAGTTTGCATGCAGGTGCCCCAACTCATTGTGGTAATGCAGCGATTTGAAAATAGATAGATAGATAGATAGATAGATAGATAGATAGATAGATAGATAGATAGATAGATAGATAGATAGATAGATATGAAAGGCACTATATAATAATAATAATAATAATAATAATAATAATTTATTACATCACAACCAATCTACATTGTCCACCTGGATGAAAGGCGCTATATGATAGACAGACATTTATAAAGCTTGTCACAGGCTAGAATGGCCATTAAAGGGTCTTTAACTAAGTCCTGAGTAAAGGGTCTTGTGTTGATGGGAGATTTCAGATCAAATTCAAAAATGTCTAAATTTCTGTTGTCGCTTTGTCATTCCGGGGTGTTGAGTGTTTCTCGGTGAGGCCTCAAAAATGTTGAACAAAAAGAAAAAAAATTGAATAAAGAACAAAAGAAGAAGAATGTCTGCCTCCCCTCCTCCACATCTCATCAGATGCTGGTGGGTCTTCGGTGGCCACTGAGGTCATCTCAAGGGGAGGGAGGTGGGTCTGCTGTTGTCATGTGATGAGTGTGCCCAGCTGCTCGGTTCACTTGTCGTTTCTTCTTTATTCGAATACAGAAGTGACATTAGGGTGCCATCCTTGGACTTTCCCATTTGTGTATATTTGGACGGGCTTGGTGTCGAACGCAGAAGTAAAGGCATCAGAACTGGGACGTTCACTCTGCTCCAACCTGAGGAGGTCACTTTGTTTGAGTGACAACCCCAGCTCCGCTCCTGGCACCAGATTAAACAATTTAGAAAATGTCAGGGTGGCCAAAGGTTAAGCTGCCCAGATGTGGCTCGCTGTTTTCTGCCAGCCTGATGCTTGTCATGCACTCGGGGTTTCACTTTTTCACATTTTGTTATGTTGCAGCCTTGTGCTAAAATCATTTCATTTAATTTTTTCCTCATTAATAAACCCTCAATAGCCCAGAATGACAAATCAAAAAGAGGATTTTAGAAATGTTTACAAACGTATTGAGAAAATAATGGACACCTTCTGTTGACACGAGCATTCAGATCTTTTGCTCTGTCACTTGAAGTCTGGCTCATCGTTCAGATGTCTGGTGTCCATCAGTGGTCAGTTTAATTGCTTGGTCCCAATTAGGACAGCTGAGCAAAACCCAAGCCATGAAGTCCAAGGAACTGCAGGCAGAACTCAGAAACAGGATTGTGTTGAGCCAAAGATCTGGAGAAGGCCACAACAACAACAACAATAACAATATTCATTTATTTCTAAAGCACATTTTCATACAAATGATATCGCTCAAAGTGCTTTACAGGATGAAGAAAGAGGAAAAGAGCAAATATAAGAATACAATTAGGCAATAGTAGTTAACATAGAATAAAAGTAAGGTCCAATGGCCAGGGAGGACAGAAAAAAAAAACCCAAGAAGGCTGGAGAAATAAAACAAAATCTGCAGGGGTCCCGAGGCCACGAGACCACCCAGCCAGCCCCCTCTAGGCCCCCTCTACCTAACATAAATAGTCTCGATTAGTCCTCCATGGTCATGAAAACCATGGAGCGGCTGCTTCTTCACCACCTGAGGCCACAGGTCCGTCACGCCCTCGACCCTCTGCATTGGTTCCATATTCTGAGTAAGTGAAGCACAATTGGGTTTTTAGTATATTGGCAATAACTTGTATTTACGGGGGTACAAAGAAAGAAATATAAAGACGTCCTGCAGGATTTCATTTCTATTATGGACCAAGCCTGTGTGTGCTCATCTATTTGTGACAGTGTCCAGGTTTTCATAGATTGTGTATTCGCCACCCAGTAATAAAACTGAAAGTTAGGTATTGCCGTGCCACCTTCTGCCTTAGGTCTTTGTAGGGTCGCCCTTTGAATGTGTGGATGTTTTGAATTCCAAATAAATGAGGTTATGATAGAATCTGACTTCATAAAAAATGATTTGTTAACGTCTATGGGGATGTTTTGAAATAGAAACAGAAGCTTATGGAGGATATTCATCTTGAACAGTGTTAATTCTTCCAGCTAAAATGAGATGAAGGGTAGACCCATTATGTACGCCTTCTTTACGTTTTTCCGTTTTCTTGATAAAGGGCTTTATGCTTGCTTGTGATGTTTACCCCGAGGTATTTCAAAGTCATTATTCTCAGATCCTTTTCGATGTCACAGACGTGCGTCAGAACCACGGAAGGCGTGTTTTCTGTTATGGACGTATTCAGTACGTTTTTAAGCTTTTGCACTCTGGTGAGGCCCACATTAGACTCCATTGTCAACCACCAGGGCGTCAGGATATTTTCAATATTTTTAGGAAATGCCATGTTTGTGAATGAATAACGTTGACTTGAAAAGTCTTCTTTTTCTCCATTTGGCTGCTCCCATTAGGGGTTGCCACAGCAGATCATCTTCTTCCATATCTTTCTGTCCTCATCATCTTGCTCTGTCACACCATCACCTGCATGTCCTCTTTCACCACATCCATAAACCTTCTCTTAGGTCTTCCTCTTCTCCTCTTCCCTGGCAGCTCTATCCTTAGCACCCTTCTCTCGTTATACCCCTCATCTCTCCTCTGCACATGTCCAAACCAACGCAATCTCACCTCTCTGACTTTGTCTCCCAACCTGAGCTGACCCTCTAATGTCCTCATTTCTAATCCTGTCCATCCTCATCACACCCAGTGCAAATCTTACCATCTTTAACTCTGCCACCTCCAGCTCTGTCTCCTGTGCCAACCCATATAACATAGTCCTGTAGACCTTCTCTTTCACTCTTGCTGATACCCGTCTGTCACAAATCACTCCTGACACTCTTCTCCACCCACTCCACCATGCCTGTGCTCTCTTCTTCACTTCTCTTCCACACTCCCCATTACTCTGTACTGTTTATCCCAAGTGTTTAAACTCATCCACCTTCGCCAACTCTACTCCCCTCATCCTCACCATTCCACTGACCTCCCTCTCATTCATCATACACATGTATTCTGTCTTGGTGGTCCTACTGACCTTCATTCCTCTCCTCTCATATCTCCACATCTCCAGGGTCTCCTCAACCTGCTCCCTACTATCTGTTGTGATGGATTGCCGGCTTCATATTCCGGCCCTCACCCCCAGGCCACCAGGAGGACCTCTCCCGACAGCATGGACGTTCCCCGAATTCCAGCAGGGCCTCATGGACTATGTAGTTTTTATACACAGCCCTGCTGGATACCTTGGGGACCACTGGGAGTCGCTGTCGGGAGGCCTGTGGACTCAAATGTACCCTATAACCTGGAAGTACGTCCTGGTCACGTGAACAGGAGAGATGACGTACTTCCAGGTTGAAGAAAAGGACTTCTACCCTGACCCGGAAGGAATAAGGACTTATGGGTAATGGAACAGGAACACCTCCGGGTCAGGGAGTATAAAAGGGGAAAGCCCAGACATTGAGCTGAGCTGGGAGGTAGGGTGGCTAAGTGTCTGGGAGAAGGAGGAGAGAGTATTGTGATTAGTGATTGAGTTATATGAGTAGTGTGGAGTGGAAGGTGCTTTGGTCCACTGTACTATAAGAAAATAAAGAAGTCTTATACTTTTACCTGGTGTTTGGAGTGGTACCTGAGGGTTCAAGAGGTGAATCGAGACCTCTACTGCTACACTTTACAGATCACAATGTCATCAGCAAACATCACAGTCCACAAGGACTCCTGTCTAATCTCATCTGTCAGCCTGTCCATCACCACTGCAAGTAAGAAAGGGCTCAGAGCCGATCCCTGATGTGATCCCACCTCCGTCACTCCTACCGCAGACCTCACCACGGTCACACTTCCCTCATACATATCCTATACAACTCTTACGTACTTCTCTGCCACTCCCGACTTCCTCATACAATAAAACTTGAAAAGTAACAAACAAAAAAAGGGACTAAGAGGGGACAAGGGTGAAGGGTCTGACATGCCCAGTAGACCCCCAGTTGTTACTTCGAAACAAATTCTGCAACAAGAAAACGTGGCAGGCACAGTTGAAGATTTCACACAAATGTTAGAAAGTGTTTCTTCACATAAGGAATGGCAGAAACCTGATGTAAGTGGCCGAGTAGCGGGGTAGACCGTTGGACTCTTGGGACCTTCAGACCTCGGCGTGATGAAGATGATGGGAGAGCTTCTTGGGCTGAGTGGCCCACTCTCATCACATGTGTTTAAATGTTCTAACATGAGCATTGATGGGGTCTCCCTGACTGCTGCTATCCCTCTGACTTCTAAACGTCACGCATTGTGGAGTCTGGCAATAGGGGAAAAAATGGAGCTGAAAGCCGGTGGCCCAATTCCTCAGCACCATACGCATGACCGACACGTCTGAGTTTCCCTTTAAAGGACAAATTCTGAAATTTGAAACCACCTTGTGAAGTTTTGTCTTTCCTGTTGTTAGCAGTAGGTGGCCCTGACTGAACATGAAACCTCTAACCAAACCCCGGTGTGTGAGCTAACATTTCCTTGTGCCACACACACATATTCATTGAGACAGTCAGGCTTCAGTCGTGGAGCAGAACGAGAGCCACAGGCAGAGGAGGAACATGCATCTCCATACAGGGCTGCTGACTCTGTGCTTCGGGTGGGCATTTGCCTTCTACCCCAACCGAGAATGCCCAGACGTAGGACTAAGTGACCTCACCGATGAAGACATCACTAGAAACGCCATCCTGACGGCTGTGGCCACTTTTATGGAAGGAAACCCACTGCCAGGAAAGCCAGGCTTCAAGCCAGGGGAGCTGGTGGACTTGGTCCCCCTGACTCCGACCAGTCTGTTCAAGGCGTACTTCCGAGGTTGGTCATTTGTTACTTTAATATTTGAAAGGTGGTAAGGTGGCACAGTGGTTAGTGCTGCTGTGTCAAAGCTCCAGGGGACCGGCGTTCAGAACCCAACATCTACTTGCTATCTGTGTGAAGTCTGCATGTTCTCCGTGTGCATCTAAAAGATGAGCTTGGTACGTCTGAACTGGCTAAGTGTGTGCCCAGCGATTATATGTGGCTTGTTTGTCTGATGGTTTTGCCACATGTCAAACACATGCATGTTCATTTGATAGGCAATTCTGAGGGGCGCTGGCACTTTGATGTTCTGCATACCGATATGCCAGTACATTTTTTAAAGTGACATTGGGTTTGAGATAAGATGCTACATAAACTAAACTTCTTCTTCTTGTTATTTTTATTACTATGTGATGGGCTGGTGTCCTGCCCAGGGACTGACCCAAGCCCCAGCTCCCTACCACCCTGGTTTGGATAAGTGGATTTGATAATTGATTATTGTGATTATTATTATTATAAGTGGGTACTGTGGGAGAAGACATGCAGTAAACTGGCACTTCATCTATAGATGGCTCCTGTCTTGCACCTGACACAAATGGGATTGGCTCTGCACCCCACCCAATACCCCTGAACCCTTCAGTGATCCAGCAGTGGATTAAGCACTTCTGGCAATGGCAGGATTTGAAATGATAAAGCCCGAAGTGGACACTGCTGGGTGCCAGCTGTACATTTGTATTTTCCCCAGCAGTTGATGGGAATATTCAAGTGGCATAGAGGGGTCTGAATCTGCTGTCGCTCTGGTGCAGCTCTTCATGCCAAAAGCTGAGCTTCTTCAGCAGGGTGATACTCTTTACCATGAGAACAAGAAAACCATCTGGGGGGAAACCTGCTGGAGCTAAGAGGCTGCTGAGTTTTGGGCAACTGGATGAGGGTAAGCGGAGTGCCAAGTCACCGCTGAAGTCACCATCCGGTGTGTTCAAGTTAAACACATCGTAACGTAAAATGACAGGCAATGTGATGCTGCGGCTGAGGCTTTGGCCTTCAAACTACAAAGCCCACCACTAAATCACTGTGTGACAATGAGTGAGTCTTGTAGCCCACCTGGGACCCAACTGAAAACAAAAAGTATAAACCAATACCTTGGGTCTTCCTCTTATAAAGTTGCTGTGGGTGTGCCAGGCATTTTATACAACATGGCACTTAGAAGGGCTGGGTGGTGGCACCCACTTGGACTTGGTTGGGGGGGGTCTGTCTTCCTCAGATAGTCACTGTAGAGAAGAGTAGGAATATAAGCAGGGGGTCCACCTTGCATGTTAAAATGTTATTAATTTAAGCTTAATGCCATGTGATTTATACATGTATAATATATGTATGTTCACATATATTTTCAGCTTTATATGGTGCATTTGCAGCAATTATATAGTGCCTTTCACATCTATCTATCTATTATATAGCACCTTTCACATCTATCTATCTGTCTATCTATTATATAGTGCCTTTCACATCTATCTATCTATAATATAGCGCCTTTCACATCTATTTATTATATAGCGCCTTTCACATCTATCTATCTATCTATCTATCTATCTATCTATCTATCTATCTATCTATCTATCTGTTATATAGCACCTTTCACATCTATCTATCTATCTATCTATCTATCTATCTATCTATCTATTATATAGCACCTTTCACATCTATTTATTATATAGCGCCTTTCACATCTATCTATCTGTCTATTATATAGTGCCTTTCACATCTATCTACCTATCTATCTATTATATAGCACCTTTCACTCTATTTATTATATAGCGCCTTTCACATCTATCTATCTATTATATAGCGCCTTTCACATCTATCTATCTGTCTATTATATAGTGCCTTTCACATCTATCTACCTATCTATCTATTATATAGCACCTTTCACTCTATTATATAGTGCCTTTCACTCACTCTATCTATCTATCTATCTATCTATCTATCTATCTATCTATCTATCTATCTATCTATCTATCTATCTATCTATAGCATCTTTCATATCTATCTATCTGTCTATCTATTATATAGTGCATTTCACATCTATCTATCTATCTATCTATCTATCTATCTATCTATCTATTATACAGCGCCTTTCACATCTATCTATCTATCTATCTATCTATCTATCTATCTATCTATCTATCTATCTATCTATTATATAGCACCTTTCATATCTATTTATTATATAGCGCCTTTCACATCTATCTACCTATCTATCTATTATATAGTACCTTTCACTCTGTCCTCACCGGTGGCGCAGTGGTAGTGCTGCTGCTTTGCAGTAAGGAGACTGTGGAAGATTGTGAGTTCGCTTCCTCCCTGTGTGGATAGTGCTTTGAGTACTGAGAAAAGCACTATATAAATGTAATGAATTATTATTATCTATTTATTATATAGCAGCTTTCACATCTGTCTATCTATTTTATAGTACCTTTCACTCTATTTATTATATAGCACCTTTCACATCTATCTGTCTATTATATAGTGCCTTTCACACCTATCTATCTATTATATAGTACCTTTCACTCTATTTATTATATAGCGCCTTTCACTTCTATCTATCTGTCTATTATACATGGCCTTTCACATCTATTTATCTGTCTATCTATTATATAGTGCCTTTCACATCTATCTTTTATATAGTACCTTTCAGTCTATCTATTTATTATATAGCGCCTTTCACATCTATCTATATATCTATTATATAGTACCTTTCACTCTACTTATTATATAGCGCCTTTCACATCTATCTATCTGTCTATCTATTATATAGTGCCTTTCACATCTATCTATCTATTATATAGTACATTTCACTCGATTTATTATATAGTGTCTTTCACATCTATCTGTATATTTCAGTTTTTCCCAGCCTCTTTCTCCGGTGGCACACTTTCTGTAACCTAAAACATCCCACGGCACACGACTATCTTATTAAGCTCAAACACCCATCATGTCCCCTACTTGCCCTCAGCTATCTGAAGGGCAGGGACTACCGGTGTAGTCGGTTAAAAAAGCAGCTCCGAGATGAGCGTTCGCAGACGTGGCACTTAGTGAGCTCTTTGCTGGCGTCTCCCAGCCGCTTCGTCCCGTCGCCCGCCCCTGTCTGCCTCAGATGTCCACCGACGCTGTGAGGCTCGCTGACGACCACACACCCAGGGCAGATGGACTGAGTCTGGAGACGCGTGTGAAGTATTCTGTGCTTTGTCTGCACCACAGTGATCGCGGAGCTGCTTTTATGTCAGCTTCTCCAGGTAGACCTGTCCTCCCAAGGCTGGTGTTGACCACCCGAGGACGTTGTCCCTCTCAGGTTCAGCCCCAGGTGCTGCTGTAGATGTTTTTGTTTCTACAATGCGCTTCTTTACAAGTTATTCATTCACTTGTTTTAGGTCTTTTTTTGCAGTTTCACATCAAAGCTGAAGCTCTTCATCCATTGTGAAAATTATTAGTTTATTCAATTATTGTGAAGTGTTCGTCTGCCTTTCCTGCTGAACTCCATCCCAAAGTGCTTTGCAGCTCCTATTCGGGCTGTTCCACAGTTTTAATAGTTCAGTGGTTTGGTGACATCTGCTGGCCATTTTGATGAATGCAGGTATTTTTTCACTCCTGTATTTTGCTGGAAGCGCGACCGCCTCCACCGTCGGAAGTTCAGTTGAGCTCTCAGCTGGTGCGTTCGACGAAATTCAATGTGCTTTTCTTATTTATTTATTTTATTACATTTTTATTTTATTTTTTTAGTGTTGGTGTGTTAAATGAGGTTCTTATTCATCGTGAGTGCACTTGATTCTAATTAATAAATATGAATGGCGAGAGAGTCGGAGCCAAATAATGAGTTAAAGATGAAGGCTGTTCCTCTTATTCTACTGCATAGAAAAGCTGTCTTGATAAGTATGATCCCAAGGCGCTTCTCGGGTCTGGTACACTTATTTTCAAAGTTCTACAACATACGGTGGCCCGTAGATTTTAAAGACTCACTCAGGTTCACTGGGGTCGGTCAGTGCTGGTGAGACTGTGAAATGGCCCCTTGACGCCGCCCGTTTTAAAATCGGAGTTCTGCTGCCTTTCCTTTTCTTACGGACTTGTTTGTCGTTCTTCATTTGCAGCACATTTTTATTTTTTTCTTAACAAATCACACGTGGACTACCGAGAGCTGTTCCTCTTCTTTTTTTGTTTTTTTCTGCAGCCGACGTGTCTCCGAATCAGTTCATTCAGGCGATTCAGAACATCGTGACTGGAAACGACGAGGTGGAGCGGCTCTACGCACAGCAGAGCGACTACCACTTCCACTGTGAGCAGATCACTAAGAGTAAGTGCCGACTAATCAAATAATCATCTAATAATCATCTATTTAAAGATAACTTGGACTGAATGACTTTAGCGAAAATGGCGTGGCAGCGGAGCGCAGAGCCAGCAGATAAGACGTGAAGCTCGCTGTCCTAACAAACGAAGAAGGGTCTGCCCGAGGACACCCCTGTCGTGTGATGACGGACCGCTTCAAAAAGAGAAAGTTTATAAAAATATACGTGTTTGCTTTTTCTATTATTGCTTATTGTGATAAACAGCAAATGACAAACCAAGTCACTCTATTAATGAATCTTTAATTTTAAAGTAATGCTGTAGCATTAAAATATACACTGCTGAAAAAAAAAATGAAGAAACACTTAAATCAGGCATCAGCTCAGGTCAGTTTGGGGAGCAGGCACTGGTACAGCGCACTGCCACACCACCACATGACAAAACAGCTCGGGATCCTGACTGGCAACCCCAACGCCCAATGCAGACAAACTGTCCAGTCTCACCCTCCAGAAATGAGCCTCTGTGTTACGTGTGTGTCCCCTTGGCCTGGTCCAGCCACTCGAGTCCTCACAAATGAGGGTCCAGCCACTTGGATCACAAACATTAACACTGTTTTTACAAATCCAATACCACATGGCATATGTATCACATTTGTCATTCCAACAAGTGGCGCATCACAAACATTAACAGTGCTGATACCACATGTAACAGGCAGATATGCATCACCTGGTGCGCTGCAGACATTAACACTGAGGTCTTTGTGGATTACTTAGATTTCAACGTGTCTTAGAAGGGTTGCACGGCTGGTATAATAGAAACAAATTTGAAAACAATCTCAAATTCCAAAGGTTCAAAGAATAGCAACTTAAAAGTCTGTCTTGTGGTATTTGGGGTTTTTCTAATGAGTTGGTTTGACATTTTTAGGGTGAAATTCCAATCGGCTACAAAACAACATAAAAACAGTGGTAGTCCATGAGGGCAGTGGGTGCAGGGGAGGACTTAGGAGATGGGTGGGGGTCCCTCAGCTTAAACCATTGATAATTGAAATTCAGTTGAAAAGAAACATTTGTGGGTTTTATGTGCTCGATCATATTGGCGGAATTGCCATAACCTGAGACCTGCCTGCAATAAATGTGGCCAGGAAGATAATAGTCATTTTTGTCATCGGTTGTGCGTGACATAAATGTCTGCATCCCACGGTTCCACAGAGTTGTTCAGGTTGACCACCAGAGTGATAAGCTGACTACCTGGCGGTCCCCTCCCTCCTGTGTGCATGATGGCGACTCTGTGGCTGTCATCATCGATCCTGTGCGCTCCCGACTGCCCTCGTCTCTCTTCCCACAGGCCGGATTGAATGATTCACAGGGGCTTTCATAATATGGTGGTCGTGTTTCCATTCAGCACGTGTGCTGATGTGAATGTGAGATCTGCTCATCTCCATCTTTGCTTCTCTTTCAGGCATTACGCTGTTCCAGCAGTATCGCGATGAGATTTTCACCCAAATTAAAGTATCAAAGGATAAAATGGATGTCAATGCGTATGAAAAGGCCCAACTGAAAATGGGTATGGCGCTGCACATCCTGCAGAAATTCTACAGCAACACCAACTGGGTGGAAATGGGAAAGCGGACCACCTACAGACATCTTGGTAAATGCAACAAAAGAGCTTGAACTGAACTGTGACTTTATGTAAAAGGGGTCCAAAAAAAAAAGATTCACTGTGGGGGCCAAATTCTCATGGGGTGAATTAGGGAGTGCAGATTTCTGGGAAATTTTGAACATACAGTAAGTGTGCTAATTAACATGCAACACATCACCATGATCAGTGAGCGGAACAAACTGTCGTTTCACCTAAAAGTAAATCTCAGAACACATTTTTCATAACCTCAGCAGCAACAAATTCACTACCAAATGTGCAAATGCATTAATTTCCGCTATACGTGGAAACTAACAGCGTATGTATATAAAAAGAAAAAGATAATGGAACAGGAGAAGAGATGCAGGCGAGAGGATGAAAACCGGGAAACTCCAACCGTGCACATCAAACTCAACAGTCAAAGTCAAAGGGTGGGCCAAAAATCTGTTAAACAGAAAATTGTGAAACTATTATTCAGAATTGCAAGAAGGTGTGGTGTTATCCGCAATCTCGGATGAAGACGGGGACCTAAGTAATGAACTTTTATCCCATGGATTGCAGAAATCTGGGTCGATCTGGGAAGATAATAGTAATTCTTGTCGTCCAGGAGATATCCTGATCAGATGCCGAGCCACCTCATCTGACTCCTCTCGATGCGGAGGAGCAGCGGCTCTACTCTGAGATTCTCACCCTATCTTTAAGGGAAAGCCCAGACACCCTTCGGAGGAAACTCATTTCAGCTATTTGTATTCGCAATTTCATTCTTTCGGTCACTACCCATAGCTCATGACCATAAGTGAGGGTAGGAACTTCGATCGACCGGTAAATTGAGAGCTTTGCCTTATGGCTCAGCTCCTTTTTCGCCATGATGCAGAGCCCGCATCACTGTGGACGCCGCACCGATCCATCTGTCGACCTCCCATCCATTCTTTTCTCACTCATGAACAAGACCCCGAGATACCTGAACTCCTCCACTTGGGGCAGATTCTCGCTCCCAACCCTAAGAGGGCACTCCACCCTTTTCCAGCTGAAAAATGCATGACCAATGACAACAATTACTATTATGTTCCGTGTTCCGGGAACTTCTAGCCGGGAGGAGGCCCCCAGGGAAGACCCAGGACACGTTGGAGGGACTATGTCTCTCAGCTGGTCTGGGAACGCCTCGGGATTCTCCCAGAAAAGCTAGAAGAAGTGGCCGGGGAGAGGGAAGTTTGGCATCTCTGCTCAAGCTGCTGCCCCCGTGACCCGATCTCAGATAAGCGGAACAGGATGGTTGGATGGATGGTCGTGTATGACATAAATGTCTGCATCCCACAGTCTCATTGAGTAGTTCAAGTTGACCAATGGAGTGATACGCCGACTACCTGTCGGTTCTTGGGGTGCATGTGAATTCATTTGATATTTTTAATGTCTTGAACATTGTTTTTTTAGGTCCATTTTCACAAACTTTTTGAGAGTCTTCTGCTTATGATTTGTTGACCGCAAGTCCTCATTGCTGGTGTGTCAGAGTGGTGATGTGCAGCTTTGTTCATAATGGCACTCCGTTTTGTTTTCATTCTCAGTCCCAGCACTGTCTCCAGCATCCCATAATCGAGTCTGCCTTGTTAATCAGCTCACTGACTCAGTGAACTTCTCTCTTCGAAGTGATGTTGACCCCAATTGTGTTTCTTCACACACTTCTATTAAATAATTCGTTGGTTAAAAATCCTCAATGCTAGTGTGTCGTGGAGAGGAGTTTTAGCTTTGTTCATAAAGGCACTCAGTTTTGACTTGATTCCCTACTACCTCCAGCAGGACCAGAGGGCATCCCGCGACTGACCCCTGTCCTTCTAATTAGCGTCTTGATTTGGTGGTCCTCTCTTGAAGTGATGTGACCAGCCCAGCACACCACACTGGCCATCATAGAGTTATAAAATATGTACAGTACACCCCCAAAATTCACGGGGGTTACGTTCCTAGAGCACCTGCAAATTGTGAAAAACCGCGACTTTTGGATGTGGTTAAAAAAGGCCTTTTAAATGCCTATTTTTATAGTTTAAACCCTAAATACAGTATGCCCCCAAAGCACTTTAATTTCGTTGCAAACTCAACTTAATACATTACCTAAAAACAGAATGTAAAGGTAAACTCGTCTACTGTACAGTACTGCACTGCTATGTCCCCTGCAGTGTTAGAATGTTACTGATACCGATATTACCGCTATATGTACTGTAATTCATGCAAGTGTGTTTTCTTTGCTATGTACTGTTGTTTTCTTTGTTATAAGTATAGTAAATACATCCATCCATCCATTTTCCAACCTGCTGAATCCGAACACAGGGTCACGGGGGTCTGCTGGAGCCAATCCCAGCCAACACAGGGCACAAGGCAGGAACCAATCCCGGGCAGGGTGCCAACCCACTTCAGGACACACACAAACACACCAATCACACACTAGGGCCAATCCACCTAACCTGCATGTCTTTGGACTGTGGGAGGAAACCGGAGTGCCCGGAGGAAACCCACGCAGACACGGGGAGAACATGCAAACTCCACGCAGGGAGGACCCGGGAAGCGAACCCGGGTCCCCAGGTCTCCCAACTGCAAGGCAGCAGCGCTACCCACTGCGCCACCGTGCCGCCCGTAAATACATAATAATTTAATTAAAAATACAGTAAAATGTATGGGTATTCACCAATGATGAATGATATTAATGATGATGATGAAGTAGCTGTGCAGTATGATGCAGAGGATTTAAAACTCCTTGGGTGATGCCTCTTCTTCAGGTGCTTCAGAAGGAGTCGTATCTGGAGCTTTGGCTTTGTCCTTCATGATATAAGTTCTGGACGGCATTTTCTTCCAGTCTCATCCATGTTAAAAACTTGTTTGGGCGTACATCCCTTCTCGTCTATGATGTGCCTAAATGTCTCGGAGTACTTTTCCGTGGCTTCTTTGTCAGCAGACGCTGCCTATCCGTGTAGAGAGATGCTTTTAATATTAAATCGTTTCTGAAAATGATCAAACCATCCCCTTACCGGCTTGAAAATCTTCAGGCTCCGGTGCTGTTGATGGTCCTGGTTGCGGTTCTTCGGTACCTTCTACATTGTCTCCTGTAGCGAACTGCTGGTACAATTGCTTTCTCACGGATGATGTTCCCGTCCAAGGGGATGTTGTTCTTCCTGCAGTCGGTGATTCACAATGCCAAGGCAGATTCCATCCTGATGATATTTTTATTCCTTACGGTCATTTCCTTTTTGGTGCTATCACAGAAACTTACAGATACAGTACTCCAGATCGCTGCTTCGTTCTTCTTTATATATGTGCGGTGCTTTCATTAATGCCATAGTGGCGTGCTACTGCAGCATAATGTTTTAGTTCCCGGAGCAAATCCAGTAGTTCAACCTCCTCCTGGAGTGTTTTAAACTTCTTCTGGTGCTTAGGCTCAGTGCCAGAATGCTTAGAAGGTGCAGGGCATTTCGGCGACATTGTGTGCGTTTAAGAATAACAAAACAATAACAAAATGGAAAACACGAGGACACTCAGCTGGAGACACGTCACAGGGCAGCAGCCAATCAGCAGCAAGGAGAAATGAATAATGCTCTTGGATTGGCTACTTTCACCATCCCAAACTGCGTTTCCTTCAACGGTTGCTTCCTGTTCTCTCTATAGCACAGTAATTCCATGAAAAAAGCCATTTGCGCTTTCCGCTAACAATTAATAGTTAGGTTCTAAGGAAAAATCTGTGAACGACTGAGTCCGCGAACCCTGAACCGCAACTTCGTGGGGGGTCCACTGTAATGGATGTCACTACTCACATTAAAGGAGCTCAGTCTCCTAAGATAAAGGGGTCAGCTTTGCCCGTTCTTAGACACTGGAGCCCCTCAGTGTTATGAGGTCAGCCCAATGAAGATCTCGCTTTGCATGTGTGGTTGCTGAAGTCGGAAAAACAACAGGAGATAAAAGCACCAATTTAATAATAAAAAAAAAGCAATTTCTTTATTCTTGGTGAGAGAAGGGAGGCTGCAGACCCTCACAGCTCAGTTTGTTACAGGCAGCCTGCTCATAAAAGGAAGTTAGCTCAGTTTTATACCAGTTTGTTTCTAAACAAAAAGAGGAAGTATGTCTGTTCAATTTGAGGTCACGCAGAGATTGCAAGTAGCTTAAGATGACACAATAAATGTCAAAAACGTGCAGAAGTACACGCTAGTCAGCATGCCCAAAACCCCAGGTTCCCCATTCAAGTTAGGCTATGCAATTCAGCTATGGCTAGTTGTACAGCGACAGCACTTTGCTAACATGTGCTTCCCTATTCTTCTGCACCATCAGGGTTACAACACTTCAACGGCTATGTGGCAGTCACAATTTAAGAATCTTTTCTCAGCTTATCAAAGGATTAATGTTATACTGTCGGTTAATGCACAGCACGTAATAATTGATTACACAATATCAAAAGCTACCTTAAAAGTTAGTTTAGTACATTTGTCTTACAAGAATACACTCTTACAGCTTAGCATCTGTATTAAGTTACATTTGTTTGGTTAGCTTAACACATCTTTATTTAATACATAAGTGACATTCTTCTTATAGTTCTACTAGTACCATACTTTTGTTATTTTGGAAAGGCTGAAGCATCTTAATTCTAAATATTCTTTCTCACATGCGATACCCCACGTAACACGTCTGTTTATTAGAAGTCTTTGCTGTTTAATGGTTTGCCGTAACCACGTCCTCCGAGGTTCTTGCTGCTCTGCTCTGGCTTCATGTATGCTGTCTTTACTGTCTTGGTTTCCACGCTGGTAACAGTAGAATGAGGGAAAAAATCTAATGTGGCGAATACTTTCAATCTTAACTTCATATTCTGTTAGAATGCTGACTTTGAGGTCAAGCAGTTATTTCAGATGCGGAGGACCGAGGAGTTTAGGTTAGACAGTGATACTCGCTAATCCTGGTGTCTGCTAGCTACAATATACTGCAGTATAGTGGGGGCCATACTTAATGCTGTGGTCTTACTGTATCAGAGGCCTGCATTCTAATTCTACTCCGGTCGACTTTGTATGTTCTCACCCTGTCCCGGTGCCAGAGAAAGGTGACGTGTTGCATGTTTATCAGCACATGCAAGTAAGAATTTCACTCTACTCTGGACTTGCGACAATAAGGCGACACCCTGCCATCAACGCCATCAGATGATTCTTGATCTGAAGCCTCAACAAGATCTGCAGTTCCAGATTGTCGCATATCAAGCCGCGACGTCCACAACTAACACTGACCCTCTCTCTTTCTTTTTTTGATTTGTAGTGAACGCTTCTGACCCCGTATTCCCAATTGCCTCATCAGCAATAAAGACTTGCAAGGACTGCCTTCCTACAGAGAGGTACAGCCAACTAGAATGAAATCGTTCTGTGAGGATTTATTACTCCAGTTTGGCCCGTTCAGATCTCTACCGAACAGTCACATCTGCTCTACATATGATGGAGTTACGTCTGGATTAGGACGTTTTGGGATTTGGTCATTTTAAACTCCTCTAGTTGATGTCACTTCAGTTTCCTGTCATTGAATCTTGTAGAGAATTTGTTGAAACTCATTTGTTTCTGAGGTTTGGAAGTGTCCCACGTGCTCCTCAACTTTGATAAGTTATTCTACACAATGCCATTGCTAATACATCTTTTTTGGCTCACTTGGGTGGGTTTCTTCACAAGTGCTTTCTAAAGTGACAACCTGACCGATGTTCCTTTTTTGTCATTTTCTTTTTGCAGTGGCAGTTTAAACTGTAGCGGGAATCTCCTGGTGGACAACCTGCTGACCAGCGGTTACAAAAAGTTAGAAACCTGTGCGGCCAAACCGAAAGGTAAGCGCTGGGAACACCGGGAGTGGGCCAGTCGAGCTGCCATAACCACCTTTTCAAGTTTTCATAAGTAAATGCACCCACATCTCTTTATTATAAAAGAAAATCCTGGGAAGAGACGAGACGAGACAATTTTTAAGAGATTTATTTTCAAGTCCCGCCCTCCTCTCAACCACATTTAGCCACGCCCACGGCCCTCTCACCTCTCATTGGTGTGAATGACTTTGACAGAATCAGTTCCTGCTCTCTCAGCTCTTATAAATTTTTACGTTTTCCTCACTTTAAGATCCCAAATAAAGAAGACCGATTATGTCCCAATCATTTTGTACATTTCATACCAAAGGGTAATCAACCAAAGAAATGAGAACACGGGCAATCCTAGCACCGAGAAACGATGAAGTCAAACAAATTACCGTGAAAATTGTTTATCGGTTACACAGCAAATTGGTTAAATGCGTATCAATAGACTCTGCTGAAACAGTTGGTGGTGATGGTGCAGAAAATGAAAACATCAGCTTACAATATCACAAAGAATATCTACAAAATCACATCCTAGTGAGCTGAATGACTTCCAGCCTGTCGCCCTGACGTCACATATGATGAAGACAATGGAGCGGCTGCTGCTTCACCACCTGAGGCCACAGGTCCGTCATGGCCTCGACCCTCTGCAGTTCGCATACCAGGAGAAGGTGGAAGCGGAGGATGCCATCATCTACATACTACACCGATCCCTCTCCCACTTGGACAGAGGCAGTGGTGCTGTAAGAATTCTGTTTCTGGACTTATCTAGTGCCTTCAACACCATCCAACCTCTGCTTCTTAGGGACAAGCTGACAGAGATGGGAGTAGATTCATACCTGGTGGCATGGATCGTGGACTATCTTAAAGACAGACCTCAGTATGTGCGTCTCAGGAACTGCAGGTCTGACATTGTGGTCAGGAACACCACAGGGGACTGTACTTTCTCCGGTCCTGTTCAGCCTATATACATCAGACTTCCAATACAACTCAGAGTCCTGCCACATGCAAAAGTTAGCTGACGACACTGCTATGGTGGGCTGCATCAGGAGTGGGCAGGAGGAGGAGTACAGGAACCTAATCAAGGACTTTGTTAAATGGTGCGACTCAAACCACCTACACCTGAACACCAGCAAAACCAAAGAGCTGGTGGTGGATTTTAGGAGGCCCAGACCCCTCATGGACCCCGTGATCATCAGAGGTGACTGTGTGCAGAGGGTGCAGAACTATAAATACCTGGGAGTGCAGCTGGACGATAAACTGGACTGGACTGCCAACACTGATGATCTGTGTAAGAAAGGACAGAGCCGACTATACTTCACTAGAAGGCTGGTGTCTTTCAACATCTGCAATAAGATGCTGCAGATGTTCTATCAGACGGTTGTGGCGAGCGCCCTCTTCTATGCAGAGGTGTGCTGGGGAGGCAGCATTAAGAAGAAGGATGCCTCACGCCTGGACAAACTGGTGAGGAAGGCAGGCTCTATTGTAGGCATGGAGCTGGACAGTCTAACATCTGTGGCAGAGCGAAGGGCGCTCAGCAGGCTCCTGTCAGTCATGGAGAATCCACTGCATCCACTGAACAGGATCATCTCCAGACAGAGGAGCAGCTTCAGTGACAGACTGCTGTCACCGTCCTGCTCACTGACAGACTGAGGAGATCGTTCCTCCATCACACAATGCGACTGTTCAATTCCACCTGGGGGGGGTAAACGTTAACATTATTCAAAGTTATTGTCTGTTATACCTGCATTGTTATCAATCTTTAATTTAATATTGTTATTATCAGTATGCTGCTGGAGGAGTATGTGAATTTCCCCTTGGGATTAATAACGTATCTATCTATCTATCTATCTATCTATCTATCTATCTATCTATCTATCTATCTATCTATCTATCTATCTATCTATCTATCTATCTATCTATCTATCTATCTATCTATCTATCTATCTATCTATCACCATTAACACCATCAGGTCTTCCACCACACGAATTACTGTGGAAAGAAGGATGTTTCTAAGAAAGGTAATGTAGTCTATCTTGAGGGGAGAACATTAGACACCAAAGGAGATCTTGATATACTTCTGAAATTCTTGACTCGTGAGGTCAGAGACATTGAAGCAGTGACAGGTAGGACAGCTAGCAGTAAGAGCAGGGTCCTCATTTAAAACACAACCTAAACCTTTGCTTTCTTTCCTTAAGCACATCCACACATAGACTTCGGCTACTTACATATAAAGTATGTAATGAATTATTCTGTAGCATCGTGACAGGAAAGCTAATCGTGCTGTGCTGCAGAGTTTTTGTGTTTTAATTCAGTTTTACGCTTTACTTTTCATTTTCAGGAAAATGTGGGCATGGAGGTAAATACGACGAGACGCGACTTCAGTCCCCTACAGGTGGCATCAACAAAGAAACTGCCAATCCAGAGCTCTCTCCTCACTCCAATTTGCACGACAAGGCAGCACGATTAGCGGAGAATGCAACCGTTGAGTTCTTCATAGGGCCAGGTAAGCCAAAAAATGAAAACAAGAAAAACGAAAAATGTACGTTATTGGCGGTCATCTGCACAGATGGCAGCGGCGGTGGAGTTTAATTTTGGGATTAGGAGAGAAAGCAAATTAAAGTCGTTAAAATCAGAGCAAAAATCTAATTAAAAAAAGCTCTGACCATAAGACAAAACCAGGGTGAAAATGAATGTTCTAACATTGGATATTACGTTACGTCTAACGTGTCCAAATTTTCTCTTTGTTCATTTTTCCCAACTTTCCAAGGCCCTGTTGTCATGAATTTGCTGGTGATTTGGGGGGCTTCTACCTCCAGGGATTTTAGTGATAACATTTTTTTTTTTTTCGCTTTTGTATTTGGTTTTCTTGCTGCACAGTATTTCTGAACGTTTCCGACGCCATTTTTTTGCTCCTGCTATTTGGGGGCGTGTCCTCTGAGGTTCTGAACTGTCAATCAGGAAGCAGTGTGATGAAATGTGCACCACGAGGTCAAATCCGCATGCGAGTTCTGGGATTCAGTCCTTGCTGTATCCTCCGTTGAATGATTGACTCTCGTCACGTGATTTTGTTTTTACTTTGTCGTCTACGAAGTATGGAGAAAAGAAGAGTAATCATGCAAAAATTCGACCTCGAGATTTTGATGAATTTCAAAGTTTTAGACCAATCCAAAAATACCGTTTGTGTGTGTAAACACGATAACTCAAAAACGCAACGATAGACAGATGGGTGAAATTTAGCAGGTAGATCTGCATTAAGTTTTGGGCCAAATCCATCAACCGGAAGTGCGACTTTACCTGAATACATACTCGATTTTTTCTTTTTTATTCGTGCAGCTTCAGAGTCTGATTTATTTAACTTTACTTTTATAATAATTGTTCAATATATTATTAATTTGAGTCCATTTTTTGTTGATGGTTCTTTGATGTACATAATATAAAAATAGAATCCTTGTCTTGCGGTTTACTCCATAAATATCCATCCCCATATCAGAGTAGTCAATTTTTCGTATTTGTCATCTCCCGGCATACGACCCATTTTTGTACTTGGCCCACGTCTTTTCTCCTTTTTAAATACCATAACATGACTGGACTAAGCAGGTATGATGATCTCATGGTGCTTGTCCCATTACGTGGGCACCTCATCTCCATGAGCACATCATGGGCTCAACATTGTCGGACTTGATATAAAATTGTTGGTCCTAAACTTTGCCTTTTTCTTTTCAAAATACCATTTTAGGTTTTGGATTCCTGGACAGCCTCGGGCCTTCTGTTTTCAGAAAATTTTTCAACCTGCAAGGTTACTCTTTGTCATTTGTCATCGACACGACGAGCAGCATGAGCGACGAAATCAACCTGGTCAAGACCATCTGCATCAACATCATCAAAAAGGTTATGAACTCCTCGGACGCGCCTTACAATTACGTGCTGGTGCCGTTCAATGATCCCAGTGAGTATTTTTGTTTTATTAACCTCCTTGGCGTTAGTCCCAAGCATGAGTTCTGTGTTATTACGGTTAATACCGAGTTAGACTCCCAGTGCTTCTGGCTGTGTGTATAACCGCATTAGTAGGGCTGTTGGGAGTACTGGGATCAGAATCAGAGAAGCTGGGGACAAATCTAAATATAGCCAAAACAAAATGGATGAAGATTGGTGAACAAGAAGAAATGAACAGAATGGAATTTGAAGGTCAAGGGCTGGAAAGAGTAGAGAGATCCATGTATTTGAGAAGTGAGATTGACATGAGATGGACGTGATGAAAAGGTCAGGTTGGGCAGGACCAGCATGTGGTAAGTGACAAAGGGGACTTTGGAGGCTCAGAGACATCAAACTGAGTCTATAGTGCACTAGTAGTGCCAGAAGCCATGCATTTGGACATTTAGCGAAGCGATTAAGAGAAGTCTTTAACCGGAGGTGCTTCAGATGGATTATGGGAATAAGACGACCAAGAATGATTAGCAACACAGATTCAATAGAAAGGTCTGGTCAGATGGAGGCAAGTGAAACAGGCCCATTGAAAATGATAAGATGGGAAGGACCTGTGTGGCGCATGGACGACTCAAAAGAAGGCAAGAAGAGTGGAGAGATGGGTTCCCGGTAGAAAGAAGAAGAGCAGGAAGGCCAAGAAAAAGGTGGAAGGACATGGTGATAGACAAAGCAAGAGGAAGTAACATGGAGGAAGTGGCACGGGGTAGAGAGAAGTGGAGGAAGCTTTATTATGGGTGGGGACGCAACGTTGAAGATGATGGAAGTGGTTAACTAACTCTTTCAGGGCGGATGTCGACTTTTGTCGAAATTCAGGGGTAGAGGACGATAATCAGCTGTAAACTGTGACAAATCTCTCAGTTACGTTTTAGTTCGACTGTCTTTAAAGTTAGCTTAGTTGATTTGACCAAGATTTTCTGCGCGTGCATGAGTAGCGGAGAGCAAACAACCCCTCAAATGACATCGACAAAGCGAATGTGCAAAGCAAAATCCGCAAAATGGGCGATGTTTTGGTTTCCATCTGGCCACTCTACCATACAGGCCTAATTGGTGGATTGCTGCAGAGATGGTTGTCCTTCTGGCAGGTTCTCCTCTCTCCATAGAGGACCTCTGGAGCTCTGACAGAGTGACCATCGGGTTCTTGGTCACCTCCCTGACTAAGGCCCTTCTCACCCAATCGCTCAGTTTAGATGGCCGGCCAGCTCTAGGAAGAGTCCTGGTGGTTTCGAACTTCTTCCACTTACAGATGATGGAGGCCACTGTGCTCATTGGGACCTTCAAAGCAGCAGAAATGTTTCTGTAACCTTCCCCAGATTTGTGCCTCGAGACAATCCTGTCTCAGAGGTCTACAGACAATTCCTTTGACTTCATGCTTGGTTTGTGCTCTGACATGAACTGTCAACTGTGGGACCTTCTATAGACAGGTGTGTGCCTTTCCAAATCAGGTCCAGTCAACTGAATTTACCACAGGTGGACTCCAATGAAGCTGCAGAAACACCTCAAGGATGATCAGGGGAAACAGGAGGCATCTGAGCTCAATTTGGAGCTTCATGGCAAAGGCTGTGAATACTTATGTACATGGGATTTCTCAATTATTTTATTTTTAATAAATTTGCAAAAACCTCAAGTAAACTTTTTTCACGTTGTCATTATGGGATGTTGTGTGTAGAATTCTGAGGAAAAAAATGAATTTAATCCATTTTGGAATAAGGCTGTAACATAACAAAATGTGGAAAAAGTGATGAAGCTGTGAATACTTTCCGGATGCTCTGTACTTGCGCTGCAGCAACTGTCGATTTTTGTTTCGGGGGGAAACGTGGAAGTCGCCAAGTCTTGTGCCGTGGTAGCCTACAGCGTCGAGAGCAAAAATAAATGTGCGTCTACTGTCCCAGTTGTGACGCTGGGCTGTGCGTTGGTGACTGTCTCAACACGTGTCACACAAAGGACGTGCACTAAGGGCAGCAGTGGACTCTCATCAGACCTTCCCTACTGTGTTTTATGTTGATGTTCTGATATTTTCATATTCTGTCTCATAAAATAACATCTTGTTGGTGATCATGGACTGGATCTCAAAGAGACTAAGAAGGGCGAGAAAAGTTTTAGAAACCTCGGCTCAGGCAACTCCCCTTTTGCAGTTTGTGCTCCACAGAGCTTTTTTTGTGCTTCAGTGTGTTTTTGTATTAACAAATCTTTTCTTTATAAAAATTCTGTGTCCCTGTATTTTACTAGCCAGGCTTTTTTGATGGGGTTTCCCCCTCTACGTGCTTTAGGATTCCCAAGCACATAACACTTAGTGCTGTGATTGAATGTATTAATTAAGAAATGTTGTGTCTAAATTAAACAATTATTTCAATTCAACAGGTTTTGGCCCAGCAATTGTAACCCACGATGTGGCGTATTTTCAGAGTCAGATTGGCGCTCTCACAGCCACTGGAGGTGACGACTGTCCAGAGATGTCCATGAATGGCCTAAAGCTGGCCTTGGCAAACAGTGAGCCCAGGTGGGTGGAATTCTCTTTATTTATTTAGTCATTTTCAATGCATGTCCAGATTATTACGCTTGATTATTGTAATGGAGACACAGTGGTGAGCCAATCCAGCACCCTGGGCTTGACTCTGTGCCATTTTCTGTTGGGTTTGCACCTTCTTCTTCTCATTTCTATCCTGCTTTTTCAATGGGTAGGCTGGTTTTTCCTCCCACATTTCAAAAGACCCGCTGGCTGAGTGGATTTTCCATCCCCAATGGTCCAAATTGATGACTCCTCACCGTAGATGTGACAGAAACATGAATGAAAAGTGTCACCTGAGGACTCTGCTCCACTTTCACTAACACAGCCTACAGGTAGCACAATGTCTGCAAAGGCCCCTCTGTGTCACTGATTCGGGGTCAGTTTTACAATTGTGAACAAGACCCCACTGTACTTCAACTCTTCCACTTAGGCCAGCTACCTGAAGTTAACAAGAAGAGCAGGACGGTGATGTCCAATCCAGGGGTGCTCATCCTCATCCTCATCGTGAGCCATCCCAGTGCCTGTCCGTGATGACGCCTCGTGTGAAAATGGCAGGATGACACCCTCAGAAAATGCTCTCCAGACCCCAAGTGCTCCTCTACATGAAAATCAAAAGGAGGAAACTGAGATGAGGCACACCTGGCAGTGCCCACATTGGAGGAGTTTGAATCCTTCACCCTGTGTCCTGCAGCCTTGCCACATGTCCATTGTCTTGTATTTAACGTTTTTGACAAGTGTTCTTGTTTGTTCAGTGAAGCACACAGGTGGCTGTGGGCAGCACGGTGGCACAGTGGTAGCGCTGCTGCCTCACAATAACTAGAACGGGGTTTGTGTCCCGGGTCTGAGTTTACGCGTCTCCCTGTGTCTTTGTGGATTTCCTCCTCTGTCCAAGGACATGCTGGTTAGGTGAGTTGGTGACGCAACAATCTCCCTGTGTTTGTGAGTTCGCCCGCTGATGGACTGGCACCCTGTCCACTGTTTGTTTTCTGCCCTGTGCCAGCCTCCACGTGACCCTTGTCTGGATTAAGTGGGTTAAAATAACATTCGGGGCTGCTTGTGTTGTTTGGCTTCCCTTTGTGAAGTGTTGTAAGTTCTCGTTTCTAGGACCGTGGTGATTTTAAAGCATAAGGGGGCCAAGAAGTCAAACAAAGTTGGGAAAACAGGCCAAAGTTCATTAACTAGATTTTTATGAACTAAACCCCAAAACTAAACCGTAGTCGGATTTTGAAAAGCAAAAGACCAGGAGTAAGGAGCACCAAATGACGATGGGAGCACCCAAAGGCTCGACTGAGTCTGTAATCTTGGACAATCAGAAAATGCACAGCGCCCACCTTTATGCCACCGCAACAGTGATGTCACCCACCGCGCACCTCCGGTTGTCTGTGCCTGGCAGTGTGATTGAAACCAAAAAAATGCACCCAAGTGAAAACGGGGGAGATGGGGGGGGGGCACCCGCACCAAATAAAATGGCATTGTGAGGAAATGTGAAATAATTCTGACCGTAACAAAATGGAACTGAAGCTAAAATGAAATGATAGGAATGAGCTGTCACACTCAGCCTCTCCACAGATGTGACGTAATCCAAAGGCGAACATCAGGAAAACATTTCAACACAAACCAATCATCACACTCGCAATCCGTAGTTGGGTTTTTTTTAAATACAGTATTTTGCTCTTGGGGCGGCACGGTGGCGCAGTGGGTAGCGCTGCAGCCTCGCAGTTGGGAGATCTGGGGACCTGGGTTCGCTTCCCGGGTCCTCCCTGCGTGGAGTTTGCATGTTCTCCCCATGTCTGCGTGGGTTTCCTCCCACATTCCAAAGACATGCAGGTTACGTGGATTGGCGATTCTAAATTGGCCCTAGTGTGTGCTTGGTGTGTGGGTGTGTGTGTGTGTGTGTCCTGCGGTGGGTTGGCACCCTGCCCTGGATTGGTTCCCTGCCTTGTGCCCTGTGTTGGCTGGGATTGGCTCCAGCAGACCCCCGTGAGCCTGTGTTCGGATTCAGTGGGTTGGAAACTGGATGGATGGATGGATTTGCTCTTGACCTTGGTTTTCGATTTTCTGTCTTTTGGCTTTTGCTTTTACCCCCTTTTTTGATCGCCTTTTTATAAACCACCTTTCTTGACCATTTTTTAGATTTTAATATTTTTTTTGAATAAAATATTGCTAACTGTGATACTCATCTAAGATGGGTTGAAATATAAATAATCAATGTAGACCTCAGCGTTAGCGTTTGTATTGCAACATCTACTGGAATGCATTTTGCAATGCATATGATGATAAAATGTATTGCAGTTGTCATTCCAATTGATGGCACAAATGCAAATATATCTGTTGGAATTACAAATGCAGTGCATTTTATTACTACAAATATATGTGATGCGCCATCTGTTGAAATTACAAAAGCAGTGCATTTTATTACTACAAATATATGTGATGCGCCATCTGTTGAAATTACAAATGCAGTGCATTTTATTACTACAAATATATGTGATGTGCCATCTGTTGGAATGACATAGACATAGCAGGCAGACAGACACTCAGATACACAAACACACAGACACTAAAACTTCTATTAGGATGGATAAACAAAAATGGCTTCTTCATCAGGCCAGGGGTTTAAACAGTTCCTCTCTCCCATTTTTGGGGCCTATAGATGTGCCAGCACACTGACAGATAACCTTTCAAGTCTGACTGGAAGATGAATGGAAGACAACAGAACAACACAAATTCGAGGTTGATAAGTAAATGAAACCAAAGCCTAAAGCAAGAACCAGGAAAGAACAAAAAGGACCAAAGCCAACTGTAACCTGCGAGACGAGAGCTAACAAGGTTGTTTATTCTTTTTTCTTAAACAGTTTTGGTATCCACAGACCATATAAATTAATGACCTCAAGGCCGTTCTTGTATCCTGAGTCATGACCTCTGAGACCACGCCCCTAGTGACAGGGGAAGTAGACTTACCAACGGGAATCAAAATGGCCGCATCTGAGGATCCAAAATGGAGTCTAAGGCGTTGCAAAGCAAAACAAAAGCATTGTAAATAAGCAACGATTCGTGACACCTGCGGCTTTCGGTGTGTCCCTGTCAGGCCTGTTTTGTGGTTTTCGGCCTGTTTTGGATATTTTTGTGGTCCCAAAGTCACAACCGTTAATCTCATTATTTACAGGTCGAATATCTTTCTCTTCACGGACGCCGGCGCAAAAGACGTCGCCTTGCTGGATGAAGTGATGATCCAGGCCAGTTCTGTTGAAACCCAAATTTATCCCATGTTGACTGGGTATTGTAGCGCGTCAGGAGACAGTAAGACTTTTTTTTCTTTTATTTATTGCACACTTTTGGTTCTTTTGTTTCTCAAAATTTAAACAACACTTTGGTCAGGCTTTTTTAAAAAGTAATTCTTAACTGCATGTGTTAAAACAAAATAACCTTCATTCTGTGTTTTTGACGTGTTCAAGGAATATTCTACCTAAAAATACTCCACCTGATTTTAATACGGTACTCGACCCCATGTAGTTTGTTGTGAGATCCAACTTGAGCAGGACCCAGTGGTGACAAACTTCAGTGGAAATAAGAAGAAAACTCCTACGTACCTCGTGTGGCATAATCCACACATCTGTTATGCATTCTTATGCTTAGAACACGCAAAATATGTGCCAGTTTTGTTAAAAGAACTAGGGGGCTCTGCCCACCCCCGGGTTTGGTTTACCAGATATACAATTTAAAGAAATTGTTATTTTCGTGGGTATTGCTACATATGCATTATTCTCACATTTACTTTTAAACTTTTGTAAAAACAATATTTGGATTGAACTTTTCTTTAACATCGCATTGAATTTTGATTCCGTGTTTTGGACTTACATCGTGACAACGCCATGTATAACTGCCCATGAGTGAATATCGTTTCTTTCTCTCTAATAAATTAAACGACTTTCTCAAATGTTTGTCCATGTATTTTTTTAATGACACCTGGTCCGTGACGATTATTTTCCCTTTATGTGAGTAATAATTTCCGTTTGTTTGCGCTAATGTGATCTTTACTATCTTTTTTTTGAGCCTTTCGAGTTCCACTGCTTTCATAATCTCTTATCTGCTCTACATGGGTCTCGCGCCAATGTTTTTGAACATCTTTATGAAGTTCTACTTTGTCTTCTACTCTTTGTCTTTTATTTCTGACCCCGATTGGACCTGCGAGGTTTTCGGTTCCACTTGGTCCGGGCTCATTATTACTTTCCTTATTTTCTGAATTTGCACATCTATATATATAATTCACTAAGCCACCAGCGAGCAAGACACCCATGGAGCATGCAGGATGGAGCCACGCCCACCAACTCTAAGACCATTGGATACGACGACAACTTGCGGAGCCACGCCCACCAACTCTAAGACCATTGGATACGACGACAACTCGCAGAGCCACGCCCACCAACTCTAAGACCATTGGATACGACGACAACTTGCAGAGCCACGCCCACCAACTCGGATGTAGTGACTCACAACACACGGCGTCATTTGTGTTCGTCTCTGCTACAGTCCACATGCACCTCTGAGCCACGTTGACTTTTCATTATTCTTTTCGGTTACGACGCATGACCGCATCCATCATCACAAACTGTTTTACACGCCATGGTCTTAGAGTTGGTGGGCAGGTCTCATGAGTTGCTCTTGCGAGCGGGCACATGACCAGGCGGTGTGTATGCTTCGAGTAAGAGGGTGGACACGACAGGACCATCTAAGAAGAGGCATGTTTGTCGTGGATGTGAATCGCTGTATGCAGTGTGTAAAACAGTTTGCGAGGGGTATCCCATGGTCTTAGAGTTGGTGGCAGGTCTCATGCGTTGCTCTTGCAAGCGGGCACATGACCAGGCGGTGTGTATGCTTCGAGAACGAGGGTGGACGTGACAGGACCATCTAAGAAGAGGCATGTTTGTCGCAGATGTGAATCGCTGTATGCAGCGTGTAAAACAGTTTGCGAGGGGTATCCCATGGTCTTAGAGTTGGTGGCAGGTCTCATGCATTGCTCTTGCAAGCGGACACATGACCAGGCGGTGTGTATGCTTCGAGAACGAGGGTGGACGTGACAGGACTATCTAAGAAGAGGCATGTTTGTCGTGGATGTGAATCACTGAATGAGCGTGCGACGGCGGTCCTCCAATTGTCAGTCACGGACAGTTGCCCTCTCCAGAGTTCCATCTTTTCATTCACCTACAGTCGTATCCTCAAACCCACCCCATTTGGACAACTGTGTCTTTCAGGAAGTGTTCACCCATCGATATATAATTATATACGCCGCAGGTTGGCTAGTAGATTATTTTTGTTCTTTTTTGCATTTTTTCTCTCCAACGCTTTTGGGTCTCTTTTCTCCACTCTGCTCTTTCTTCTTCGCTTAGTCGTTGACGTTTCATCTAGAAAGTATTGTCCTTATATGCTTGATATGAGCTGAGAGCGCAGGATCTGTGTCTGCTAAAAGCCTTTACACGACTGAGAGTTTTGATGCCCGTGGTCTTATGGTTGTAAGTAGTGAGTGACTTGCAAGAATCTCATGTTCCACGTCCCCACGAGACACTCCATGGCCAATCTCTTTGGTCTTGCAGGTCTTTTAAGTGTCTTCCGAGAAGTTCACGTCTCGTCTCCCTGGTTTCCCTTCCAAGATTTTTTTTTTTATAATAGAGAGATATTAGTACTGTGTGATAAGGGGACAGGTTCAAGAGCACAAAGAGCTGGGCAACAATTTTAATGAGGCTTGAGATGATAAAATGGGCAAAATAAGGAGCACACAAGGGTGCAAAAACTACAGCAATGGCTGTAGAAAACAAAGATGAAGGGTCCTAGTACTCAGGGCGGTCTTTAGATCCAGAATGATGGGGGACTTCTGTTGGCTCGGCTTCTTTTGGCAGGATAAGAGGCTGAAGCAGAAGTGATGTTCTAAAACGCATCTGGAACTTGAAGTCCCAAAAGTGCCCACTAGACGGGGATATCACCATCAAACCTCAGCTAGTAATGAGGGCAAATCCCAGAGTCTTTATAAATGAAAAGAAGGTTTCTTCACCAAACAATGTTCTCTTCCATAATAGTCGAGCACCATGGGAGCACAAAAGGCACAAAGGAACAGAAAAGTCAATCCAAAGGGAACAAGTGTGGCCGAATGGTAGTGACCCCCCGGGCTCAGGATGAAATGCTGAGCCACTAACCAGGTTGTCCCGTTTAATTTTATTTTTAACAAAGGAAAGCCAAACGAGTGCACGACGGCACTACAGAAGTGAAAACAGAGGCGGCAGCCGTCTCACTTTGAAGTGTCGATTGAGTGGCTCGCGACTTCTTACGGAGCTCCGTCCTCTGGCTTTGCTCGACTCAAAGTGAGGCGTCTCTCCCCTCCCAGGTTTATAAGACCCGGCCCAGAAGGGGTGGAGTCAGCTGCACTCACTGGGCGTCGCCTTAGGTAACAAGGTTAGTGACAGCAGCCCTCCTCTCACTTCAGGGTGGTATTACACCCCTCAGCTAAGCCCAGAAGGAGACCCACTGATGTGCATGGGTGACAAGGATATTCAAAGAATGGTCGTAAAGGGGGCAATATGAACTATACGCTTGCCAAACACTTTCAAATTGACCTGCCAGGAATTGTGGGAGACCCTCCAGATCTGTAAGAGGAGCGCAGTTCCTGGCAGGGATTTGGGCGAGGGGGACCACCCACAACATACATGGGCTATCAACAACACACCCAGTCAATAGCAAATGAGCATAAATAAAATACATACAAAGAAAAGAATCTAAAATTGACAAAGATGACGTAAACTGTGAGATATAACAGTGGATGAGGAAGAGGAGCGTATTAATGATGGCACCCCCTCCTGGTCTGGGCTGGTATTGCTTACCTTTTTACAACCTTAAAAATGGCACCCAAGTGCTTGTGCCTGACAGTGATTACTTTTGGAAAACTCAGCACAGGTGATACATAAGAAAGGACGCATTCCCACAATCCTCTGCCTTCGAGTTGAAGATCTGCCTCTCCCTTACATTTGAGGGTCCGGGGGTCTTCAGTCTTCAGCTCTTTTCCTTAAGGCTACCGGAGATGCGCTGCCACACTTAACCTCCAAGTGTTACGTGGTTTTCTTTACACTTAAAGGGGTCTCCCCATTGTGGTGACCGCCACCTTTTACACCCAATGTGACAGGCAAGGGTGTCGTTACTATAAACAAAGCCGTAGCGGTGACACAACCTGACAGCGATAATCCAAAAGGGTGTCCCTTTTTTTTTTTTTTTTTTTAAATGATTAAAAATAAAATTTTCAGCAAATCAAATAAAAAATTAAAATTAGGGCTCCAAATGCGGATCATGAGAACTGGACTGCTCTATCGCAGCTGCTTTCATTCACACAAACCTATGGGTCCCTTTTGTTTTTTAGTAGTTGAAGACAACGAGTACATGAAGCTGGCCAAGGTGACGGGTCAACACTACACCCGCGTCCAAAAGGGGAAGCTGAACTCCGTCCTGGGAATCACAGAACTGGCCCTGAATTCGGCTCCTGCTGTGCTTGTGCAGGTCACTGAGAGAACCAAGAAGCTCCTCTTCTACGTGGACGAAACCCTACGGGAGCTCAGCATCTCCGTGAAGAAGAACAACGACGTGCCCTTTTACTTCTTTCTGCTTACACCGGGGGGTGAGTTGGTGCTTCTCAATGGTCTTCCACTGGTCTGTAGTCATTAGGTGAAGAGGCACCTATCTCCTTTGGTACAGGAACATTGCAGGATGTCTTCCACAGCAGTGACACTTTCTGAAGCTTTAGGGACAAATTGAGCAGATGACATAGGACCACAAAGCTGGTCAGTACAGCCCTTAAGAATTCGAGCACCGACTCCATCTGGCCCAGCGTCTTTTCCTGAGTGTAGCTTTCTCAGTTGTCTCCTAACTTGGTCTTCAGCTCTGGACGGCCCACAGTGATGGTCAGAGGTGGACTCATCACTGGCCATTCCAGTCGACCAGGTGGGAGTCGTTGATGTGATTTAGTAGGGACAGCAGCACTTGGAGAGCAACCAGGTGCATCCCAGGACTTACGGACACGTCGTACCGTCACAGACCCAAATAGTTGAACCTCGAGCAGAGGAGACAGTGTGGGGACCTAAGCCAGGGGCTCAAAGTCCTCAAAGGCATCGGTCAAGTAGGTCCAGCAGAATTCTTTCAGGTTAACATGGAATCACTGGTGGAAATTTAGGACTCAAGCAGGGAAGCACTTCTTTATGGAAAACGATTTGGAAATCTGAGACAAACTAGCGAGTTGTGGAGTTGAGGCCGAAACCTTAAAAACATTTTGGAATGACCTGGAGGGCCACATTGGGACAGCTGAGCTTATTAGCCTGATGGCCTGAATGGTCTCCTCTGGTTTGTCAGCTTTCTTACGTTCTCATGACGCAACTTACAGAAATGTGATGAGGGCTTTCTCTAGAGCTGGCCTTATGCTATTCCAATCGGCACATTTTAAACTTTCTTAAAGTGTAACAAGAGTTTTCTTTTTATTCTGATTTGTATTCTGTGTTTTTCTTAAGATACTGATAAAACTCGGAGCAGAAGGAAGCGGGCCGTTACGATGGATGCAAAAGGTAAATGTAAACGTTTTTATGGTTTGTGCTTCAGAGTCCTGTGTGTTCTCTCATGTTTGTGTGGGATTTATTTCTGATAATCTTATTCTCAATTTCCCAGTCATGTGAAAAAGTAAATGCACCCCATGAAATGTGTGTTTTTTTTTAACATGCGTTGCTCTCCAACCCCCGGGAGGGCACTTGGCGCCAGTCACTTCACGGTTTTTGCCGCTCACGTTATGGGTAAGCGGGTGTGCAAAACAGACTGTTATTATCATGGGAGCTGAATTTTTAATATGTCCATTCGTTTAACTGTTTCGATTCGATGTTGCATCACCTCTCCATCCATCCATCCATCCATCCATCCATTATCCATCACTTATCCGAGGTCGGGTCGCGGTGGCAGCAGCCTAAGCAGGGAAGCCCAGACCTCCCTCTCCCTGGCCACCTCTTCCAGCTCCTCTGGGAGGACACCGAGGCGTTCCAGGGCCAGCCGGGAGATATAATCTGTCCAGCGTGTCCTGGGTCTGCCCCGTGGCCATCACCTCTCCATCATCATAAATACACACCTGACCAAATTGTGGTTTCTTTGAAATTAAACTTGTTGTAGCTTTAATTGTTGCGAGACCACAGATTCGCATAGCGTATGGTCCTAAATCGTGTAAATCTACGTTTTGAGCATTGAAAGATGGGAACGCAAACAGATTATTGTAGATTTGGATATTTTGCCTGTAGCATATGTGGATTTCACTTTCACCAAACAACAAAACTTTTAATTCTCGCAGATACACCTCTTCATTGGGAAGAAACACCTGATGGCAACACGAATTAGACGATCTACACGTCTCCGACTTAACGTTTAAAGCCAAACAATATCTCCATACGTCTGTCATATCACCTCTGTCCATATATTCGATCTCTTTTCGCTTTTACCTTTTCACCGATATTGCATTGAATTTTGATTCCGTGTTTGGAATCGTGACAATGCAACGTCCTACTGCCCGAGAGTGAATATCGTTTCTTTCTCTCTACATGAACTGTGTCTGATGATAGCATTCACACAAATGACAAACGATTGAGCCGTGTGTGTGGTTGCAAATGTTTTAGATGTGAGCAGGACTTTTCCAAATTTCTTTGCATCAAGTCTTGTCTTGCGGGGCTTGAAATTTTCTCTCGTGGGATTTCACTTTCACCAAACAACAAATCTTTTAATTCTCACGGATACGCCTCTTCATTGGGAAGAAACACTACTTTTCCCTGATGGAAACAGATTCTCATAGCGTATGGTCCTAAATGGTGTAAATCTACGTTTTGAGCATTGAATGATGGGAATGCAAACAGATTATCGTAGATTTGGATATTTTGCCTGTAGCGTATGTGGATTTCACTTTCATCAAACAACAAAACTTTTAATTCTCGTGGATGCGCCTCTTCATTGGGAAAGAAACACCTGATGGCAACACGAATTAGATGATCTACAAGTCTCTGACTTAAAGTTTAAATCCAATCAAAATATTCGATCACTTTTCGCTGTTCTGTTATTCACTGAGTAATAATTTCGTTTGTTTGCGCTAATGCGATCTTTACTATCATTTTTTTTGAGACTTTTGAATTTTCGTACTTCCTTTATCAATAACCTGCTCTGCACGTGTATCGCTTTTGAATTCTTTACGATTGTAGCCGCAGAAATATAAGGTGTCATCAGGCATGGGTAAGACGCGTGTCAAAAGAATTCTCAGAGTCCAAGAGTTCGTTTTAAAGGTATTTAGTGAAAGTTAAAGCAAATAATCCACACAAGAATAAAAGAAAAAATAGTTACACACGTAGAACACGTAGAAAAATGTATCTTCTTTAAACTTAGCTTTTCTTGAAAGGCTTTAGTTATTTCTATACTTAGAGGTTCTTAATTTCTTCTTCTGTACGCCTTAGCGTACGGTGCGGTACTTAAGTAAACAAGTTTTCTTTACTTGTTATTTCTCACATTCAAAGAGCCCGTAGGCCATCGAGCACTGTTACGTGCGGTCACGTTTCTTCTTCTCTACTTAAAGGTTCTTAGCTTCTTCTTCTGTACGCTTTACGTACGGCACAACACATAAATTAAGTGCTGTTAAGTGCATATTTACTTCACACACTCAAAAGGCTCGTAAGCCGGTTGGCACATAGGCAAGTGCCCAGGCACGTTGACGTGCGGTCACGGTTAAAAACCGTATGCCTCTACACCTTATACAAGGCAAGGCTGTCACTAACTAACTGAAGAATAATGTTTACTCCAAGCTGTTAGAAATGGTAAGAATATACCAATACGATTTTATTTACGCGGGTTATAGGAACCTCCCATTATTTATGCATTGTCATCTAAGAAATATTCATGAATCTTATAGAACAAGGAAAATGGCTCTTACAACAATGTTCTATTTTGTCATCTACTCTTTGTCTTTTATTTCCGGGCCCGGGCCTGGTTAAATCTCTTGGCACAAAGTCTCGTCTCGCAGGACGTGAAAGTGTCTCTCTGAGAAAGATCACATCTCGTCGCAGGTTTAAAAAGTCTCATCTCCCAAGCGAGGCAAGCATGTCGACAAAACAAAACTTCTGAAAAAAGAGTCACTCGCTTAGCGGCTAATACAGTAGTGAGGTGAGTACATCGGCAAAAATGAATCCTCCTAGGAGAGAGATGCTGAGAGTCGTTCCTTTCAATTACCTGACATCTCTACATTTCAATTTTCTTTCCTGATGATTTCAATAGTTTCTAGGACCCCGGGCTTTTTACAGTACGGGCTTACGCGGCTAATGTTTAATAAAATTACACAATGGAGCACAAAGTGTAAATGTGTTCTGATGTTTGCTCTATTCTATCACCTTTATCTTCAGCTATTGCCTAACTGAAGATCAAATCTTAATATATCCACTGTGATAAATAAATAATTGAGCCTTGGCACAAAAAAGAGTTTTGGGGCCGCCTCCCGTATACTTCAGAAATGGCTGCTAAATCGAAAAGGTTGCAGAGAAAATGGTCTTTACAGACAAGAGTCCACAACAGAACTGTGGTTTGGTACACCCGTGGTGGGTTTTAAAGATGGAGGACAGAAGTGACGTCTTCAGGGGTGGAACCAGAAGTGACGTTCGAGGGCCCACACTGAAGTTCCTGCATTTGGTCTGCAGGGGGAAAAAAGAGAAAGGGTCAGTGCCCTCTGCCACCCCCCTGGTCCAACCGGGAATTACCTTCTTTCGAGCCCTTTAGCTGCCTCCCATGCGCACATGTGACACCACGTAGGTTAAAAAAGAAAAAAAAAATATCATGGGGTGCACTTACTTTTTCACACGACGTCTATACTGTATGAGCAGACTGCATTATATGAGTGTGAAGCTTACTTAATACCGCAGACCACCGTGACGCACTGAAATTCCTGAATCTTCACGGCTGCCTACCCCAGTGCAGGCTTTGGCCTCCGGTGAACTGCAAACTGAATAAATGAGGTTGTGACAACACGTGACTGGGCAAGCGCGGACACCCTGAACGACTGCTCATCAATGTTCACATTTCTTGATGTCCCCCTCTTTCCATCCTTCTCTACAGTTTCATCCTTAGTCAACACCACCAACTACCAGGTGGTAAAAGTGCAGGTGACACAACCGGGCCAGTGGGCAGTGGAGATGAGCAGCTTGGACACGTACACGTTTGAGATTGCTGGGAAAAGCCTGCTGGATTTCTCGTATAAAATAATGGAGGAGAAAAACGGATACGTGCTTCCCATACAAGGGCGACCTGAAAAAGGTAAGACGTGGGAAAGAGAAATCATTACTCCATTCATTGATTTGCTCATCATTTGTCTCTAGAGAACATTGGAAAGTGGGCAACCAGAAGACCACCAGCTGGTCACCCTCTTCATGAAATGGTAAAGATGTGATAAATTCAATTGTATTGAAAGGTTTTCTTTGAAAATTAAATCACTTACTTGGAGAGGTAAGCAAAGGAAAATGGTGGATGGAGTATCTGGCCTTTCTCTAGGAGTGTTGTTTACTCAAATTGAAAGACTAAGTGCGAAAACTCAACTCCAGTGAAACGCTGTGTAAACACTGCAAAGTGCACAATTAACAGTCTTGAAATGGTTCAACTGTTCACAATAGCCAATGGAGAGCAAAGTATCTGAATTCTTGATACCATGGGTATCGAGGTCCATCGAGGCCTTGTCTCGTCTCCACTCCTCTTTGTGATTTTCATGGACAAGATATCAAGGTGTAGCCAAGGATGTCCAGTTGTGGAGGCCAGGGGGGTAGCATTGTTGCTTCAAGCAGATGATTTTGCCCCCTTCCCTTCAGGTGACCGTGACCTTCAGTACACACTCAAACAATGTGATGCCCAGATGAGGATCAGCACCTCCAAATCGGAGGTCATGGTTCTCTCTCTCCAGACGAGCTGGGAGCAATTAGTGGAGGATTTCAAGTATCTCGAGATCTTTGTTCACGAGTGATGAAAAACTGGAATGTGAGATCGAAGAAGTGGATTGGAGTGGTGCCAGCTGTTCTGCGGGCACTGCACCAGTCTATGGTGGTAAAGGTGAAGCCGAGTCTAAAGACAATGCTCTCTATTTACTGGTGGATCTACATGTCATCACCTATGGTCATGAGCTGTGGGTTCTGACCGAAAGAATGAGATTGTGAGTACAAGAGGCAGGAATGAGGTTACTTTACAGGGCTACTGGGCTGAAAAACCTGTGATAGGGGAAGAAAGTCAGCAGTTCCAGGTGAAGAGGAGCAAATTGAGGTGTTTTGGGCATGTTCTAAGGATGTTCCCCAAAAGGCTCTTCCCCAGCCCCCCGGAGCTGCTCTGGGCATATCTTACTGGTCAGATAGACTATGGCAGACACGGGACATGCTGGAAGAATTACTTTGCTTGGCTGGCTTGGGAATGCCTGAGAATGCCCCAGGAAGAGCTGGAATGTGTACCTGGAGACAGGGATATCTGAGCTGACCAGCTTGGCCTGCTGACTCGGCGACCCTCACCAGGAAAAGTGGAGTATGAAAATGAGATGAGGTGAGGTGGAACAATGCGAAAGTGTAATAATGCAGACTTTACAGTGTAGAAATAGCCTCGTATAACACCCTCCACCCTACTTAATTCACTTCAGCGTTTCAGGGGGGGTCTCATCCACATCTGGCAGTGGAACTCAGCCGAGGGGCATTTCTGAATTAGCTCTTTAGGGTTCTAAGAGTTTAAGTGGGTTGTGTGATGGGCCAGCACCCCATCTAGAGTCGGCTCCTACTTTTAAGAATCTGAGTTAAGCAGATATGAGCGTGTTAGGAATGTTCTACTCTGACCTTCCTCAACTTCTCATGTTCTTATTTCCAGGTGCTGAGTACATTCTGTCAGTGGCAGTGGAAGGAGACAGCGGTAAACTGACCTTGACACGGGTTATAATATTTGATGAAACAGGAAAGATAAATAAGGCGTATGACGTTAACAAAAGTACGGACAGCCGTGGACAACTGCGAGTTTCAGTGCCTGTGAGGTTTAATCTAACGGTGAGTGCCAGTCCTGGTGCTGCCCTTGGCTTGGCCTTTCGTCTGTTTAAAATGAAATGAGATACTCTGTTAAGTCTTAGTGATGTCCTTCAGAAAAAATTAGGAGTGGTCTCCCCTCGACCTTCTCGTATACTCAGATATGGGGATGGATATTTGAAGAGTAAACCGCAAGACAAGGATTCTATTTTTACTTTATCTACATTAAAGAACCATCAACAACAAATCACATTAAATGAATATATTGAACAAATAAAAGTTATAAAAGTAAAGTTGAATAAATCGGACTCTGCAGATGAATGAATTAAAGGTAACAGCCCAAAAGATGATAGAAATCCATGTTTTGTACCTAATACTTGTATGCAAAATTTGGTTGACCAAAGTGAAAGCGAAGTCATCGTTTTTACACACACACACTCAGACATCATTCCAAAAATGGTATTTGCGGACTCAGGGAGGTCTAAAACATCGAAATTCATCAAAATCTCGACAATGAATCTTCGGATGATTACAATACGTTCCTTATACTTCGTATACGAGAAAGTCAGGGAGGTCTAAAACATCGAAATTCATCAAAATCTCGACATTGAATCTTCGGATGATTTCAATACGTTCCTTATACTTCGTATACAAGAAAGTAAAAATAATGGAGAGTTACAATGATGGGTGTCCTACTGGATGTTTGTCCCATCTCCACTCAGGTTTTTTGGGAGCTCGCAGTCACCTCTCTTGCCACGGCGTTTCTGCTCCGATTGCTCAGTTTGACCAGGTGGCCATATCTAGAGTGAGTCATGGCTCTTCCAGACTTCTTCCATTTGAGAATTATGGTGGGCACTGTGCCCTCAGGGACCCTTCAAAGCAGTGGAAGTGTTTTTGTAGCCTTCCTCCACACAATGCCGTCTCTAAACTCAAAGCTCTTTAGAACTCCTGGTTTGTGCTCGCCTGTTGAACTTTCTACAGACAGCTGTGTAGGTCTTTCCTAATCGGTCCAATCATTTGAATTAACCACCGGTGGACTCCAAACAAGGAGTAGAAACGCCTCAATGATGATCAATAGAAACAGAACGCACTTGTGCATAAACAAGGGGTCTTGCATACTTGTGTCATCACTTTTTCATATTTAATAAATTTGCATAAATGTCTAAACTCCCATTTTGTGTTGTTATTCGGGGGTATGGAGTGATGTTTGATGAAGGAGAAAATGAATTGAAGTGATTTTAGTACAAAGCGGCCACAAAACAACATGTGAAAAAGTGAAGGGTCCTTCTGAATCCACTGTGTCATAGGGGTCTGAACGGGGAGGTCATTTTGTTTTTATTATTCATCGTCTTTTTTTATTAGCATATTACACGACTTTTCCAAAATAGCTTATAGCATTCAGTGTTTATAAGTGGAAAAAATTGAATTGAGCACTTGAGGTTGTTTCTTAACTTTAGTCATTTTCTGCAATGCTCACTGCTTTTGTAAATCAAAGTCTTTGATCGTTTTTCATGCAATGTCATCACATTAAGCGTCTGATATAAACACACACACACACACACACTCACTTGTACTCAGTAATAAGTGAAAGTTCATTTATGATTTTTTCAGCTCCCTGACTATTTGTCACCTTTCTGCCATATTATGTGTACAAGTGCAGTCGTATGTGACTATCTCCTCCGGAGCAGGCATAAACAAGCTGAGAAGTTCATGGATGGATATTCTTACAGCCATTTTAAAATTGTCACTAAATCACACACATTGTGTCTTTCATTTTTAGAGTTTCACGCTGGGAATTGCTGGCAAAACAGAAAGTGGAAGCGAGTTTCATAGATGTAAGCCACATCTTATTCGTACTGAGAGCATTTCACTGAAATTATCAGAAGGACAGAAGAGTAAGTATTCCTTTCTGATGAACTTCCAAATTTACCTCAAAACCAATGAGCAGAGCTTCCAATTTGGAGGAATTTCAAGACATTTGTTAACTCATTGTTATTTGTCTTGATTTACTTTTCCTGATTTAATAAATTAATAGGAAATGTGGACGTTTGGTCCCCCAAAGATCAAAGTTTCAACCCCAGTAGTTTGCGAATACCAGAAGGCCACATGCAGCGAATGCCAGAGTTGTCATTCTTCCTCTCCTTCTTCTTCCTATAATGTTACAGGCGTCTGCACTTTGCTCTTCTGTTTCTCTCTGGCATGTCAGGGTGCATCAAGAGGAGCTGTGGTGTTGTATGAGGAAGTCGGGAGTGGCAGAGAAGTACATAAGAGTTGTACAGGATAAGTACGAGGGAAGTGTGACCATGGTGAGGTCTGCGGTAGGAGTGACGGAGGTGGGATTACATCAGGGATCGGCTCTGAGCCCTTTCTTATTTGCGATGGTGATGGACAGGCTGACAAATGAGATTAGACAGGAGTCCTCATGGACTGTGATGTTTGCTGATGACATTGTGATCTGCAGGTAGAGGAGACCCTGGAGAGGTGGAGATATGAGAGGAGAGGAATGAAGGTCAGTAGGACCACCAAGACAGAATACATGTGAGTGAATTAGAAGGAAGTCAGTGGAATGGTCAGGATGAGGGGAGTGGTGTTGGTGAAGGTGGATGAGTTTAAATACTTGGGATCAACAGTGCAGAGTAATGGGGATTGTGGAAGAGAGGTGAAGAAGAGAGTGCAGGCAGGGTGGAGTGGGTGGTGAAGAGTGTCAGGAGTGATTTGTGACAGATGCTTTGTCCTTCATGGTTGGTAGATGGCGATGGAGAACTTAATACATCAGTGACGTCGGCGTCATGTGCCTCTTGAGATCCTTAAGGGTCTCTCCATATAGATCCATAGCACAGGCGAGCGTGATTCGTTATTTTAAATATTTGTTATTTTTCATCTACTGCTATTAGATACTTTGATTTTTGCTCCTTGATTTTTCTCAATCTCCTGGACTTGTCCTTTGGTTTTGTTTTCAATAACCTCAATCTTATGATCATCCTCATTCTTCTTGCTGCTGTCTTCTCTTGTCACATATTGAATGTTTCTTCTTCTTTAGGTACCTTGACTGAGGGAACTTCACTGAACGTCTTAGTGATCGCCTCAAATGTAGGACCAGACCAGACCTTCACGTTTAACGTCAAAGATGAGCTCTCTTTGATGCGGTCTTTTAATCCACAAAGCATCCTTATTGCTCAAGGACAGAACGTGACACTGACGGCGACCTTTGAAGCCCCAAAACCCCTCAGTCAGCAGTTGTCAAGGTGAGGTAGAAGGTCAGGTCACTACATCTGCAGTCCTGTTGGCCAGGATTATACCATCTTTACTGCACTTGTCACTACATCCAGTGTCATCATTGCTCAGTCTGGGCAGACAAGTTAAAGAAGCCATTTCTATTCTGAAATGAGACTCGACATTGTACTCTTAAAAGCTGAGTGTATTTTGCCATCAGGGCCTTCTGGATGTGCGCCCAGGGGCCTGTGATGGCAAGGGGGACTTTCCGCCAATCCCACCACTGCTCAATAAAATGATTGATTTTCCATGAGTTGAAGTGACCACAGGTAGATAAGATTAGCATGGCCATCAATTAAAATGCATTTAACTTAAACATGCGCATCATTTGTAGCCAGTAGAGGGTGCCACTGAGCCCCAAACCCCAGATACCAACACACCCAACACAGTCCTGGGTTTATAAAACATTACTTATTCAAATGAAGAAGATCCACCGATTATACACATGTTCCTTGCCCTCCTTCTAGTCCTCCAGGTGAGTGTTGCCTTCTCTGGAGGGGTCTGGTCGGCTTTCTTTTATGATGGACCCATGAGCACTTGTGGTGCCAGTGCATAGCCCGATGGAAGCACTTCCTCGTCACGCAGAAGCCCCGTTGAAACAGGGAGCTCTTCTCTCACAGTGCCCTCTGATGGCACCCAAGGATCCTGACAACTGGGTTGTCCCTCCTATAAATCCCATGGATCCCTGCAGGTGTCCAAACTTGGTCCATGCCAATGGAGCACTGCCATCTTTTATACTGAGGGAGAAATATTTTTCTAGATATGCAATCTCCACCTGTCAATACCATCAACCAACCTGTTTGGAATACCTGTTCATCCATCTTGGCACTGACACATTATATGTGCTGGTATCTTTATATGACAGCACGTAATATAAGATGGTGAGGTGGCTCATCACGCTGTGTAAATCCCTCCGACCCTCTCATATGTTTTAATTAGATATGGGATTTAATTGTAAATGGGCTCTGGAAGGGCATACGGAATAGAAAAGAAGGTTTGTTATCCCATCCCTCCTGGTTTTATTCACTCCACCTCTGCGCCGACTGCTAGATATCGGATAGTTCTAGAAATTAGGAAGATAGGATGGGTGAGCTTTGTTGGCCTGAACGGCCCGCTCTTGTCACAGTTTTTCTAATTACATCCCTTGTCATTCCCCATTATTTTTTCCAGCCTTGTGACATTTACAGCTAAAGGTGGCACATCAACCAACTACCTGAAGAGCGTCATAACTGTGGTGCCAGAAGTCAAGGAGGTGAGTCTTTGCTTGCTTTGAAATTAACTCAACTAAAAATATGGCACAGGTGTGACCCCCTCGGTCACAGGGTGCCAGGCTCTGCACTCTTTACTATGGTGTCTCCACCCATCAATGTTGGTCATCTCCAACCATTTAGCACATAATAAATCACGACTTACTCCTAGTTTGAGGCAAAGAAAACTTTACTTGAAGGTTTAATATCAACAACGGACAACCAAACATTTCAGAAGACAACTATGTACAGTATGAAAGAAAAACTCAAGAATGAAAAGTTATTTGCAGAACCAAATATCGTCCTCCCAATGCCACCGTTAGTAACAATACCACTCCGTTGGGGACCCCAAACGTAGCTTGAGTGTGTTGCGGCCACATCAACAAAACCAGACACCGGCCCCTTCACTCGAGTGTCACCTCAAGCCAAATAACAAAACAATAAACAGACCTTTGCTTGATGTGCTCCTCTGCCTCCTCGTGTGCCTCCGTTTGGCCTCTCGTCTCAACCAAAAACTCACCAGCAGTTTGTTAGAGTTGCCCTCACGTCCTCCTTCTGGTCCCTGCGCACTCCGTCCTGCACACGCTCAGTCGGCTGATCCTCTCGCTTTCACCCTACCTGGACACCTTCTCTCTGATGGTGCCTTTCTACTGAGTTTTGCGCGTATTTTCGTCCCCACTTCCGTTGCTCTCCGTCTTTCATGCACCCCAGAATTTTGCTGTACGTTTCATTTTCACTTATTTTTTTTCTTCTTGCCGTTTCAATATAACGTTCTCGTTAGCGTTATACTGCCACTTCTTTCTTTCCAATTGGTTTAGCGCAGGGGTCTCAAACTCCAATCCTGGAGGGCCGCAGTGGCTGCAGGTTTTCATTCTGACCCTGAACTTACTTAGTGACCTGTTTTTGCTGCCAATAAACTTATTTTGAATTCATTTTAGTTGACCTGCTCTTGAAGACTCAGACCCCTTAATTGTTTCTTTTTTTCTTAATTAGCAGCCAATAAGATGAGTTAAAACATGAGCAGCAAACTGTGACCGTCATATAATATCTGAGAATAATAAAAGATGAAGGTCTGAGGAACGTCAATCTGCTCAGATCACCAACACATTTGAAGAGTGCTCTTTGAAAAGAGAGAATTAGCAACCTCGGACATGTCTGAAATTACACAACGAGGGCAGCCACAAGCCATGGAATTAAAGAATGAGTTTAATTAACGACAAGACTCGGTGCCTGATTAAACAGCTGGTTGGAGTGAAATTGGTTGGAGTTTGAGGCCCACACTCAGTTGGTCTTCTGTTGGCTCCCTCACTTCACGTTTCATTTCTATTTGGGTGTCAATTAAGGAAATAAATGAAGCAATTCAGGGGAACAAATCTTATAAAACAAGTCAATTCAATGAATTCAAAAGAAAGTTAATTAGCAACAAAAACGGGTCACCAATTAAGAAAAGGGTGAGAATGAAAACCTGCAGCCACTGTGGCCCTCCAGGACCAGAGTTGGAGGTCCCTGCTGTAGAGGCTCACTGAACATATCATCGCTCTCACCCTTTTCTTAATTAGTGATCTGTTTTTGCTGCTAATTAATTTCTTTTGAATTCATTACTTGACTAGTTCTTGAAGACTCAGACCCCTTAATTGTTTCTTTATTCCTTAATTAGCAGCCAAACAATAATGAGATACAAAATGAGCCAAAACAACTGGTGTCCATCACACAATATCTGAAAATAAAGAAAGATGAAGGTGTCAGGAGTGTTGATCTGCTCAGGTCCCCAGTGATCTTAGAAAAGAGAAAATCCACAATGTCGGACATGTCTGCTATGGCACAATGAGAGCAGCAGCAAGCCACGGAATTAAAGAACGAGATTAATTAATGACAATACTCGGCACCTGATTAAGCAGCCGGTTAGAATGAAACTGGTTGGAGTTTGAGGCCCTGACTTAGGTGGTCTTCTGTTGGCTCACTCACTTCACATTTCATTTCTGTTTGGGTGCCATTTAAGGAAAGAATTGAATCAATTCAGAGGAACAAATCTTAAAAAAAATAAGTCCATTAAAATGAATTCAAAAGAGGTTAATTAGCAGCTAAAGCTGGTTACCAAGTAAGAAAAGGGTGAGAATGAAAACCTGCAGCCACTGGAGGACTGGAGTTTGAGGTCCCTGCTGTAGAGGCTCACTGAACATATTTTCATTCTCACCCTTTTCTTAATTAGTGATCTGTTTTTCCTGCTAATTAACTTCTTTTGAATTCATTTTAGTTGACTTGTTCTTGAAGACTCAGACCCCTTAATTGTTTCTTTTTCCTTAATTAGCAGCCAAACAATAATGAGATACTAAATGCGCCAAAACAACTGGTGTCCATCATAGAATATCTGAAAATAAAGAAAGACGAAGGTCTCAGGAGTGGTGGTCTGCTCAGGTTTTAGAAACCAAACAATAACGAGATACTAAATGAGCTGAAACGTGACCACCAAACTGTGTCCATCATATAAAATCTGAGAATAATGAAAATCTGAAAGGTCTCAGGAATGTCAATCTGCTCAGGTCTCCAAAACATTTTCACGGAGCTCTTCGATTTCGGAAATGTCTGCTATTGCACAATGAGAGCAGCAACAAGCCACAGAATTAAAGAAGGAGTTGGTTGGAGTGAAGCTGGTTGGAGTTTGAGGCCCTGACTTAGGTGGTCCTCTGTTGGCTCACTCACTTCACATTTCATTTCTGTTTAAGGAAAGAAGTGAAGCAACTCAGTCCATTAAAATGAAAGGAAAAGGAGTTAATTAGCAGCAAAAACTGGTCACCAATTAAGAAAGGGTGAGAATGAAAACTTGCAGCTACTGCGGCCCTTCAGGACTGGAGTTTAAGACCCCTGGTTTAGCGTTTTTACTTCTTTTTCTCTTCATGTCTGCCTTGCTTCAGCGTTTTGCTAAAGTCGTACTTGTCACTTCTCTCATACTCGACTCTCTCCACGTGTCATACCTCGCTGCTCCAGTCCCCTCCAATCCCATCCCTGTATCTACCTGACACGGCCTGTGGCTGGACCAATGAGGGAGCGCCGTCGACTATTTAGCTTAGGCTTTATGCCCCTTTACTGTTTAGGTTAGCTACTCATCAACCACACTTAACTTTATTGACAATTAACATTCTTCATTTTTTTCTTTTCTTTCTTCCAAAAGCTACCCCGGTGACACAGGTGTTAGTGAATCAGACTAACGGCAGGATTCCGTGTGTTTTGAGATGATGCCAGATCACATGATGCTTGATGCTAGAATTGTTTTTTTTTTTTTTTTTTTTTTTACACAAAAAGAAATCAAAAATGTGCTTAGGATTATTTTTATAAAAAATACACTTAAAAATTAGATTTTTGGAAAAAAAAAAATCTGTTCATTGGTGCAGACCGACCATCAAGGCCTTCTCCCCCAGCTTGTTTAAAATGTGCAAGGTGACGAAATGATCACATATTTGTGAGTTGAAATGACCAAAGGGGGCACCGCCCCCACCCTGTTGTTCAACTTGAGTACCCACGAGTAGGTTGGTCGAGGGGCACAAGTGGAGTCTTGGGGTGAAATTGAAAGGGAGAAAGGGGCCACCAACACTTGTATGAGGAGCTGAGGATGACCCCAGTGCTGAATCACCAGCCGTTTTATTGTCCTGGGAACACCAGCGAGATATCGGAAAAGTAACTTGGAGGAAAGGCTCAGTCAAAAATCAAAAGAGAAGCTGAAACCGTAAAAGAAGGCTGCACAGCTAACAAAATCAAATCACGAGACTAAAAGTCAAAGACCCTGTGAACCAGACATGGAGAAGTGGCAGGAAATGGGTGGGTGGATAATAACAAGTGGCTGTTCTGTAAACTGATGTCCCTCTTGTCATCTTTGTCATTCCCAGATTCCAGATCAGGACCCCCCTCAATATAACATTACACAACTGGGTGACATCTGCAAAGGAAAAAAGAAGTCTGTTCAAGTGTGCAAAAGCCACAACTGGGACCTTGAGTTCCAGGCTTGGGACAACATAAGTGGCGTCTTTGTGGAACTCGGCCTTCCTGCTGCTGAAATCCCACCTGTGTACTCCCTGAACTGCAATGACACCATCATATCGGGAGTCTCCTGGGCCAGCTGCCAGTACAGGTACAGCCATAGAGTAATTGGGATCAAGCGCCGCGGAAATTTGTCAGAGCCCACTTCTGACCACGGGGACGTCAGCTGACTCTGTCTGTGTCAGAAACCCAACATCTCGGCACAGCATCACCACTACAGCAGCCATCCATATGATCCGAGTTTTCAGTTACAGTTCTGTGTGTATATCGTGAAAGCACGAGACGTCAAACATGGGAAAGGTTTGGGGCAGCCACCCGTATAATCTGTTCCTGGCTGCAAAGTTAGACAAATGTAAGCAAAAGTAGTTTACAAGACTGAGTCCAAAACAGAACTGAATTCCAGAGGAAGGGAGTGAGGCTTTAATAGGAAGTCCGGAGGAAGTGATGTCATCCTGGGGGCCGGAAGTGATGTCATCCACAGGGCCGGGGCTGGAAGTGAGGCAGCGGTTCCTGGAGGGATTTCCTGGGAAAGGTGTGCAGGCGACTTAGAAAAGAGAGTTAGTGCCCCCCGCCGCCCACTGGGCAGATGTGTTACCATTAGTCTTTAAGCCCTTCAGCTGCCTCCTATTCGCACGTGTGTGACAATATATATTATATACTGTATATACTATACCTACATCCATCCATCCATCCATTTTCCAACCCGCTGAATCCGAACACAGGGTCACGGAGGTCTGCTGGAGCCAATCCCAGCCAACACAGGGCACAAGGCAGGAACCAATTCCGGGCAGTGTGCCAACCCACCGCAGTATACCTACATACTTCTGCCATATCACCTCTGTCCATATATTCAATCTCTTTTCACTTTTACCTTTTCGTCAATATCACATTGAATTTTGATTCCATGATTGGAATTACATCGTGACAACACAACGTACAACTGCCCGTGACTGAATATCGTTTCTTTCTCTCTACACGAACTGTGTCTGACGATAGCATTCACACGAATGAGAGATGATTGAGCCGTGTGCGTGGTTGTAAATGTTTTAGAGGTTGGCAGGACTTTTCCAAATCTCTTTCCATCAAGTCTTGTGTCGTGGGGCTTGAAATTTTCTCTCATGGGATTTCACTTTCACCAAACAACGAATCTTTTAATTCTCGTGGATATGTCTCTTCACTGAGAGGAAACACAAATTAGACGATCTACAAGTCTCTGACTTAAAGTTTAAATCCTATCAATATATTCGATCTCTTTACGCTGTTCCGTTATTTCACCGTGTAATAATTTCCATTTGTTTGCACTAATGCGATCTTTACTATCATTGTTTGAGACTTTCAAATTGTCGTACTTCCGTTATCTCGAGCCGGCTCTGCATGTGTATCGCACCAACGTTTTTGAATTCTTTACGACGTTTTACTTTGTCATCTACTCTTTGTCTTTTATTTCTGTGGTTAAAATCTCTTGGCACAAAGTCTTGTCTCATAGGGATGTGAAAGTGTCTCTCTGAGAAAGATCACGTAAAAAGTCTCGTCTCCCAAGATTTGTTTTATTATAATAGAGAGACAAAGTTTATGACAGAACTCACTTCATTGGATGGCCAAAGCTGAATAGCAGCAAACAACATCAAAGCATCAATAAAAACATTTCAGTTTACTTGTGTCGCATTATCCATATTTCCGATTCCACGCTGTATGCTCACAAGATCGACAACGCATGTGTTTCTTGCCAGCCTGTAATGAGTATTTCAATTGTTACTTTCTGGTGTGACAGATAGGGGGCACCTGTCGACCCCTTGAACCCTCAGACTACTTGTCAGACACCAGATAAAAGTCCAAATAATTAAATTTATTATTATAATAAGTGCATAAAGCACTCAATAAACAATCAATAATCAATCACAATACACAATAATCCTCCACTCCCAGCAGCTCAGTCACCCTTCCTCCCAACTCGGCTCACTGCTGGGATCTCCCACAGTCCTTTTAAAGTCTTTCACCCAGAAGTGTTTCTGTCCCTCAGTCCATGCGACTTTATAACACTTCTGGGTCAGGTGAAAACTTCTTCTTTTCTTCAGCCCGGAAGTACGTCATTCTTTCCGTCCCCTCGACTGGGCTATAAGGAAATTACAAGTCCCTGGGCCTCCCTGCAGCGTCCCCTGGTGGCCCCCATGTTATCCAGCAGGGCTGTGATGAAAGACTCCAAGGCCCATGATGTCCTGCTGGAATTCGGGGCACCTCCATGTTGCCGGGAGGGCTCCATCTGGTGGCTTGGGGGTATTGGCCAGGATAAGCTGCCGGCCATATATCACACTGGATAATTAGTGGAAGTTACGTGTTTGGTTACAACCACCGTGGATTGTCGTGAGAAAGAACTCTGAAGTGAAATGCTTGAGCTTGTGTGTTTGGACTGATGATAACAGATAGATAGATAGATAGATAGATAGATAGATAGATAGATAGATAGATAGATAGATAGATAGATAGATAGATAGATAGATAGATAGATAGATAGATAGATAGATAGATAGATAGATAGATAGATAGATAGATAGATAGATAGATAGATAGATAGATAGATAGATAGATAGATAGATACTTTATTAATCCCAAGGGGAAATTCACAACAGCGGAATGAATTCAGTGTAACACACGCGTCGTGATTCCTGTAAATCCGATGAGTTTGAATCGACTTAATGTGTCGCTACAATCAAGTCAGTGCTTGGGTGGGCACGTCCACATCTGACATTATAGTATGGCCTGACCCAAAGGTAATTCATTTGGTGGAAATGTGTCCCCTTGTGAAATCTGTTCTAGACGCTTATTAGCTGCGATTCGCTCTTTTATCGAGCGCTCATTTGTTTGCCGTATTTTTCCCGATCTTTGATTTTTGTTTTTTTTATATTATTATTAACGATTCTTCTCTTCACTTCCACAGTTCTGACTGCTGCTATCCTCATGTGTCTCTCATTCTGACCGACGCTACAGGAAACGCAAACCTCCTTGATGTCGATTTTCGCGACTCACAGGTATGATCTGAATTGCTCAGCCACATGTCATCTTAACGTGAGGTCCATTCCCATATCATTCTGTTACTGAATCGAACTTTTGTCAAGCTACTACTTTTTAAAATAAAAAAAACTGTTTTCTTAGTAACCAATGAGAAGTCAAGCAAAAGGTGTAACAACATGAGGCATTCAGGAACTTCAGTGATGGAGGTGCTTCTAAACCGACAACCCCGTTCAGGCCTACTAACTCATTGTTTGAGTCTGCGTCTCAACTCGTCGTCGTCATCTTCACGTGAGCCCTTGAAGTAAAAAGAATTGGGGTCATTGTGACGCACAGATCTTACAGTAACGAGTGGTCCTCCATAACTTTGATCTTCTGTCCACCACACTGATCGATACTGAAATGGCGTCCCCAACAACCGTGTTCATACATTTGATAACACTAGTAAGCATGGGTCCGAACACCATCAGACTAACACCAGCACTTTACAAAAACACACGTTTATTGAACCAAAAGTCCCACACAGCACCCAGTGCTCCCGCACCAAACACCCTTAACATGGGCCTTCCTCTCAGTGTCCGTGGGCCGCCTTTCCTCTCCTCACGGGAGCTTCATCCTGCTCCCGCTGCTCCCAACTCTAGCTCGCTGATTGGAGTGAGGCCGCCCCTTTTATTTCCACCGGATGTGCTCCAGGTGCCTGATGACGCTCTTCTGGCAACACTTCCTGGTGTGGCGGAAGTGCTTCCCTTGCACTCAGAAGCACTCCGGGCGTTCCTGGAAGGTCCTTCTCCCACCTTCCCAGGTGTGGCGGAAGTGTCAATCTCCCAGGTGCCCCCTGGCGGTGGCCACGGGCCCCAGTGGGTTTGAACCTCCTTGCTCCATCCCTGTGGTCCCCTCCTCATCCAGGGCGGTTGCCCCCTCGTGGCTCGGGGGACATATAGACCACCTCCTGGTCTGATCCCCAGCCTCCTGTGATGGCACATATAGAAAATTCTATCCTTAAAATTGGTAATTTACATGTAGAAGTATTATACACACTTGAGACAAGTAGATATAATATTTCACTACGCATTAAGATGTCCGAGGTAGGCTTATGTGACGTAGATTATTATTATTTTGTATGAGCCTGAAGACATCAGCGTTTCATAAGCTAAAGGGCAGACGTGCTAGAGAGCCGAGGAGTGGACCCCTTGACATTAGAGAAGGGAATGTCAACTCTTTGGTTATAAGTCATGGTAGCAAGCGCTGAGATAGTAGGGGGAGAGAAGATGGACAGAGTGGGGTTTGACACCCCCCAGCTAAGAATGACTGGAGGAATTAATTTGAGACAGGATGAGAGCAATGGAAGTCAGATGAGTAAGAATAATGGCTGCAATGATAAGAATTGGAATAAAAGTAAAAGGTGCCCATTGTGCCATCTGACCTGAGTCTGCATGCGTGCCATGCAATCAGAGGTGGCCTTAGGGGTCTGTGGGGGGGCCTTAGGGCTGACCAACCCTTCGTGGGGTCTGTTACGTCAAATGCTGTCACCGGTATGTATGGACTGTATGAACTTACGTGCGAATTTAATAAAAATAATGTTAACATACACCGGATTTTCTCATTGCAGTATTCAGCTAAATTTTTGCAAGATAACACGCGGACTTTATCAAAATATAACGATATAACCGATTAAAAAAAGTGCAATTCATAATTCATGACAATACCACGGCTGTGCAAAATGCAATGCGGTGTCATGCGGAAATTAGCAGGGCCTCTTCTAGAAAAAGGACCCAAACTGCACTCTGAGTCTCGATATGCAGGACGTCGTAGTCCTACTGCAGCTCACGTTGACGTCATGTCAGCCGGTTATCATGTTTTTGTGCATTAATATTCAGAGATGTTTATGGCCTACAAATAAAAGATGAGTTTCAGTGTTTCGACAGGAAGTGTGAAATTCACGTAGAGGTGTCATCATGAAATCTCTTACCGGTTTCCAGGTTCAGAGACGAAAATCCACGATTGGGAAAGTCGTTGATGATGTCTTCGTAGTCAAATCGGGATTTGTAATGTCTTTTTCTATAGATAGGATCGCCAGACCGCAAAGCCTGTCTTGAGACGTGGTTGATGTATACTGGAGAATATAACTTGACAAATCTGCTTGAACGGGTCACACAGACCTCAAAAGCGGGGCCCCCTTAGACGTGGGGCCTGGGACGGTCGCTCCACTTGCCACCCCTAAACGCCGCTCTTACATACGATGAAGTGTAATTCTACTGTCTGTCCTGAGTCTCTCTGAGTGCCTTCACTGGGGCTGAGGGGGTCCCGTGTCAGCCTGCTTCTACACACAATCATTGACAGACAGATGCACATTTGGGGTCCTGAGTGAAATAAGAAAACAGATGTCATCTTCAGAAGGCTTCTTCAGGCAGGTCCATCCTCCAGTGACGCCGGTCCAAGAAGGAATGCCGACTTCTGCTGGCGCTGTAAGTTTAAATGCCATCAGAGACGGAAATGGCGTCACACGTCCTCCACTCTAAGGGCAGAAACAGAAAAGAGGTCACCGGCTGTGTGACACTCCCTGTACTTCTCCCTGGGTTACCCTTCACTGGAACGTCTGGTTCATTTAGGGCTTCTGTTGAGCACCACCTTCATTTTGGGGTTGAGTCTTGTGAAGTGTAAAGAGGTGGTGGTCTCACATTTTTTAAAGTTCTCTACAATGACACCTGTACGAGAAAATCCCCACGTATGATACACCATTCGACATGTCTTGATGTCTACTTACGTGAGATGTTGAGCCTTTTGAGGTTACCTTCTGTTTTTGTCTCTCTATACCAGAAAATCCTCCTATAGTCTCTTTGGCTGTTATACACCCACGTGCTTGTGTTACTTTGAGATCTTCTTTTGTCTGGGGAGCCCACACCATTTCCCGTTTATTTGCAGAATTTATCATTTCCACGTACAATTGTAAACCTATCAGTTCGAGGATCTGCACCATTTTTAATAAAAACCTTTGGCTTTTCGTTTGCAGAAGGAAAGTTGGAGCAGTGCACCCCGAATTCAAAGCAGCGTCGTCCTCGCTGTGTCCCTGCTGTCTGCCATCTTCTACTGATGACCACCTTCAAGAGATTATTAAAAGAATGGAATGTACAAAGTATGTGAATAAAACAATCTTACGTCTTTCTGAATGTTTGGTGATAAGGATTTCAAAATGTCCAGAACAATACATGGAGCAATCAGACTTTGAAGGCAGCTCAGTGTATCTACTGTCGATGAGGGGAACTCGCGGCCGGTTTATGTGTATGTTACCAGATAGGAACTCAAGGGGTTTTGTTCCACAAGGCTTACGTTAGGAGTTGGCGACACGCTGGTTTATCTGATACACCCGATGAAGTCATCTTCGTAAGAATTTCTACCGAATGGATTGAAATCATTTCTGTTATTTTTGCTCAGCGCCTCCTGACTCACCAGTACAAGAAAATCATGGTCATTCAGGCTTCTTCTTCCTCTAGTGTGGCTTTCGAAAAAAATAGTTTTGCCAGTATGCTAAAATTAAGGAGAACGTTTCTGAAGAAACGTACAAATCTATATGGTAGAACGTCTGATTTAACGAACCCTAAGTTAACGGGCAAAAAATTATAAATAAGGTGAGAAATTTTCACTTACGCTCCTGTTAGTGTCCCGTGGAATTAGGTTTGCTGAACAATTTTATTGTTACAATGCTGGTTAATATTTATGGGAAATTGAATTTTACGAAGTGCTGCCTACAATAAATATAACTGAAAGATTGCTACTCAGGAGATTCAGTACTGAATTATTCTACATGCAGTGTTCATCCAATTGAATGAGAAGTTGAATCCACTACAGAAATAAAATTAAAGGCAAAATAAACAAATTTACTTTAAAAACCTAAGTACAATGCTCCAAGGAGAACCTGGGTCTATGGAGCAATATCAGTATGACTGAGTGTGGCAGAGCAGAGTGGCATGCATGTGTGCCGACACAGCAAGGAGACATGCATGTGTACAGGCCAGGGGATCAAAGTTGCTGTGTATTAGTACCTAAGTACTAAAAAGTTTAGTATTGATCCAACAATAAGTCATCCCTACAAGGAGTATTGGCTCTGGAACAAGACTTCTGAAGGTGTTTACTCACTTTCTATGGTGGTAGAAGCTGTAAGCAGAAATCCAACAAGCAATCTGTAGCTATTTGGTGTAAGCACACTCCTTGCTGTTTTATGCAGCTTACACAGATACATGTAGTAGATGACGTAGTCCAGTTGCAGACACTGCAATGTAAACCACAAAATTGTTGGTTCAATACCCACAACTTACTTAACCTGCGTATGTTCATTTACGTAGGTAGAAATACTGAAATGTAGTAGGCGTAAATCACTTTGGTATGGTGTTCACAATAGCAAAAGGCACTATATTAAGTTAAGCTTTATTATTAAGGAAGAGGAAGACACCAGGCAGAAAAATAGTTCAGTGATACATGCTACAGACCCAGTTTCCTAAAAATGAGGAGAACTGTTCTGAACAAACTTTCAAGTCTACACAGTAGGCCTTCAATTTAATGAGCCGCTAATTTAATAGAGAAAATTGTGAATGAGATCAGCGTTCTGTACACGCGCTCCCGTTAGGGTCCCGTGGAACGGCGTACCCGATGACGGGTATACACAACTCATTGTACTTTAAAATAATTAGGGGGCTTTGCCCCCTGCTCGCGCTACACCCCAGCAAATTCACGTCTCTGCTGCTCGCGTACACTGTAAAAAAATAACGCGTTAAAAGTACTTAAAAAAGATAAGGCAACAAATTACAAGCAATATTTTTGAGTAGATTTAATATACTGTACTGGACTATTGAGTAAACTTAATTTATTAATTTACTCAAATTTACTTAAAATAAATGAGTTTGATTAAATATAATCAATGGTTTATTTTACTCCGATTTTCATTAGAATTACAGTACTCGAACAAAATGATTAATAATGCAACGCTGGACAGTAATGACTGTATAACAAATACATGCTAAAATTCCATATATCTATTTATTTGAACATACACAGACAGTCAAAACAACGGAGTTATATTTACAAAGGAAAATTAAATCAAATGTCGGAGGATCATTTTTACTGAATTACTGACATTCAAATTCAATGAAAATTTTCTTTTCTTTTTTTAAACTTTCTTCAAAAAGTATATCTCAGTCAAATAATGTCCCAGGAATGAGTGCTAAACGGGAAGGAAAGGTAGAGAGTGAAAGAGTGAAATCCCCCGGCAGATGGCGCTCTTCAAACACGTCCTGCATTGACGCCAACATATCCGCTTAAATGAATGGCCGCCTTTTCCACTACTTTTCAGTGTGCGATAGTGAACATCCAGAAATAAAATAGGATGTAGGAAATCAAACATCGCTAAATAAATCATAGTATTAAAAAATAACCAGAAAATACAGGACCTATGTAGAACACTAATTAAATAAGAGGTCAAATAATACCGTGACGGTTAGGCAAACGTCTTTTTATGTTGTTTCCAGGTCGTGGTTTAGGACAAACGCCATAGCGTCCCCAAACTTATTTCAAAGTGTCATTTTTCTTTTTCTGTGTAAAATAAAAGTTTTAAACAATAAAAAAAAATATATGAACATACGTAACTATCCGAGAAATGTGCTTGCTTTTTAAAGCAAACCAACGAGGTAGGTTGTTAGAAAGACGCTACCTTGCCTGCCATGTTTCCCACATGAAGGGAAAGGTTTCGTGAAAACAACAAATGCTTACGTCTGTAACTACGAAATGAAATCCTAGTTATTATTCATTACGGAATTAATATGCTTTATTCTTACATATTCATAGTAAAAGAGCTCTTATTATGGATAAGCTTTACAGCGGAATGCGTTGTTGTAAAGACCAAGAAATTGATGTGAGAGGAAGTGCGGCGTCATTAAATTGAACTTAACTTAAATGTGTTCAGTTCACACTGTAGTTTGTTTTACTTAGAATCAGTAAATGTTTACATTTTAAGAAAAATAATAAGTTAACATTATTCTTAATTTTTTTTATTGAATTAGAATTAAATAATCAATAAAAAGGATAAACCCATTTTTATTAATTAAAGTAATGATTATTTTGTGTATAGTTAACTATTTTTTATTATTATTTTTCACACATGTAAGATTTATTTTTTACAGTGTATGTGGAAATCACTTTCACTAAACAACCAATCTTTTAATTCTCGCAGATACGCCTCTTCATTGGGAAGCAGCAGTACTTTATCCTGATGGCAACACGAATTAGATGATCTGCAAGTCTCCGACTTAAAGTTAAAAGCTGAATAATATCTACATACTTCTGTCATATCACCTACTGTATGTCCATATATTCGATCTCTTTACGCTGTTCTGTTATTTCACCGAGTAATAATTTCCATTTGTTTGCACTAATGTGATCTCTACTATCAGTTTTTTTAGACTTTTGAATTTTAGTACTTTCATAATCTCTAACCTGCTCTGCATTTATGTTTCATGTTGCGTTAGAGGTATTGGTTGTGTTATACGTTTTCATTCTTTTTGGCTTTGAAATTCACACTCAGATACTTTTTAAACTTACACTTTTACTGTAACACTTCAGTAAAACCAATGTTTGAAATTACCTTTTCATCAATATCGCATTGAATTTTTAATGCCGTGTTTAGAATCGTGACAATGTCTGACTGCCTGTGTCTGACAATAGCATTCACACGAATGACAAATGATTGGACCGTGTGCGTCGCTGTAAATGTTTTAGATGTGAACAGGACTTTACCAAATCTCTGCATAAAGTCTTATCTAGCGGGACTTGAAATGATCTCTCGTCTCAGGTTTTTCTTTTAAATCTTTGCTATCATTTTTTTGAGACTTTCAAATTTTCATACTTCCATTATCACTAACCTGCTCTGCATGTGTACCGCGCCAATGTTTTTGGAATCTTTTAATTCTCGCGGATACGCCTCTTCATTGGGAAGAAACGTCTACTCTTCCCTGATGACAACACGAATTAGACCAGCGGGTCTCAATCTGTGGGGCGAAGTAACAAAAAAGGGGGTGTGAAGATGTGAAAAAAAGAAAACAAGAATCGGAAACATGAAAAATCCATCTATTGAAACCAAAACAAATGAACTTAAACTACATTCTGATACTAGAAAAATGAATATAGAGTTAGATAAATGTCGATAAAAGTTAAGTAGGTATAATAAAATATGTATCAATGATATATCATTAATTAAAAAAGAACAAATTGGTATTAGTGGGCTCATTTCAAAAAAACGTTGGGGAGGGGCATTAAAACTGTTATGAAAACTCGGGTTGCAAAAACGTAAAGGTTTAGAAACTCTGAATTAGACGATCTACACATCTCTGACTTAAAGTTTAAAGCCAAACAATATCTCCATACTTCTGCCATATCAACTCTTTCCATATATTTAATCTCTTTTCGCTTTTACCTTTTCATCAATATCTCATTGAATTTTGATTCCGTGTTTGGAATCGTGACACAACGTATGACTGCCTGAGAGTGAATATCGTTTCTTTCTCTCTTCACGAACTGTGTCTGACGATAGCATTCACACGAATGACAAATGATTGAGCCGTGTGCGTGGCTGTAAATGTTTTAGATGTGAACAGGACTTTACCAAATGTCTTTGCATCAAGTCTTGTCTCGTGGGGCTTGAAATTTTCTCTCCGGGATTTCACTTTCAACAAACAATAAATCTTTTAATTCTCGCGGATAGGCCTCTTCATTGGGAAGAAACGCTACTTGTTATGGTGTATAAAATCTACATTTTGGTTTAATTTTCCATTATATTTTGGTCAAGATAAAACAACAGATGAACTACATTTTCTTACACCTCACTTTTGAAATAGCTGTTTCCAACATTGAAAGGAAGACATTTCTGGTGGCTCAATTACTTTATAACCTGGGAAAGGAAGCCTGAGCTGATACCTCAGGCTATTGATTACTTTATGGATGGACATCTGGGACAACAATTGGGATTATGGCCTGGGAAAGGGAGACTGAGGCAATATCAAAGAACTTTATTATCTGGGGGAGAGTTTGAGCAAAATTCATCAATCACATTGACAGCCAGCCAATCAGGTGCATGTGTTGTGAAACCAAGGCGTGACATTTCATAATAAATATGCCTTGGTTTGAAAGAAGAAGAAGAGCAGAAGGAGGAGAAGAAGAAAGTACAGAAGGAGAAGAAGAGGAACGGACGAAGACGGCACTGGTCGTCAGAAAGGCATCATGAACTTTAATTGCTAAATCAAACACCTCCCTGGGACATTCATCCTTGTCATCTGTAACTTTTTCGTAAGCTTTTCCTAAAGACTATATATATATATATTCAGACTTTCCTATCAGTACCTATTTTCTATTATTCTTTGTTCCAGTAGTATTATTATTTTTCTTGTAATGAATACCCTGCTGCTTTTAACTTTCTATGCTTTGTCTTACTGTCTAGAGTGATTGAATTAATAAGTTAGATTTCTTTGAGCACCTGGTAACAGCCAGATTTTTTGCCATTATATCTGTGCTGCGAGGTTTATAAGGCTGAGGGTGAGGGTGCCACTCAATAGAAGGGACAGTACGATAAAAAGAAGGTATTCTGGGCTGATAAATGGCCGATAGTCAAGAGTGCAGAGTCTTTGTATGTTTAAATGTATTCTTGTAGACCAAAAGTAATATTTAGGTCTGAGATATCACTAAAACATCGTATGTTGTTCGTGCCGATAATAAGTAAGTCTCTTGAAGTGCTGAGTGAGTGACAGGCTGATGTGTGGTTTAAAGTGTTAAGGGTTAATCAGCGTGTGTGTGTGTCATTTATGGGGCCCTGTTGTGGTGAGGGTCTGTGTGTGTGTGTGTGTGTGTGTGTGTTCATTTTAAAGTGCAACAGTAGACCAACCCGATAACGAACTTGACGAGAACATTTATTCTTGAGAAAACAGGCAAAGGGTAAGTAGAGGGAAATACTACGATAATACGCTACTTTTCCCTGATGGCAACACACATTAGACGATCTACAAGTTTCCGACTTAAAGTTTAAATCTGGACAATATATTCGATCTCTTTTCGCTGTTCCATTATTTCACCGTGTAATAATTTCCGCTTGTTTGCACTAATGCGATCTTTACTATCCTTTTTTTGAGACTTTTCGTACTTCCATTATGCTCTGCGTGTGTATCGCGCCAACGTTTTTGAATTCTTTACGACGTTCTACTTTGTCATCTACTCTTTGTCTTTTATTTCCGGCCCCAGCTGTGGTTAAATCTTTTGGCACAGAGTCTCGTCTCGCGGGACGTGAAAGTGTCTCTCTGAAAAGGTCACATCTAGTCACAGGCTAAAAAGATTCATCTCCCAAGATTTTTTATTATGACAGAAAGATATACTGTTTGTACTTACACGTTATAATAACATTTTGACACATCCAGTAAATGGTCATTTTGTCATTCATTTATGTTTTTAAATCACATTTGGTTGAACGGCCTTTCAGCAGTAATGGACACTCCTTCAGCCAATCAGTCAGTCAGCAAGTGCGAGTGAGAAGACCTCCATTTTTATTGTTTGGTGGGAGCAGAGCATTGACAAGCATTTTTTGAGATACAGTCATGTGCACCTCCATGGAAAGTGTGTGCTTGTTCAACGTATTTGAACGGGCAAACGTCAGATCTTCATGCAAATGGCGCCGACAGATAAAGGTGATCTGCTTCAACAAATGGCGCATCAGTGTGACACGGTGTATTCATTCTCTTAATCGAAATGAACAGAGCAGACTTGTCACCAGATCAGAACATCAATAGAGAGGGTCTCGTCTAAGTGTGTCTTCTTATTTAAACTTCTTTAGACGTTTGATTTGCTCATTGTTTTTAACGTGTGTGTTCCCGCCACGCCGAGATGCTGTATCTGTTCATTGTTTGTTGAATAAAGTATTGCAAATTCAAATTTTCATTGTGGGCGGCACGGTGGCGCAGTGGTAGCGCTGCTGCCTCGCAGTTAGGAGACCTGTCTGGGTTCACTTCCCGGGTCTGCCCTGCGTGGAGTTTGCATGTTCTCCCCGTGTCTGCGTGGGTTTCCTCCCACAGTCCAAAGACATGCAGGTTAGGTGGATTGGTGATTCTAAATTGGCCCTAGTGTGTGGGTGTGTTTGTGTGTGTCCTGCGGTGGGTTGGCACCCTGCCCGGGATTGGTTCCCTGCCTTGTGCCCTGTGTTGGCTGGGATTGGCTCCAGCAGACCCCCGTGACCCTGTGTTCGGATTCAGCGGGTTGGAAAATGGATGGATGGATGGATGGAAATTTTCATTGTTTTGTTTTCGGGTGCATCTCCTTTATGGAAGGTGTCAGTCCATCTAACCCACTTAGTCCTGAACAGGGTTACAGGGGTCTGCTGGAGTCTATCCCTGCTGGCATAGAGTGCAAGGCAGGAACAAACCCTGGAGTGGGTGCCACACACGCACCACAACCACACACGTTTGGTATCGCCAGTCCACCAAACCTGCATGTCCTTGGACTGTGGGAGGAAACCCACAAAGACACGGGGAGAACATGCAAACTCCACGTAGGGAGGACCCGAGATGCAAATCCTGGACTCCTTACTGTGAGGCAGAAGTGCCAACCATGCACCACCATGCCGCCATTTTCTAAGGTGTCAAGATTGGATCTTCATTTAAACAGTTAGACAAGTCCAGCTATGTTAAAGAAGAAAAATCATTTCACGGGGTGCACTTACTTTTTCACACGCCTGTATGAGCTCGGTGTGCACTTCCTCATCTCCAGGTGAGACAGGCTGCCATCGTGGAGACGAGATGATGAGAAACAAAACTGAAGAAGAAGGGGAACGCGAGCCGACTGAAGACTCCTTTGCGGGCTTTGTAGAGACGCCAAGGACGAGTGAGTGACACCCTGTCGAATGAAGTGGACAAGCCAGGAGCAGACCCGGTGGCATTTAATGGCAGACACTTGGAAGGCAGGCTTACCTGTAAACAGGAGGTTGGCATCCGGGTGGCAGCTAGCTGGTGGAGCCCTGTGTTTGCCTAATTGAAAGAAGGTGTAAAGGCGCCATGCGTGTGTTTGTTTTCTGGGTTCTGAACAAAGTCCAGCGGCACCGCGCCCACCAGGCCTGCCTTGTAAACCTGACTTTATCTTGCTGAGCGCAGTTTACTTTCAGCTTATTCTGGGATCTCAGATGGGTTTTGTGGAGACTGAAAAAGAGCAAACAAAGCCACCAGACTGGACTCGGTCAAACGTCTCCTCTCCCACCATCTGCCATATTATGTGAGGTCACTTAATCCAGACCAGGGTCATGGTCTGGGGGTCTGCAGCTTATCCCAGAAAGACAGGAACAAACCCTGGACAGGGCGCCAGTCCATCACAGGGTGAACATGCCCACCAAACACACACTGGGCCCAGTTGAGCGTCACCAGTCCATCTAACCTGCATGTCTATGGGCTGTAGGAGGAAACCCACGCAGACACGGGGAGAACATGCAAACTCCACACAACGTGAACCCTGGTCTCCTTACTGGGAGGCAGCAGTGCCACCATGCCACCCTCTCTGAATGTTTGTGGGAGGAAAAAAAAAATAAAGGAATATTAGGAAAATGTTATTGCTGTCAATGGCAGCTTCTTCAGACAGCAACAGAAAGTCTGAGGCAACATCTGGCTCGTCCCTTTTATCGTCCACATTCAATGACATAAAAGATTAAAAAAAGAAATGACACTCTATGGCGTGTGTCCCGTAAGGGGGACTTCGATAAACAAAGAATCGTAAGGCAGTCGCTTTTAGTGGCGCTCCATCCAGCGGTTCACTTTAGCCAGGAAATGACGCCTTCTTCTGGGACACTTGAGGTGTTATAGAGGCTGGACTGGAAGGGGCGGAGTCAAATGACCCTAGTGGGCGGTTTCTCAGTGCTGTGGGGTGTGGACACTTGGGGCCACCATTGCTCCTCAAACCCAACATGACAGACACCCACAAGGCACAAGTTAAAAGCACAAGAAGAGCTTTTCATTATTAAGGAAACGCTTCCCCAAAGCGTTTCCCACCACTACATCCACAAGTAGACAATACAGCACACACAATTCTTTTTTATTTCTCTATTTTTGTTTCCTCTGCTCCTCTCACAAGCTTCATCTGTCTTCCACACGACTCTGGCTCATCCCTGTGAGGTCGGTCCAGTCCTTTTATATTGGCCAACCCGGAAGTGCTGGCACACCATGTGGGCTGAGGAGCAGAAGCACTTCCGGGTTGGCCAATATAAAAGGACTGGACCGACCTCACAGGGATTAAGCGAAAACCTCGTGCCGTATGGCTCTTGTATATTCACAGCACCCCTGGCGGCACCCATGGCTCCCAATAAGACTGAGATGTGGAACTCCAACTCCCATGGTGTCCTGTGGGAATCTGGAGCACTGCTGTCACCCATCTAGTGTCCTGGGGGAGGCAGTGTCCTAAAAAAGCTTCCTTCCCCCATCCTTCTGTTCTCTGGGCGTCCCGGCTGGGTTGAGCTGCCAGTCATCCCTTACAGGGGGAAGAAGGAGAAGACAAAGTTAGCAGCAGTGCCCCATGTCATCTCGGCGGGTTACTACATACCTCGACCGAGCCCATGAGGAGGGCCTCCGACACGCATGACTGACACCGTTTATTGAAACCCACTGGCGATGTCATCCACTTTAGCCCCACGTTGTCAATGCAGGAAAAACCAACAACAAAAAAGCAAAATCGGGGAGCTGGAGCAGTGGGGGCAGAGGGGAGCTTGTGCACAGACCCCGGATGTGAGGCCATTTTGTGACATACCGTGCCTTCAGGACATATCCGGACCCCTTCACTGCCCTGCATGCACTTCTATTGACCATCATGGCCTGGGTCTTATGCTCACCTGCCAGACCTTCTTGTGCATTTCCTACTCAGTCCAATTCATTGAATTGGTGACAGGTGGACTCTGAGATGAAGATGGAGAAGATGGAGAAACATCACAATGGCTGAACACCTGAGCCAATGTGAGATTTCAGGTTTTCATGTTTAATGCATTTTCAAGTATTCCATATTTCGCTTTTTGTCATTCTGCGGGTATCGAGTGGAGCTTCGTCAAGAAAAAAGAAAAGAAAAAATGTGAAAAAGTAAAGGGGTCTGAAGACCTTCTGAAGGCGCACCGTACTTGAGTTATTTTAGCCAAAGCTCCAGGGTGGTGCCACCTGACTGTTTAGTTTAGGGGCGTCAGAAACATAAAAATAGAGGGCAGCGAGTCTGCCACCCTGGGAAGTGGCATCGGGACTGGCAGGGCTTCCAGGGAAACGCTTATCACAGGGAGTGCATTACATACGGAGAAGGAGCACATTACACTAATGTTTAATCTTAAACAAATGTTTACATGAGATTACAACAAACTATACTTTAATCTTATGATTTTACATGTCCTACTGTCATTTTAAAAAGTCATTTGTCTGTTACTGGGACTGTTCTTTTACTGAGCTGCACTTTCAGCATCCTGTTTGTAATGTGCAATATAAAGTTTAATTAGTACTAGTATTAGTTGAGCTTAAAAATTAAATAATATATAAGAATATATGAGCACATATTTAAATGATCAGGGTGTGCAGAGATATGTGGTGTAACAGATTAAGGGTCCCCGTGACCCCTTGAACCCTCAGACCACACGTCAGACACCAGGCAAAAGTCCAAATATTATATTTATTAGGACAAAACGTTCACAAAGCACCCTCTTCTCCACAATATTCAAATAAACACAATAAACAATCAATAAATCAATAATCCTCCTCACTCCCAGACACGTTGCCACTCTTCCACCCAGCTCAGCTCAGCGTCTGGGATTTCCCATCGTCCTTTTATATTCCCTGACCCGGAAGTGGCTCCAACCCTACAGTCCATGTGATTCCTTATCACTTCTGGGTCAGATAAAAAGTCCTTTTCTTCAGCCCGGAAGCACATCATTTCCTTTGTCACCTTGCCTACGATGTACTTCCAGGTTAAAGGGCACAAACAACTCTCTGGGCCTCCCTGCAGTGTCATCTGTTGGCCCCTGTGGTATCCAGCAGGGCTGTAAAGGAAAACTCCATCGTCCAGGATTCCCTGCTGGTGTTCGGGGCACTTCCATGCCGCAG